>NC_137500.1:8420000-8537500 GCF_041902795.1 Electrophorus electricus | reverse complement strand
GCAGAGGTGAGCGTCATGTGCCTGGCTTCCTGGCCACAGTGCGCTTCCCCCTGAGTGGAAGCCCCTGGCCACATTTGGAATTGGCCTCCAGCTTTAATCAGCCAGAGAGGAGCAGCTGAGAGCACTGGGCAGCTGATCCATCACAGCCCAGTCGCCTCTCAGGCCGCCCAGATTCGACATAGCCCCACAGAGCCTTCTGATTAAAACGTACTGAGTAAATTCAACCCTTCGCAATGCTATCCAGAGCTTTGAGTGCAAAAAATTGAGTTAAGAACTGAAAGCAAATGTGCAGAACAGATCACGAACTGAAGCAGACTCACTTTAACATAGCACGGAGCTGCAGGTGTCATTTGTTGGCCAACGTAGCTATGGTTCTCGCTCTGCAGCTAGCCTCCAGCTGCACGAATGTGGTTCAGTTAATGAGTCTATACATAAGAAAGTGGACATCACCAAGATCTGAGCTGATATGAGTAGTCATGTGTGAATCAGATTTCATGTGAAATAACATTTTTTAACTGCAAAAAGAATGCAGTTTGATTTAATCTGATGACCTTTTTGTGAGTGCAGTACATGCTAGACATGATCGGAGACTTGAAAAAGCACATACAGATGATCTAGAACATAGAGAACATACAGACATAGAGACCTATGGACAATCTGACTTTTCTAGTTGCTAGACGATGGTGCCGTTGCTTACTGCTTTAGCCCAGTCCCACACCAGTGCAATAATGGAAAATCTTGTAAATGTAAATTCCTCACACCAGTTCAGATCCTGAGCAGCCAAGACCAGAGGTCTTATAGCACAGGAGGTGAGATAAAAGCATGCAATAGTGGTGCAGAAAGGGTCTCTTACCTCTCTCACACCTCTGCCCGGTGAAGCCCTGAGCGCACACACACGCGTTGGGAGAGATGCAGGAGCCACCATTCAGGCACAGACTGTCACACAGCGCTGGGGGTCAAACAGAGGTCATACTCAGGGCAAGGCTTTTAGAATTAGAGCTATTATAGATTAAGATTTTGTTGTTTTAGCACAAAGACATAACTAAAACTATGAGACACTAACTGTGACTAAAACTATAAGACACGTTTTGTCACTAAAAGACATACACAACCAAATGTAAAAAGGTTAAAGAATCCACAGAGATAAGGCTCACCTCTGCAGACTGTGCCGTTGCCCATGTAGCCAGGCTTACAGGAACAGCTGTGCCCCCCAACGGTGTTAAAGCACAATGCATTCTCATCACAGCTGTGCTGCCCTGACACACACTCATCATGTTCTGCAACACAGAGTAAGCGGGAGAGAATGAGAAAATAATAAATGTGAGATAGAAAGCCCAACATTGGAGCCATTAATTTTGATCTGCTGTGTCGTGTGTTGTTGTCCCAAGGTGAGAAGGGCAGGGCTGAAACCTGCTCCAGGAGAAGAGCTGATAGATCATCGTCCCTGTCTCCTCCAGAGGCCAGGATGCTGAGAGGAACACAACAAAACTGTGGCCACTTTCAATCAAACTTTTCAGCTTCTATACAACCTAAGCGCACATTCCAATACACTCTAGCGCCCGGACGGCAACGTCCTGTAAAGCTAAGGATGCCATCTCTGTCTACCCTTCAGCTGACCGACCATGAGCTCAAGGAGAGATCTTTATCCATGAGAAATCTTTTCCATTTAGAGTGCTGCAAGTATTTAATAAATAATCCTCTTTGATTCATTTCTACCAAGAGCACAAAGAGTTTTGAAGGTCAACTCATCTTCCATAATTCCCAACAAACCCAAATGATGTTTGGATAATTAACTTAAGCACTAATGATAATGGAACAGTTTCAGTTTCAGTATAGTTTCAGTTTGAGCAAGTTCATAAGTTCATTATAATCAAAAAGTTCCTTCTGAATAACTTCTATTAAAGAAAGATATAAAAACAAACTGCATGTTAAAGCTATGCTTGTACGCCTTTCTACAGTAGGCAATATTATTCATGCTGAAGATCCAGTATCATATCATGTCCAGTTTATTTGTACTAGTCCAATATCTGACTTACAGCCAATTACAATAAAACATAACAGCTAATAAAGGTTTTAATCACAGCTAGTATGATATATTCCTCTGTTAACAGGTCTCTTCCAGTCTGGATGTCTCCTGCCACATTATTCCTGGTAAGTGTCTGTTTTATTTTGGATACTAAGGGTCAAATGGAGAGAAACTGGGGTGGGGGGGTGTTGAGAGACAAGAAGAATTGAGAGAGAAAAAGAGTCTAGAGAGCCAGCGTATGACTCATTCCTGCACGAGTGCTCTCTGGATGAAACTATGATGAGGATTTGCACACTGTGTAGAAGTATTGCTGCTGGCTCATAAAGGTATACAGTATATTCCAGAACCTGAAATGAACCTTACTCTATGCTTCAGTTATGAATGTCCAATTACGGGAAGCATCCTCTCAACTCTTGATCAGGGTACTATAATGCAGAACAAACTGTGTTGGCTGTTTATTTAACAGACACTGTCAGAGTGTAATACCCAAGGGTGACGTTCAGAACAGTCTTGGCTGTAGAAGTGTAAACGAGGGTACAGCGAGGCAGAGCATAAAGAGCACCAAAGTACCGAGTGGAGATCCACCATCTCCTCCTCACCGAGACAACATCCGCTTATATCTACCTCACCTTAAGTCATGTATGTCTCCTGCTGACAATGTAATGTTTGCTCAGGGTAATGTAAAACATCTGACTATACTTTATAATATTCAAACATACAAATATGCACACATACCCACGCATATGCACACGCGCTAACACACACACACACACACACACACACCAAAGTTAGTGTCTCTTGAAATGAGCATCTGATTCCTACTGCTGTCAGAATAGAGCAGGAATTCAGGGTGAAAGCGATAGGTGAGGAGATTAACCCAAGGTCACGGGCCCTGCTGGCAGCTACACCTGCGCACCATGTGCCGCTGCACGCACATGGGCAGCACTTCAGAGACGCGCCGACACTTTCTCTCCCCTTTCTCTTCCCTGCCAATCAAATATTCTCTCTCTGTCCAACACCCCCCTCTTTCTAGCTGCTGCCCCTTCTCCCACCCTACACCTTCTCTCTGCCCCCTGTCAACTCTCTCTCTCCGTCCCCTCTCTTTACAGGTATCTCTACAAATACCTCTCTCTGCAAGTACAGGTATTTGCTTTGGTCTGATGAACTGCTCCACAAAGTATAATGCTGACCGCACAAAGAGGCAATGACGTTCCTCAGAACTATGGAATAAATGCACAAGGCACAGGTCATGAGAACAACACCAAAGGTTACAGTATATCCATAGTAACATTAGGGATTAACATACAAAGTGCTGAGTGAACAAGATGCAATTTACAATACATAGTCTGGTTGTTCATAACGCTGTTCGTGTTCCTTACAGGCCACCGTACCCTGGGGAAAGTCTGTGTCCCGTGTTCTCCTGCTCTTTCTTTCTCCTCGCTTCCTCAGCCCTGCTGCTGGAGCAACTGCACACGTGCAGAGGGCTACGCAGGTCTTTGTGTCCTGCATATGAATGATAGGAGCTGGACTCTGATGAAGTCCATTTATTTAGGACATGAAGATGAACCGAAAACAAGCCTGTGTGAAAAAAAAAGAGCCATTGCACTTGAACACATGCATATCAGATGCTGTCCCCAAACACGCAAGTGCGAACAGCAACAGATGTCATGCTTTATAAATCTGGTTTTCTTATCAGGCCACACAAGATGTGTCCTGAAAACTCAAACCTTTCTAGGCGTTAAGGTACTACGAAGGGGAGCTTTAGCCTTAGAAAGCTGACATAAAAAAGTGGCTTGCAATGCACTCATCAAGCAGTATCGCTCCTGAACAACCCCTGCCATCATCTGCCAGCCATTTCCCTCCCAAAAATACCTAAAACAAGCAGCGGGAGCACTCGGTGGAACAGCCTAGTCTGACAGGAAGCTGCTGTATAACTAGAAGCAGAACAGCATTCATTACCCCATTACTGACAGGTGCTGTATTCTCAGCATCACACATAGACCCCAGCTGCAGTGATCTACTGTGCTTTAGAAGCCCAAGGCTCTGGGTGAGGGCTGATGAGCAGGCAGGCAGAAGTATGAGGAGATAGGAGGGAAATGGGCTTCTCGCTGGCTCACAGTGACTGGCGGCCACTTTGAAACGGCCCACTCTAATCCACCATCCCCCATGAGCCCCTATGGGTAAGACAGGCAGTTGACGAACACACATCTACCCCGGTTTACACACACACACACACACACACACACGCGCGCGCACAGAGAGACACCATTCTGAGTCAGGCAGCTCTGTTATCATCAGATTAAAGCTTTGTTACATACCTCTGGTCAAAATCCCACAAAATACACACACACACACACACAGAAATCAAGAGAGAGAGGGAGATGGAGAAAGAGGGTAGGTGGGCACGGATTCCCTTTTCAGGGATTACCGACTAATCTTTATTAGTGCTGGAGCACTTGAGGCCCTGACTTATCACAAACAAGAGAAAAGGAAGAGGGCTAACTTTGTTCATGACATCCTGACCTTCATGTTGAAGGGGAGAATGGAGAACTAATGATATACCAGAGCCAATCAGGATTGGTTACTGAACATTCATTGACCCAACACTGATGTAACAGACAGGCTTTTAACATATCTGAACTAATGCCACTGCATACAATGGCAATGTAGCTACAATACAGTAAACATGTGACATTTGATTTTAAAAATAATAGACAGCATGTAGTAAAAACAATGTGTTACAACTTTGAAAAAATTCGTGTTTGCCTCATGCTGTTAAAATTAGTGCCAGTTTTGCACTTGTGTGGCTTTCACAACCTTACCAACCATGTACCACTGGGAATCCCAAATCTGCAGCCCACCTATATCAAGTGATGTTTTATATTACCATAAATGCAATTACATCATCTCTATCTCAGAGGCCAGGAAACAAACTTCAGTGGTATGTAGTCTGCAATTAATTGCCTATGTCACCAGGGGCACATAGAGAGAATGTTTTTCAGAGTGTAGTATAAGAAGAAATTCCATACAGACATGAATTAATATAAAGACTGCAGTATGTGTGTGTGTGTGTGTGTGTGTGTGTGTGTGTGTGTGTGTGTGTGTGTGTGTGTGTGTGTGTGTGTGTGTGTTATCCACAAGTAATTAGGGAATGGAAACTTTCTCTGTGGGTTAACATTCAACATTCCAAGCAAACAGATGCTCACTAGACATTAATTACAGCACCTGTAGTTGAGGTACCAGCGTGTGTGTGTGTGTGTGTGTGTGTGTGTGTGTGTGTGTGCGCGCACGCGCTCGCGTGTGTGCATTTGTGTCTATATGGAGGAGAGAAGTTCATTTTCCTATTCTTTCAATGCAAAAGCACACAAGACTAATCCAAAACCTTTACTCCTTGAATAGAGCCAAAGAACCACCTAATTAAAAGTTGGACTGTTTTGGAGCATTTCAGCTAAACTTAGAAGGGTCTTTGATTCTGCCATCCTATTGGCAGTCCATGCTAACCGTGAGAGCATTTTTCCCTTATAAAGTTGGATTCAAAGCATGGAACAAAAATAGTGTGCAAGGATAGAGGGCGATAGGAAAGTACTGCTCCCACTGCTGGCACTACAGCTCGTCCGTCTGCTGCCAAAGCCACCGAGAAACAATCGAGACTATAAGAAGCTTTACAGCAGACTTAGAAAGCTAAAAAAAAAAAAAAAAGAAGAAGAAAAAGGACTTAACTATTCCATTCAGAGCTGATTTTCATAGAGTTAAATATTTTTACACAATGCTGCAATCACAAAGCTATGGTGGAGTCACTAGAGCCTTCTTGTTAATAATGGAAAATAATCACTATAACATGGATCTAACAGGCATGGATCTGTAGCATTCCATACCCCTGAAGCCCCCTTCCACCTTTAATTAATGTGATCAATAAAATATTGATGACGTGTAGTGCTTGTAACATAGTGACACGTGATGATAACAGGGCCCATGGTGTCTTCATCAGGCACAATATACATTGTGAGAGCAGACGCAACAAAACAAACACATAACTGCAAAGACAGTACTTACTCAACTCCAGGCTGGACCAAAGAAATCAGATCATTTGAATTCAGGTTACATCAGCATGTAGCATCGTTGTCTCTTAATAAGCTGTTTTGTAGCCTATGTACTCAAAGGAATCAGGAGATCAGTCCCGGTACTGCAGAGGAACTGCATTTACATTTCAATGCTTCAAATATGATCCTTATGTTTCTCCTTTGTGTCATACTGCTTTTCTGCTGCACATGTTTCCTACTGTTTTTACTTCCAGGCCTTGATTATACAATGACCGAAACAGAGCAAGAAAACAGGACTCAGTCAAATACAATCCAGTCACAGACTAAACTAATCAGTCGAGTGTTATTAGCCAGCTCACCAGGACTTTGGGACAGACATTCCTGTTGGATTGAGTCCATGTGGAATACTGAGGACAATATCTGTTCCCTATTTTCATTTGGCTGGAGTCCATATTGTAGAAATGTGAACCATTAGGAGACCTCTCATAAACTGTTGTTATACCTGTGGTGCTATACCTGGAATAAGATCAGGCTGATTCTGACTGATTCTACTAAAGAGTACCGATTTCCCATTACACAGACAAGTAAGTCTAAGGAAATGCCAATCCGAACCGGTGTCTGTCCTAAGAGAATCCTCATAGTCCTTACCTTCAATAATCCTCTCAATATCGCTTAGGGCCATATCCAGTCTCACAGTTCACCTCTTCTTCCGAATGGCCAGCACACATGGATAAGTGTGTATGTGTGCACTGGTATTTACCTCTTTGTGAGGTCCAAACGTTCCCATAATGTTTCCGATGATGATACATTCCTGTGGAATATGTTCCTAATACTCATGAGGCTTTTTTTCTCCTTCAGCTGATCTGGATTTGTTTGCCAAAGGCTCAGCTTTTATTTGAAAAGCTTTGTTTGTTTGAGGTTTTCATCTTATCATTTAGCTACAGTACAACAAACAAGTCAATACAAATTCCCAACAAATACAGTAATACAAAACTGCATGTGCGTGGCATGCGTGTACTGGGGGAGTTATATCTAACAATATGTGCCAAGGCAATAATGGTGCAAGTATTCTATCTTCATAACTCAATGCAAGGACGACAGCCAACTGACTGCAGCAAGCACCTCTTGCAACAAAGTCATTATAGCAGAGGGAGAGAGAGGGTGGCTTAATCACACAAATGGACTTTTAGATGGGGCTGTAAAGCACCGGGTGTTTGCTCTGAGTTCCCAGCCTTTTGAATAGTGATCTATTTGACAGGGCCGAGGCAAAACTGAATCCATCGCTTTCCTGATATTGATCCTCAAGAGATCACAAAAATTAAAAGGTGAAAATAGTTTATCCACAGTCTGGTAAATAAAGCAATGAGAAGTGGACTATTCTTTACAAATGAGCTGGTGTATGTGATTACTACACACGGTGAAGTCAGTGCATATAAAAAGCTGTTCTGAAAAAGGGGCTGAAGATGATTCCTCTTTTACAGGCAGCTCATTGAAGGTATTGTGGGATATGGCAAACAGTGCATTTCACAGTTCCGGGCAAACCGATGTAAAGCTGTATAAGCACTGGCAAGAACAAAGATGAAATCCACAGAATAATAGATCCCTGCCCTTACGGAGAACACATGCAAAAAACCCCACAAGTAATGCATTTATTTCAATGCAAATGCGCAACGAGCATCACTAAACCACATCCACAGACACATGTCTGAGTGTGTCCTCAGTGACCAGACACGCCCCAGTCATTCTACACAAAGAGTGACAGGCACACAAACACTCTCAGTAACTTCCCGGTCAATCTAATAACTGTATTTCAAGGCAATAATAGAGGGCTG
The DNA here is from genome assembly GCF_041902795.1 of Electrophorus electricus. Classification (NCBI taxonomy): domain Eukaryota; kingdom Metazoa; phylum Chordata; class Actinopteri; order Gymnotiformes; family Gymnotidae; genus Electrophorus; species Electrophorus electricus. The sequence continues at coordinate 8,529,602 of NC_137500.1, read as the reverse complement.
TGCACACTAAAAACCCTGAACTGAACTGAAATGTTTCAGATTAAGCTTATATATGTCATCAGAATCCCAATGAACCTAGTTCTGATCCAAGGCAATGTGTATTGTGTAAGAACCTTGTCTCAAGTCACTGTTAGTGTTCCACATACTTGAAGCATTTGTGATGACCTGGGAATTGTCAGTTCTTTGGGCAAAGAGTATTAAAACACAGATTCATTCACACAGCCTGTCACACAGATTCATCCACACAGCACCTCATGTGCAGCCCTGCGTCTCTTACCAGTGCAGGAGTAGTCATCGATGCGGATGTATCCAGTATGACAGATGCACATGAAGGATCCGGGTGTGTTCACACACATAGTGTTCTCCCTGCAGTAATGCTTCCCCTCCGCACACTCGTCTATATCTGCAAGAAAACACACCACCACAAACAATGGACCACTTCAGTACAACAAACTCTCCAACTACTCTGCGAACTGCCTGGAGTAGCCTGCTCATTTCCACTCCAAAATCCTGACACCAAATTTTGGTGAGAGTGATCCTGGTCACCATGGCGATCTGCATTTTAGAGAGGTCATAGTTTTGTCTCATAGCTATGCAGCCCTGATGCAGTTGCTGTGAAACGCCAGTACTTGGCCAGTGAGGAGAAAGACAGAACATTTTACTCAGCCTTGGGTAGCCAATTAGGAGGAAACCTAATTATAAAGGTAAATACTTCAGGTCAAGTCAGAAATGGAGAGAGAAACAATGCTAGTACACTGGAACATATTGCGTTGGATTTAATCTTAAATCAAAGGATATTAAATCAAATCTCAGACTTATCTAATAAAAATGCTGATGAATTTTTGCCGATGATGTTCTGAAACGTTTATTATATAGCCTTTATGACTACGAGATTAAAATGCAATAACTGAATTTGCTTCGAACACTTGTCCTTGGCTACTGCTTGAATCACTTCTCTTTTTTCCCTTCACTGAATCTTTCCCTTATTACATATCCCTGTGTAAATTCTCCAATGTTCCTAGTTACTTAAATGAGAGTTGATGTGTTTCTACAGATATTTTCATACATTAACAACTTAAACCTAATGAACACAGGGGCAAAATATCAAGTGGAATAGTTTCCATCTCTCTCTCTTTCTCTTTCGTCACACTTCACTGAGAGACCCAAATAACCTTGAACAAAGCCTCAAACCACTCTCAGTCCTCAGCTGACTGAACTGATGCTTTCACTGGAGGCCATATCTCCCAGGCCTGTTTGGTAATGACATGGAAGCAGGCAAAGACTCTAGCAGAGAAAGGACACTGAGCTGCAGATCCTGGTGTTCCTTTCAATCTCCACACACTCTCACACACTCTCATTAACTTATTTCTTCCTCGCTCACTCACACAATGCATTTCCTGCGTTTATTCACTTCACATCCACTAACGAATCAATCTGCCCATCTATCAAGTGTTAACTGGTCTGACTTGGAGCCTAATACAAACACACTGATACAGTGACCAAACATACCTCACCAAACGTTCGCACCTGGGTGATTGCAGCCACATCTACAAACATTTCCCACAATGCATTGTCCACTGAGCCTTCACAATCACAAGGGTTCTGCCTCTATTAGGGGTTTAGTACTCCTCAGGAGTACCTGCTGCAGCATTGACACCTGTGAAAACAGCACATGGAATCAATGCGCTTTTATCAGAGGAGTAGAATGCATCACCAGACTTGTTCGCGTAGAAAGACAAATGAAGAGCCAGGTGCTCCCTTTCACTTTTTAGGTGTTTTATTATACCACTGGCATCAGCCATACACATGAGAACTGGCAGAGACATGCAGCTTTAATTATAGAGGAGGACTCCAGTTAGACTTGATTGCATTATGGCAGAACTAGAAAACAACATACAGTAATCACAGGATTACTGATCTAAACAAATACCATATGTGCAAGCAAACAAAACCTGTTTAAAAATGTGTTCACTACACGACAACGAAGATGTGGGAATTAAAGAAGCATGTACTAAATGACACAAGCACATATATTCATCACAACACTGAACTCCCACCTCTATCTTTCTGCAATGATGACTCATTAATAAAGAGAATCTGATTAGAGAAAACGTTGGACTAATGCCCAGAAGTGTCCGAGATTTAAGCGACTTAAGAGATTTAACTATATAAACTAACCAATGAATTAGACCCACAAAGGTTAATACCTCAGTACCAGTTTAATGGTGTCTTGGGAACTTGAGACTAATGTGTAGTTCAGCGGTTGAGCACCTGGTATTGAATTATTCTTGTAACAGTAGTATGGTATTTGGAGTACTAAAGATCCACGTGGGCCTGCTCAATATATCTCACACAACCATGAAAATGCATTATTAACTTACTCAAATTAACCCCTTAACCTCCACATACCTGCCAGTGTGTTCATGACTCACTGTTGTGTCTACTTGCCTCTAATATTACAGAATGTTATGCCTTAAAATCAGTAAATTCATAATTCACCTGGACTTTAAGAGGTTTAAAACATATTTAGCATAATTTAAATTGAAAAAAAAAGATCCAAACAGTTTTCTCTGCACAAAATAGTCCAAAGTGCCTGTTTTAGATAAAATACATGATGTAAACATTTAGCATCAACAGTACTCTAGAGAACATTAAGCAGAGAGCCAAATCAATAAGTCAAGTCAGATGCCATCCCGAATCCATGTGAATAATCAACCAGGACCACCCCTTCTAAAATAAACAGATACTATCCAGACAGCCTTAACACCTGCACATGCCAGCACAGCTACAGAATGAAGATTAAACAGACATAAAGAAAGACAATTAATTGCATCATATGCTACTATCAGTAAGACTTCTAAACTTAATAATAACTTAATGACAAACCAAACTACAATCAGCTGAATATATAAGCTGAATAAGGTTGCGATGTATAATAATGTTGTTTCGCAGTTTAATATGACATAGTTATATTTAACTGTGTAATGTAATGTTTTACAGTGTAATTTGATTTAATGTTGTTTTACAGTATAATATTTTCAATGTAAGAGAAATTGAGCAATTTTGTGTGTGTGTGTGTATGTGTGTGTGTGTGTGTGTGTGTGTGTGTGAGCATGTACGTGTTTACGTGTGTGTGCACACGCATGCATTTGTCTGCGTATGTGTGTGCATGAATGTGTATATGTGTGCGTGCGTGTGTGCATGTGTTGTATGTGTACGTGAATGTGTGCATGTGTGCATGTGTGTGTGCATGTGTGTGTATGTGCAGGTGCATGTGTGCATGTGTGCATGCCGGTGTGCATGTGTGTGTCAGTTACAGTGCTGTCTGCTTGTAGGGATGTGGAGCCTGACAGGACCAGAGTGCTGAGGTGCAGCACAAGCCCAGGCCCAACTGCTGTGGGCAGGTGTCACAGATCACCAGCTCATCTGCAACACTGCCTGCATAGCGTATTGCTTCCATGCAGGAATTCAATGACTCCTTCATATCAGTACTGTGTTAAGTTTCAGTGACTGATACTGAGCTTTGAATTACTGAACTGAGTATGAGCTAACTAGACTTAATTAATGGAAATGCACTTTTTCAGGAAATACTTCAGCACTGTCAAATACCACTGAGCCTTGATTTGATAGGAATTATTTCACTGCTGCAATAGCCTTGCACACTACATAGCCACTCTACACAGCTTATAACAAGTCTCACTAGCTCATTCTAATTGGCCTTTGTGGACCCTGGCTTTCTTGTCTGGAGTCTATAGGAGGTATGCACACATTGAGAGGCACTTGATCACACAACTTTCATATGCATTCTGTAAGGGCTTTAGCTGACAGAATACCTTGAAAGCACCTTGGATTATTACCAGGATTTGGCAAGGTGTCAACAAAGCACTGTTGATGGGCTGAAAGGTTGACAGTGGCGACGTGTTCCCTGAAAGCTGCCACTGCTTCATTAACGCACACTCACAGGCAGTAAATCACCTCCCCATGCACCACGACTCCCACCACCAAACAGAAGAAGAAACAATAAGGCAAATAACTGTGTGAGCTCCCTCAGAAGGCGAATGGACTGTGTCAGGTCAGATTAATACTAATGAATTATGTTGTTCCATCTAAATTCCCCACTTTCCCAAAGTGTTGGAAGTATGTGTTACACTGTGTGGATGTGTGAGTGTGTGTGTGTGTGCGGTGCATGCATATGTGCAGTGCATGCGTACATGTGTGTGTGTGCTGTATATGTATGTTTTTTGCCAAGAAAGATTCTGCAATAGGCTTATGTTTACCATGTAGAGCAGTACAGTGCTGTTTGAATGTGAGATCATTGGTCATTATTAAGGCATTATTCTGCAGAGAGCAGAAAGTCAGAAGTGAGTCTCAACAAATCTTCAGCGCTGATGCCACACCGAACACTAACGCTGCAGGCTAAATGCTGCAGATCTATTCCAGTTGTCACTGTAAACTGCTTGGTTGCTATCCTTCATTAATTCATTGAGCCCATCCATTCATCAACCCATCCATTCTGAATAAAAACAAGTATGAACTCACATATGTTTGTGTGTTCATATCACGCTGCAATTGGCAGTTGGTGTTGCGCTTAGTGCCAGCTGCCAGTTTTCGCAACTCAGTGTGCTGGTGGTTTATAGTTCCATGCGCATCAAGAGCCAGTGCTAGACACGTCTACGCGAGAGCGCGGCCTGAAGGTGACTCTGAGCAGGCCGAGGTCAGGTCGTCCGCCTTGTCTGTGCACCACTCTCTTCCCAACTTCATCTCCGTCTTAATTACATTTGGGATTCTGCTTCTCCTCTCCAGTCAATGCCAATTACCCTTCCTCCACCTACTGGCCCTCCCTCCACCTACTGACATTTTACACTCAAACTCAATCAAATAAATCCTTTCAACAGGTTTTGAGACAATTGTCCCTGAGCCAGGGTCCTTGAATCCCATGGATCCACAAGGTGGCAATATTATTTTAATTACTTTTTAAGTATTGGCCACACAAAAATGGAACTAACTGTAAATCGACCCAAAAGACATGGCGCAAGTACCTTTCCATATCACTTCCATGGTGATGATGAAAGAAATGCTCTGCCTGGCCCTTTTTCAAGGGGAACGCGGCAGAAAACATTTGAGCACCCACATTGTTCAAGAGCACTCTGATCATAAGATTCAACACAACTTGCATGACAGTGAGGCATCTCATTAATTTTGCGGATGTCTGCATGCTGGGTGGGCTCATTATTTGTCCACTCCTGTTGCAAGTCAGCAAGTAGCACAGGTCTTCTGGACGGCTCAGCTGACCCTTATCCTTCATTTCACGCAGAGGTCTCTAACTGATATGCAGCTGTCTGCCAAATAGTTTTTGCTGTGTTGGAAAATGCAGCTTCTACTCGAGTGCACCCAGTGAGAGGAGAAATCGAGACTCCCTACTTTTCTGTCTGACAGAGCTGCACGTTGTCTCTAAAGAGCATCCCCATGAGTCTCTACCCTTCCACCAAGTGCATAAAAAATTGAAAGGGGACTGATCTCATCGTCAGAGCCATTGCCTATTTTTAGCTTTGCAATGTGGATGACGACTTGAAAGGAGTAGCTCTCCGCCATCTCCACCACCCAAAAAAGTTTCTCTGTATCTCAGTGGATGTTGAGGAACAGGAAACAATGATGAATTAATGAGGGGAAGGTCTGAAGAAATAAATACACCGTACACTGCCTGTAGATCGAAAGTTTCTTAAACTTTTTGGACCACATTTGGCACAAATTTGAAGCATTAAAACAATACATTTGAAATGGATTTTTTGCTACCTCATAATTTAAGGCACATAATTATGTAATAAAGAAACAAAATACTGCTAATAATTCACTTGTGGCTATAAGTAAGTTTAGAATGTATATGCAGTGAATGGTTTGTTTCAACCCATTTCAGCTTCAGTCAAATGACCTAATTTCATAGTAATTTGCCTTGTTTTAGTGCCATTGTTTTCAAAATCAAACTTATTATGTCTCTTAATTAATAACCCTGTGATAAATCATTGTTCAAAATGCTCAATTAGATTTTTTGCCCATTTACTTGTGAATAATATATGTGACACACAAGACCCCTGGTAAAATGGTGGAAGAAAACTGGTAAAATTGAAGGAGCCTTTGTTCTACTACTTTAAGCACCTGGTTTGCACATTGTTTTGCACAGGAATGGGGTGAAATATATGATGAATTGGTCTTAAACTAGGTCACTACTATGTTATCTATTTTACCAGCAGACTTTTTCTAGGTTACACTTGGTCTTTATTTTTTGCAAACATCCTCTAGCGATAAAATGACATATTTCAACAGCCTTAACCCCATTGTAATAATATTATTATGCCAAATAATATATTTCTAATGAAGTTCTCATTGGCTAATTACTTTCACAAATTTAGCATGCATTCTGCACAATATTTCAGCTCTATTGAGTCTCTAGGGACTAAATACTACAGGTTAAAGAACTCATTCTGCATTCCTAGAAAGTCCATTACTCTAAGCAGAGCTTAACTCAGTGAGGACCACCAAGCTCTGCATTAATTTAAAGTCAGAATGGAAGATAGCATCTTTAATTATGCATATTCGCCTGCTCTTGTGTAATTACCTGACCAATGTTCACATGTCATATGTAAAAGCATCGTGCCAAGACTGATGGCCCATACATGTCGGTGTGGGTTTATTTCGGGCTGCGAAGATGAACTGCTTTCATTAGAGATCTGTCTGATCCATGCAGAGGTGGAGGCACAACCATCCGGCACGAATCATTAGCCATGCTGGAGAAGTAGGGCAAGCACAGGGAGAGCGAGGGGACTTCAGAGGAGCGTGGAGGTAGGGAGCAGTGCAGGTGGGACAGTGATGACTTACTCATACTGATGGAGAACATTATCCAATTAAGCTGTCAAAGGAGAGTGAACAGAAAAGGAACGTATATGTCTTCTGATCAATTTCAGATCATGCCGTAATGCAACAGGGGGCAGGCATGACAGCAGGAGCCATGCATCAAGGGAAGGCACCTTATTCTTAATTACCCGGCAGTTAAACAGTGGCTTAGGGCAGTAGGAGTAATATGGGATGTTTTAGGTATTAATGGAGGGAAAGGACTTTAAAACTGTTAATCATCTCTAATTAAAAAAGAAAACCCTGCAGATAAAAATCCTTACCTTGTGCTCATTACAACCTCACAAACTTTATAAACCTATAAAAAAAGTGATTCCCTTAAAATAACTCGTGTGACAACAGAATTTTAGGACAGCCTACTTTATCGTTACACGTTTGCTTTGATCAGCCTGATATCTGGTCTAAGTAACTGGCAAGTCCCACTTAGAAAGAGACAAATCTTGAGAGGAGCTTGTTGATATGTAGGTTAATGTACAATCAAACAGTACATTAATGTTGCTGTTCAATGCTGTAGGCGCATGAAACAACAATTCTGTTACACTTTAGCATTAAATTATAACTTACGTTAAACCATTTATATATTTTTCTTTTTAACTATCATAAAAATGCAAATTATTTAATTTCCTAACTAACTGCTAAGTGGCTGGAGTATCTCCCTGAGGACTTACCTTCACAGTAGGCGTTGTCCTGGCGGAGTGGCCTGAATCCCTCCTTACAGCTGCAGCTGGCTCCGGCGTCCAGGTTTAAGCAATCCGAGTGTTCTGTGCAGAAGTGGCCCTCCGCACAAAAGTCATGGCCTTCGGGATACACACAGGGAGCCACTGTCAGAGCACTAGAACAGGCCTCTGTGGCTACGAGTCGAGGGGAATGTCCAACAAGACACAATCTTTCATCCTTACAACAAGTCAAAAGGTTTGAAAGGGGGACTAGCATAGTGTGACTAGCCAGAGGGACTGGAAATCATGTCAAACACACACAATGCAGCTTTGAATTCCTTATTCACTAGCAATGTTTGAGCTGTAAGAGCTTGAAATATAGTAGACTTAAAGCCAACTAGGGTACGGGTAGTGACATTATAACTAGTCTAGCCCATCATGAGGCCGTTTCCTTTTGACCATTTCAGAATTCAGCTTGATCCTTGTCATCTAGCACACAAAAATGGATCACACTAGTGAGTCTTCCCTACTTTCTTCTGTAGACCCAAATTAAATAGCAGTAATGTAAAACAGCCTCACCTCTGCATATTTTGCAACACCTGTCGGTAATGGTGACCTGCTGTGCCTCAGGACAGTGGAGCTCGGGGCAGTCACCGCTCTGGACTCGGTGCATGGTGCGGCCCTGAGGACACACGGCACACTTAGCTGAGCTGAGCTACTGCATGCAATGAGATATTAGGATAGCAAATAACGAAAATGTATAGTTATCCAAAAGATCCCATTAAAGCTAATCAGGAAATGTATGTTATATCATAATGCATTCAACAGGAATTGTCAAATATTTAGGACACATTTATGAAGTAAATTTTACTCTCACCCTGCATTTGTAGAGCTGGCAAAGTCCACTGGGGTGATGCACAGCTCTTCTGTCCCCTTCCACCAACTCCTGCCCAGCAAACAGGCACATAACTGTGCACAAACACACACACACACACACACACACACACACACACACACACACACACACACACACACACACACAAACAAGCCCCAAAATAAACATAAACATAAATACACTGGGAAAAACCATGATTAAAAATGTACCCTGCAGTCTGTCAAACAATGTGTACTCCCCACATTTTGACCACCAGCAGGGCCTGCCAGTTCAGCACCATGGAGAGTTCCCTCTGATAGCACACCTAAGGCAGGCCAGCAGTACGGAGGATTGCAACAAACAGACTGACAGCACACCTGAGTACATCACTACAAGCCACTCACCTCAGGTCACTCACTGTAATCAAATCAGCAGAATACTCTGCATATGGCTCTTTATATGTTGTTATAAACTGCGTAAACACAGAGAGGTTTTGTGTGTGACAGAAACTAGCTGAGACTTATCACAATCTGTCCCTCAACCTGACAGTAATCAAACAAAATCCATCATGCCAAAGCTGAGGAAAGGCCTTTTTCTTCTATATTTCTTCACTAATACCAAGGCCAATTAGAGTGTCTTAGTCTCGCTTTCCCTCAGCTAACACTGAGGCCTCATATAGCACATAGGGACTGCTCAAGGGGTTTCAAAAGGACTGTAATTTGTCTAAATTTGCTCATCTTCAAGATATCAATAACCACACCATGAGAAGAATCAGGTAGCCATGTCAATACAAGTGAGATGGATTGTGTTCTTTAACAAGGCACATTCCTTTGAAAAGCATGGGACTGTAGGAAAGCTGTTTCAATTTGCTAAAACGATCAATTTTCTTGAGAGAAATCAGCCCTCATTTTACCTTCTGCACAAATGAAACATATCACAAAAATCCTGGCAAACTTACAGAAGCATCATTAGCGTGCATGACTCTGATGAGGGTTGATGCCAAGATTTCAGTAACAAAAGCACTCACCAGAAAGACACTGCTCACAAAGCTAATTAAACAAAGTGCCTCCTAACAAAGTATCAGCCAGGCATGATAGCTCAGCGATGGTGGTTCAAAACCCAACCAACATTACTTGAGGAAATAGTTCACTTCTCAAAAACATGCATGGGAAGGGATGCATGTTAAAAAGAAAGCGATTTAAAAAGAAAAGGTCTTCAGCAAAGTTCTTCCATTCTCAATACAGAGCTCAGTTAAGTAGGTCTGATTTGCTATCATGTTTAAGGCACAGAGGGCTGGCAATATGCCATGGAAATAGGAGGAAAAGATTAACTTGCAGAGGTTCTTATAATCTGCATGTGGCTGTGTTTGTGTGGGGGGAGCATGCGAGAACCCCTTACAGAACCCTTCTGCAAGACTATTCAACAATTATATCTCACTAAAATCCTAACTATTAAAACTACTGAATTAAACTGAATCCAGTCAAAGTTTACAGCATACGATGATTTTTTCAAGTTTGAGCTGAGAATAGAGTTAGCAAGAACTATGTGTGGGTGGAATAACAGATTGCGAGGAATTCCTCAAGGAAGAAACTGTCCAGGATAATGCTTCCAAGTTTTCTGCTAATATTTGCCAAAAGGTGTCAGTAAATACCTTGCAAGCACTGTTTAGAAATGCCTAGAAATTTACATTGCTTTTGTGCATGCAAGATGGAAAAAACACCAGTCAGACAAGAATCCACATTGATGAAGGGCTATAGGATATAAAATGCACTCTAAAATTTGTTTATAATGCTTTAAGTTAGATGTTCAAGATTTATCTGCAGTGGAATGTTAAATAAGAGTAATATGGGCTTGGTTTGAGATAAACAGTTTGATTCAAAGGGTGCAAAGAAAAAGAAATGAATGACAGAGTTAGTCTGGAAAGCAGAGTAGTGTGTCTGGCTATTGTCTCTACTACACAGAAGCATTATATCATCTGTAGAAGTCAAAGTGTCCAAACTAAATGAAATCAATATCAAAAACATCCCCTGTTAGGACACGTAGTCTAGTTTAAATTCTAGTTCACATTTACATACCCCCTAGAGGGTGGTATTTTATTGCTTGCTAGTGAATAATTTATACGAATATGTATATGTACTGGATGACACCTCAGGAGACATGGCACGCATGTAGCTAAGCAACGGGGAGATGTGGTCAGTTGTCAGGCAACCCTGCGGGGGTGTGCAATGAAAAGCAATGCTACAGTATCTGCAGTGTGTGTGTGTGTGTGTGTGTGTGTGTGTGTGTGAGTGTGTGTGTGTAGGTGTGTGTGTGTGTTTGTGTGTGTGTGTGTGTGTGTGTGTGTATGTGTGTGTGTGTGTGTGTGTGTGGGAGTGTGAGGGAAGAAAAAGGCAACTTTTTGGCAGTGGATGAGCACATGCAGAAGAGGTATTTGTATCTACTCACGCTGACATTTTTTGCAACACTGTCCTGCCACATAGGCAGGGATTGAACCATCAGGACACTCCAAAGGGGGACACACCAGTGTTTCACACTGGACTGTACCATTCTGAAAAGCATGAAGATAGAGCACATCACTTATACATTCAAAGTTTATCTAAGCAACAACCCATATGATTCATTAATGCACTTGCCAGGAACGTGAGAACAGAAGCACTTTGTTCACTTGCCAAAAGGCATCACAGCACCAAATGTTTATTTAACACTATTTCTTGGGTTGTTATTAAACACTTCTTCAAACACTTGAACACTATGTTTAGAAACATGGTACTAGGAGGTTTACTCCTAGTACATGTGAAGCACATAAACAGCATGCAATAGAACAGCAAGTCAGAATTTACATCCAGTTTTTTTGTGTACTATTCCACGTTGAAGATAAACATTATGAAGAGAAATGACTTGAAAGAAGAAATGACCCATATGTCTTTGACCTTCCCATGACTGCTATCGCTAGCATTACTAAGCTTTCTATAAGTGGAGGAAAGCAACTAATTAGATGACTGCAGATTGTTTAATTGCTAAATTGGGCAAGAGAACAACTGCGGCCTAGTCATGTATGTTAAATCTAAACGCTTCACGAAACTGAGACAGAAAGCAAAGTGGAATTAGCATGATCATTCAGGCAACACATACAGCAGATAAATTTAACTGGATAGATATACATAACTTGCCCTATTACAGATACAGTGTGATGAACTCCATGATGAGGTACATCACAGTCAGCATGTGTTTACAGCTACTGTGCAGTTGGCTGAGCAGTGGGGGAGGACACCCAGCACTGCCACTTGTTATTGAGCCTAATTATGCAGCCTAATCCATGCATTGTCCAACTTTCCCAGCATTTCTCGATGAAAAAACATGCCATTCCCTCTTCTGTGCCCCTTCTACAATTATATCCTCTCTCCACTTAACACCCTCTGGGTAGCAACATAACAAAGGGTAGTGAGGCCCCGCAGGGGCTGCGCAGCCAGTGTGGCAGAGATCACATGACCCACCGAGCATGTGCAGTTCTTGCAGCCATCTGTCCAGGACTGGTCCTCCCTGTAGGTCACCCCCTTCACGCTGCACGTTCGCTCACAATAGCAGTTATCCAGGCCGTTCATCTTCTCCTCTGCCAGCGACAGCTGTACGACAGCCCACACAGACCGAGTGTGAGTGTGTGTGTGGGGGGTTGTTCGATCATGCCCATTATAGTCTTATTTTAGGTAACAGAAAATAAACATGCAACACGCAATCCAGCATGGTGCAAAGATGATTCAGTTTCTTGTTATAATTAGAACAGTTCTTGATTGAGTAATTAACTGAGAGAATGACCTTGAGAGTTGATTGTGGATGTTAATTGCACACCACTTACAGTGTAGTCAATATGATGAGAAATGAATGTATGAAATTGGACTTAAAGCATTTTAAAAACTCGGAAACAAGCATTTAAAGAACTGCCTTTAAAGACATTAAAAATACACAATTAACCCTAAATTGTTTCTAACAGAAAAATATCCACACAATGTGTTCGCCATCTGTTGAACCAAAAAAGCACTGCTTGGAAAAGATGAATTTTTACCTTGCTGGATGTTTTAGCAAGGATATCTTGGAGTTCCATTATCTTCTGTACAAGCCCATGGAAGTCATTACAGGTCGGACAAGCTAAAAAGTTTTACATGTAAGACCAACTGTGGAGTGTATTTTAATCATTTGTATTACAACGTCTAAGCAGCTCAATTGCTCTTACTGCGATTAAGGTCTGGGCACTGGGTGATGTAACCCTGAGGCATCACAAGTATTTGGACATCTTGCATCACTCCCTAAAATGCAAAAAAAACAAACATTCCAATAGGTTACACGGTCAGTCACCTTCCTATGACTTGGGATGTCTATATCATGCAGGTGTGCATAAACAGCATCTCTTATAGAAAGTCCTTATGAATTCCATGAATTATCAATAGAAAATTATTCTAAATGTATTGTTAATTCGATTTGAATTAATTTTCTGTGTAGCAGTTTTTTGTTGTCTCAAAACAGTTTTACACAAATCATATACACTCTCTCTCTCTCTCTCTCTCTCTCTCTATATATATATATATATATATATATATATATATATATATATATATATATATATATATATATATATATATAACGCATACTTATAGCTGAAAACTAGCTAGCATTCCTGATTTCTAATATCTAATATTTCAACAAAAGAGAAAACTGTACATAAGTCTTCCAAATATGTCAGATTTTCTAATTCAAAAGTTTTGTTTAAGATGAGTAATAATGTAAGTAGTTCCATTTTAGGTTCTTCAACTTCAACTAAAGACTAAGTCTAAAAATCAGATATCTCTTTCACAATTCCTATAAAAATATGTGCTTGGAGCAGTCCATACGTGTTGCACATTAAATTGTGGGGCCTGTCTGAGGCTAATACACAATCATGCAGCTCTCCTTGTTCTAGTAATTGGACAACATGCAAAGCAAAGTCATGGGAGAGACGACACAAACATAACCCTGTAGTCGCCATCTCACTTTGATAAGCATAACTATCTAAATTCATCCAAATCAAATTTGCCTCATAGGTGCCTTAATTTGATCACCTTCTGTCCTCTGGCCAAGCCACACCAGCGCAACATTGCGTATAGACACTCTGTATCCATGGCAACTTGGCCATCTCACTTTCTCCAAGCATGCAATCCCTCCCCCTCAACCCCACACCCCCACGAATGGTGTGATTTATAAGAAATTGTTTTTGAAATTGTCTTGCCACTTCAATTTAAAAAACATAAATTCAAAACCCTACAAAACTATTTGAGGGTGTTTTCTAGGCACAGTAAGGTGAAATTGAGGTGGGCTGTTTGGCTCTAGAAGGGCTCAGGATGCAATTTGGGCTCTCTGCTTGCTGCAGGAAGAGAGGGTGCAAACGCACTGATCATTTCCCTTAGAGTCAACATGCAAGGTCAACAAGTGTAGAATGGCTTCGGCATACACCTGATACTAATTGTACACTCTACATTTGTTCCATTATAGGCTAAACCTGTTTACCGATATTCCATTACAGGTCTGCTTCACCAACGCCGGAGGCATTTCTTAACACTGATACTGGTTGTTGTTCAGGCATATTCAAAAACTGGAGCAAAATGAAAAATCGACCAAAGAAAATCAGCAAATTGCTATAATGTATTTCTAGAACACAGACTCCATATATAATTGTTCTAATACCCCACTGCTGTGTTTTTTTCCCTATCATGTAAAATGAGATGAACATCTGAGTGCTAATCAATGTCTCCGTGGAGACAGAGTAGGGGGTAGGTGCTGATGAACACTAGTTAAGATGCAAAAATGACCTCCAAGACTTCCTCCATCTCCCAATTAACATTGCAGATGCTTAACAACCTGGAGCAACACCTAGACATCTCAAAGAGCCTCTTGTATGTGTACACATGGTACACATACACACACACACACACACAAACACAAACAAACACACAAACAAGCAAACGCACACACTCACACAACCACAGGAGCATCATTGCTTAAACGGCTGAAAGACTATGTGGTGGTATGACAGTCTAATTTATCACTGTAAGGGGCCAGTTGAAAAGTGGGATTGACTTCAAAAGGAACAGCAGTAGACAGAAAATCCCTCCTTTTCCATCTGATATAAAATGGCTATTTTTAAAGGAAAATAATGGGGTGGGTACTGGGATATGAGAGATATCATTAAAGCTTTTATTTGACATGGAGAAAGGAAAATACCTTGAATAAGCCATGTGCGCCGTTCCTTTGTCCAATCCAGAATGACGTGTCTCCTGGTATGTCCATGAGGGGGACAGGCACCACTCTCTCATAGATTCTATGCAGGAACAAGTGCAGTCAAAATACACTCACCTGCCACTTCATCAGCATCACCTACCCTGAACTTTCACTATGTGGTCATTTGATTAGGTACACCTACCTAATAGATTTGTCTTAACATTCAAGTCAGAGTCCATCCTGTCCATATTGCCAGGCACAATCTGTCAGCCATTCCCTACCCTGTTCATCACTGCTAAGCTTCTGCTAAGGTACTTTTCTGGGTGATGGACTGGGTATTATTTGAGTGTTCTCAACATGGCTGAAACACTGACATGCAGGCTGCACATGGCTGTGGGTGTTGAGCCGGCATGAGATTATCAGGCACAGTGTTGTTGTTTTTCTAGATCTCAGTGTCACCGGTGGGTGGTGAGTGGTCTGTCGCTGACACACTGAAAGAGCAGGGGTGTCCAGCACTGGGTCTGAAAGACTAGAGTCCAGCTCAGCCTGGTGGTGGTTTCCCCTTCTCTAACATGCCTACTGAACCTGCTAATTAACCATCAGTTGCATCAGATGTTTTTACAGGGAAAGCAAAACGCACTACTTCCATACGGCAGCAGGCAGGCTTTATGCTCCCACTCTACACCTACATGGTGAACCTACTATTTACATGTTTCTAATAAAGTGGCTGGTAAGTGTAATTGTTGATCCGAGCATATCTTAGGCTATTCCATCCCTACAGGGAAAGGGTTATAACAGGGATGATATCAGTCAAAATATGCTCACCAGCTACTGTATTAGAAAAACCTACTATGTTTAATATACAAATGTAAGCTTAATGGATGTTTTAAACACATGCCTGTCTAATAAAGTACTTTTCGATTACTGAATCAGAATGAAGTTCACCAGAGCATTAAACAGTGCTAGAGTAAACATGAGAAAGAGAGGCTGCATTCTGCCCTCTGCGAGTCTATGCACCTGTTGCAGTCCACGTAAAGGGTGGCATGGG
This sequence comes from Electrophorus electricus, assembly GCF_041902795.1. Lineage (NCBI taxonomy): Eukaryota > Metazoa > Chordata > Actinopteri > Gymnotiformes > Gymnotidae > Electrophorus > Electrophorus electricus. Next base: position 8,513,872 of record NC_137500.1, on the reverse strand, counting down.
AGGCACTGATGGCCACTGCCACTTTGTGCCACTGGTTATCTGCAAGCGTGTAGGGGAAAACCTCTGTGTGCGTCTGCTGTCCTTTGACCTGGAAATGGAGACGCACCTCATTCTTCTGTCCACTGCTCTCCAGCTCCAAAAACCTGAGCAGACGCAGAAGTACACAAGAAAAGACACAACAGGGCAAGCATTCAAATGCATAAGGCCAAGGACATAAACCAGGTGCCTAGCCATCTATAGTATGCCACAGTATGGGGTGAGGTGTGCTAGTGCTGTGTCAGTGAAGGTGTAAAATGTGGAACACTATAACACATCATAAAAAAAATAATGGCAGTAAAACGCATGGCCTTACTGTGCATTTTAATGCCATGGGAAGAAGTGCTGCATAAGACCAGACATGTACCCCTGGGGTCCAGCACACAGCTGGAAGACATCACACTTTTCTTTAATGATAATAAATGTGTCCATCTCCCACCAAGATATGCTACATACCGTAATAACCACACCAAAGATTTACAGTTCACACGGTTCAGCTCCACTTTTCCCCCTCACGCTGCTGTGGAACTGAATTAATGCGTCATGCAGCTTTTTGGCCTTTGACTGAAGGTGAGACCAAGCACACTCATTCAAGGCTTCAGAAAACAGGAGTGTGAAACAGTGATGCTTAAAAGCTGCATGTCCAGGAGCTTAAGGGCAATTCTGTCATGCTGAAGGAACTTCAGATACTGTTATTCAGAGGCATTACCCTTGAGTTGCTCTATTGAGATTCACTAGGAGGAGTGACATTAATGGAAGGAGTTGACAACAGTCATTAGCTGCACCACCAGTACAGACCAGCAAATTTTAGCTGTCTCGCTTTTTAAAAAAAATAAGACTAGAGAGCATTATTTGAGAGAAGCCAATTACAGACAGGCGAGAGTTGATTTATCTCCAAACTGGATCTAATGAGCTTTTTTTCCTCTTGCTTTGCAGTGTCTGCCCAGCTCAAAACTGGCTATGGAGAGGAATATCAATATAGGTCTTAACACTGCATGTGTGCACAGCACCATGGACATCCATGCTTGCTTTATCGACAACGCACACAATGCAATTAACAGCTTTCACAAAGTCTTTATTATGCACTTCAGTGAACAGTACCACTGATATAATTACAGTTACACTACCATAGCCAATTTAAGCCAGGTTCTGTGTTTAATGCCTCTTTTTGGGGTGTAAAAGACATGCACAGCATTGACAATTACAGAAACATAGTGTTACTAAAACAGTCAGATAAGCTTCAGCACACCACCATGCTCAGCTGTGCATTGTATTCTGCTCTTAATGTGCGTGATGCTTTTGTGTTAAGATGAGAAAAAATTGAGATGGGATTTCAAATTCCACTATATAATTCATTTTTATGTCCTTTTATCAAAATGACTGATTAAAAAATACAGCTCAATTTCACAGCCAATCTAAGGTAACAGTTCTTTGACACTCAAATGTACAAAAAAAAAAAAAAACCTTGTTGTGTAGAGCTGGAGAATTGGTAGGTTAAAAGACAAATCACAGGTGCAGTAGGAGCCCATTACAAGTGCAGTAGGGGCCCATTACAAGTGCAATAGAGGCCCAGTAGCGGTGCAGTAGGAGCAGAGTACAGTACAGGGCTTCCAGAGAGTGTGCTGACTGGCTATTCAGGTCTCAGCCTGGAAAGGAGGAAACTTCTAATCAGCCATTTGGGCGCACAGCAGTGGTCGTACTGCAGAGAGCAAAGTACCGATGAGTGGAAGAGACTGCAAACACCACAACAGGGCGAGAGAGAGGAAGCAGGACAGAGAGAGTGAGAGAGAGAAAGAGAGAGCGAGAGACCTCCCTACTACATGCTGTTTTATGACTGGAGATGAAAAGCAGTTAAAGTCTATCATTTACCTACAAGTAAGTCATGTTCATGTCATAAAACACCCACCCCAGTGAACTTTCCTTCAATCACAACATTATGGATAATAATAATACCTAATTTGGCCTCTGTTGTGACTAGCTGTATGGTTCCTACATCGTGACTGGTACATAATCATTCCTACTTGGGTAAGCTTAGCTTGGGCAAAGAAGCCTGCCGTCTCACCTCTGCTCAGCATGGTGGATGGAGAGCATGGCCCCGGAGTTGAGTTTCTCCTGCCTCAGAGTCACTGCCACGGTGAACTCACTTCTACCCCTCAACTTCTGCAGAATCCGCTGCGCTGTCGCCGCCGGCAACCGCACGCCCCGAGAGGAGCCTGTCCAGAGCCAAGGGACACATGGGTAAAGGGACAGACTTTAGTTAGACATTCGCACCCAGTGCCACATGCAGAGAGTGAGAATGCATGCAACCAAGATGACCAGAACTTAGATTTTTTTTAAATAATAATAATAATTTAAATGGATTTGCACGTAACAGCACGTACGAACAAGGGCTTTGGTTTATCATACTGATTACCAGTGTACATTAAAAAAAAAAAAAAAAACAGCTGCAGTAGTTTAATACAAAATTAAATGTTAGCTAAAGGTTTATAATACTTTACAAATAATCAGAAATGCATGGATATAGCCAGCTTTAGATGGTCTTTAACATCTAGCAGTCACTTACACAGATACTCATGATTAATTACACAACTTTTCTACCTTAATGGATTTTATGGCCTACAGAAACCATCCAGGTAGATTAACTTCTAGATGTTGCTCACGCAAGAAGAGAGAGAGTGGACGTTTTCCTGACGTTTCTACCTCCCCCCTGAATTTAGCCTCTGCACAGTCTAAGCAGTTGTCTCCACAGCTTTAATGGCAACATCAATAAATGATCAAGTTTCTCAGAAACAATCACATCAAAGGATTCATTGTGGCACCTGAAGGAAACCATGACACACATGCGTTCCACACTGAGTCCACCACAACAGCAACAATCACGCCAGTCCCAGTTGGCAGGAGTGTCTAATTAACACAATACACATTGCAAAAATCAAAAAAGACAAAGTGGTTTTGTCTGGTGTGACATGAAAGAGAAAAAGCCCTCATGCTACACAGCAGCAACATACCTGATGATACACAGTTTCAACTTACCTACTGCTACACAGCATCAACATACCCCTGCCAAGATGAAACCCCATTTAACACTAATTTAAACAAAACTTATGTCATTGTTTATGCTAAGCTGTGCCACAAAAAGCGTTGTTTGAACTGGGGTTTGTGCTTCTTTCTAATTTCAACAGACACTAATTTCATAATGTTTACCACTGGCTTAAGAACTGTTGTGCCTAACAAGTATACCTAAGGAACTACTAAACACTGTAATACAATTTATTTCCTTACTCACAATAACACACAGCAACGTAACCTCATGTTTGGGCTTTAGTGTTCCGAAACCATGTGAGTGACTCCCAGTTAGCTCTGGCATGCATAGGAAAAAAAAGTGCTCATGTAGTAAAGAAAGGAAGCAGAGTGTGGAACACACAGCCACTACCCAGACTGACATCAAAGTTACAGTACAGACTTTGGTAGAGCTTGAGCAACATTTTGATGGAGTGATGAAGCTCCACCACTCAGTGCTAGTAAGGACGGAAGTCTTTGAGCTTCAGGGGACGAGCAGCGCTCGACAGATGGGCTCTTCTTTTGATGGCAGCCACATGCTTAGTAATCATCTCAGAATGTAGAAAGACCTACTTCTAGGCTGGAAAGTGCTGATAGCATGCATTTTTTTTAAAGAAAGGGCCAGCAAAAACACTGAAAAAAAACAATAACTGCTGTATGGCATACAGTGTTCCTTCTGACTCTTCCTCTTTTAATCCTAGCAGAGTTTTAGTCTGGCTGGCCACCCTTAGACAACCACTTCCAGCTTGTCAAAGGATCAACCTTTCGTCTGTACACAGAACCACAGGGTTAGGCTGATGACAACTTCCAAAGTGCATCAAATAACAAATGTATCCATAGAAACAGCTCCTACTATATGGTTCACCCTCCCAGTATGTATGATTGGTCAATTACCTCACTAATGTGAAAATGAAGTAGACGTGATTGAAGAATAATGCCATGCAACTTTCCACTTTCCATGTTGGTCAGCCCACCGTGCTTAAATCAATAGTTTCACTGCTGGAGTTGCAAGTCGATTAGGTACCGGCAAGTATAGAGGGTGACTACCTGCTCTCAATGTGAACAGCATTGTATGTCACTGAGACAACATCTAATGATCACTGCTCAAAGACAGAAACCCCATCCAGGTCTCAAATCCAGGTCCTGCAGGCAATGAATACATGCTGTGACCAACAGACCAAAGAGCTTGCTATCTGGGACAGCAGCCAGAACACACATTTCACCTTCTTAAGCAATGATCTTCATCTCACCACCAAAGACTGAAGGCAAACACTACACCTGGGTCTCAAATCCAGGTCCAAGCAGAGGTAAAGCTGCGCCCAGACCACCACACCAAGCCTCGTGCCTTGCACCCATGTCACCTGCCTGAAGTGACAGTCCCTGTCATAGCACCATCTCTCCTTGAGGGGGTGATGGTCTCTGTCACCACTCTGCCTTCCCTTTCGAGGAGTGCACACCTGTGCTTCACCCATTCCATTGGTCCTTTGTGCCCCAACCCCTCATCACCCAGGGTCATGCCTATGTCTCTCACCAGGGTTCACACACTGGCTTTATACTTATATATATATATATATATATATATATATATATATATATATATATATATATATATATATATATGACCCTGGGTGGGGTTACTGTCCACCACCTTCACCACACTTGGATAGTATGGGCTTTGTTTTAGCAGGAAGACACATATCACACATCCCTTTAAAATTTCCAAAATAATTACATTTCCCAAACTCTTCATAAAAGCAAAGACATCTATTTAGGCTCTCCACCTATGTTTCCATATTATCTATGAGAGGAGCTTTCATGAGAAACAATGTTTTAGGCAATAGTTTGACATTCTAATGTTATCCTTAGGACATAGCTTTCACAGTTTAGAACAAACCATTGAATTCAGTGCTTATTTATCATTGCTGATATACAGGCTCACATCACCTATCTGGCATAATATCATAAGGTAAACACCTGTAGGTGAAGGTATATGCTACTGCATCTAGGGTTGAAAAAATCCGAAGAAGAAAAGAACACGTATAAATTCTTCTTTATGAAATTTACATAACACATTTAATATATTACTTGCAGCCTAAAGAACATTACAGGTAACATAATAAGAAATAAAATTAAATAAAGTTTTAGAACATTGCACAAACCTGAGAAGTCCTAATACATAATGGCATACATAACAGTATTGTCTGAGGTGCTTAATAAATTGGAAATATGCAGAGTTATGCTCTGATCTGTGAAGAAATACTCAGCAATATTCTGCTTTAAGCAATGTACTGCATTCACAAGCTGCAGTACATCCTGGAAAAAGTTCTGCTTCTGGATCAGTTTTGCTCTTACATAAACTTTAATAAAGCTATAAGCATAAACAACAGAAAGCCTGATCTAAGATCAGCACTTCTACAGTGCTAGGCTATGTGACTGTACACCCCTGCCCTTGGGCAGTATAAGCAGCTTGTGTGGGAAGGTTTTCAAGCAAAGCTCCATATTCAGCTTGATTATGGTAATGAAAAACCCTTGGCGGACACACCATCCATCCATTACATATATTCAGAGTGCAGCAGTCCTAAAATCACGCATTAGTGCAGCCATATCAGTGTAGTTAGTCTTCTGGAACAAACACAAAATCCTCACCAAAGGGCACCTTCAAACCTGCTGGTACAGCACTCTGGGCTACAGGCTCTGACAGATTCTCCTGTGATGGACCGTATTAGGCGACTGTGAGGTGTCATGCAACTGTCGTCTGTACACAAGGAGGGAGAGTTTGAGATATAAATATAAACTAAGATATAAATACAGATATACCTGGGAGAAGATGATAAAACTTCCGAACAAATACTGAAGCTCAAGGACTCTTGTAGAAAAACGTCATACTGAATATAGGATCATTTCTTCAACACCAAACTAACAACAATTACTATAGCAAGACCTGTTGCTACATATCACACAGGTGACAAATAAATAACGAATTAGAGAAACACAGTTTCTTTTTCATGTAAAGATAATTGGATCCAAACACAGGTCCGACATTTAAGAATGTCTTTACATAACTAAAGACACCGTCACAGGCCTAACAATACAGCAGTGCCCAGCCCTCCATGGGCCGCCTGCATTCAATACACCTGTTCCAATTAGGGAGCTAGACAGCGCTTAGACTCCCCAATTTGATCCAGTCAGTCCCTTGAGCTTATTTGAATGTCAGTCAGTGCCGCTTTCATAGGTGTGTGTGTGTGTGTGTGTGTGTGTGTGTGTGTGTGTGTGTGTGTGTGTGTGTGTGGTTGGGCCATAGAGTATCTGAGATATATGCATTAAAAAGAGAGGGACAGATAGAGAATAGAGATAGATAGAGAGAGAAAGAGCAAGAGAGAGAGAGAGAGAGAGAGAGAGAGAGAGAGAGAGAGGCAAGAGAATGCCCGAGAATAAGTGAATAGTGGTCACTTAGGCGTGAGTCCTTTCCTACTCCACTCACATCTCCCATGAGGCGAAGCAGCAGGTTTATTCCCTTACCCATCTCATGAGCAGCTGACTGGCAAGCTTCCATCACTAGAGCCTGTACTCCACACTCTGGTCACATATCTGCTTTGTGGGCTGAACTATTTAAACCATTTTCCCCGCCAAAATGCTAACCATAACTACTACAGGGGAGGTGAGAAAACAGTTTTTCACTTAAACGTTGACTTCTAGCACCGAAAAATACTAAACAACTTAAAGGAAGATCAAAATCCATTATACAATATAGTACAATATGCTGGGGGAAGGCATCATCAGGTATCATTACTATATATTACTTAAAGAAAGTACAAAAAAACATAGAATTTAGCTTTTAGTTATTTAGTCATTTTTATACTGAAGGAAATGTTTAATAAATTAGGAACACTGCAAATTCAGATATCTGAATTTTCTACATTAGACAACCCAAAGACTGGATATCAGAGTGTGTTATCAGTACAAATAGATCACTACATACTTCAATCAACACATATAACAAAAAAATAGATATTGCCTAAGTTGGTGTGTTTTGTGTGAAGGTATAATGCTCGTTCCTCTCCTGATTGTGTCCTGCTGCACACAAAAGCACAGTCCTTTGTTTTAATGGAGCTCCACAGGGCCTAAGTCCCCCAGCTTAGAGAGTGCTTTAGCCTGTTCAGACTGATAGTGCCTTAGATACATTTGCAGTTGGGCAGCTGCTTGATTTATAGAGGTGCAGGAAAGGGGTTTTTTTTTTTTTACTTTATGTATATGTTGTTTTCAAAGCTCTACAGATTATGAAGCCCCATTCCTTTAGATGTTTGTTATTTTTCTAATTATGTGGAATACCATAGAACTTATAGTGGTAAGCCAGGAATCATAATTGTCCTGTGTAATATATAAAATAGGTCTAAGATAGATCATATACTGTAAGAACAGTAACGACCTACTTAAGTGTCTTAACTAATGAGCACCTAGAGACACAGACAACCTTAAAAATGTAGCTGTATAAAAGGGGACAATTATGTCCTTATAAACGGAAACATAAACTATTAAACGGGCATATCGTTGTTGTTACCTTGGAAGAGGAAGGCTCTCGACTCATCATGGAACCCCTGGACCTGAGAAACTCCCTCGAATTCGGCCCCGGGGACAAAATCATGGAACACGTTGATGCGCAACGAAGGATCGACACCGAAACCTACAACTTGAAGCCAATGGACACAACAGAATTACGGTCGGTGAGATTAGTAAATGGGAATTTCCTAGCAGAAGTTAAAGTAACATATTTAACCTACATTGTGTGCTTTATGCTTTCCTGGAAATTCATGAACATTTTTACTTTATAGTCCGCTGTTTGATATGACAGCACTTGGTTTGCAAATGTTTTAATAAACAAGCCTACCTCCAAAGACGAAAAATATTCCGAATACAACCAGAAACTGTAAATACCCCATCGTTAATTTATATTAGTCCATGTTTTAAATCTCCCAAAAAATACGGCGTTTTGCAAAAGGAACACGGGACCGTCTTGTTCAACCCAGCGTAGTCTCATACATTCCGAAATGTTGAACTCCGCATTAGCAGAACTTAAACATCGGGAACACCTTAGAATGGTCAAGAAGACACCACACGGACAATAAATTATCCTCACAATACAAAACTGGAGTGCTGGTCCACACAGGTGGGCAAACAGTTAATATGAGACGCTGTGAAGGAAACAGTATCAAGAGTCGTACGCTCCAGCGCAATGTAGATAAGTAGAATGGAAGCAAACGGTTCTCTGCTGGTCAGAGTGTGGTGTGGTGGTGTGTGTGTGTGTGTGTGTGTGTGTGTGTGTGTGTGTGTGTGTGTGTGTGTGTGTGTGTGTGTGTGTGAGAGAGAGAGAGAGAGAGAGAGACGAGTCGAGGGAGGAGGGCATTGACGCCGGGCGTACGCAAAACTCAGAGTCCCCCTGGTGGTATGCCATCATTCTATCAACCCGTGAATTCATTTTCTCTACTCTTTTGTAAACCCATATTATCGGAGTAGCAGTCTAAACTGGCTTCTTCAATGCTATCACTCCCTGCTACATAATGTCCTGCCAAGTGGCACCACTCTCACAACGTATAAGCTTACCCAAACACTCAGTGTAGCCACCGTGCAGACACAGAGGGGGCTGCATGCACACAATAGCACAATACCTTGGAGCAATTCTAGTCACTAAATACTAGTCAGAGACTAGGGAGTGTTCTGTTTTTATAGATTAAAAACCAATGCACTTCCGCTCCCCAAGTTACTTTTCTGCTCAACTAAATCTGTGAATGGTATGGTGTATATAGACATTTGTTTAAATATTACTTAGTTACTGTTGGCCCAAACAAAGATGAAGCATTGACATAACTATTAAAGCAAGATGCAAAAACCACTAGTTTCTTGCGGTGCATGTTGAACAGTTCCCTCTCCTTCCCGCTTCCTGTTCAGAGCCAGCACTGAGGCAGTTTAAACACTCACCAAGCTCCCCTGTCTCACACACTGAATGGAAACACTTGGCTAGCCAGGCTGGTCTATGGGCAAGCTGAGCTTTTGATTTAGATCCATGTCTCTTGGAGACACCCCAGATCAACTCCCCATGTGTTTGTTAACCTTCCTCCCTCTGGACTGAGGGTCCTTAACAGAATTCTTTTCAGTTTGAAACCAGAACAATTCCTACTGCCAAGATGGTGTCTCTCTTTCAGGCCTTCTATGGGAAGCTGTATACGTCCAATGACTCTGCTCCTTACGTTGACAGTGATTCAAACCAGCCTCTCAGGCAGACAGCTAATGAGAGCATAATTCTAAGCAGCTTCTCAAGAGGACCTAGTGAAAGAACACGCTTAGGGCCTGTTGTGAATTCAGACGCAAGAGGCTTTTTCTTGCCCTGGTGGCCTCGTTGGCGGCTCTGAAAGAGGAAGGAGTCTTATCATGGAGCCAGCAGCTTTTGCGTGGATGGTCCATCATTCTCTACTTCAAGGCTGCTGTCCAATTCCAAATTAAACCCACACAAACATCCCACAATAAGAGAAACAGATCATTCAAGCAACAACAGCCTGGTGTATTTCTTCCCTATTAAAAATTTATATTGGGAATCTATTTTCACACTCAACACAGCCATGACGATGTGGGTGTTCAGTCACAAAGGTCAGTGTATGATTCTTTCATGCGGTGTGATGAAAATCAAATTCCAATCCTGGCTTGCAACTCCTAGTGGAGTGGGAATGAAATGGAATTAATTTGAATTCTGGGCAAGGGTACAAGCCAATGGAAATAGAATTGTCTTTGGCTAGCCTTGAAATTTAATAAACACACAGTTTTGAAGTGCATCTACTCAGTGATGAGAGCTTAGATACATTAGATGACGTGGAGTTAATGAACACATAAAATAAATCTCTTAGGTCAGTAGATAAACAGTGAATATATAAAATTTTTGAAATGCAGTACAATGTCTTTTATATTCCTTTCCTAAAGTAAAGTCAAAGCAGAAACATATAAGGTGGACATGTAAATTGGAATTAGTGCTTGTAGACTAAGCTTTTAAACTGGGTCGTTCTTGTAAGCAAGTGTGGGTGTGTGTCTGTTTCTCTGTGTGTGTGTGTGTGTGTGTGTGTGTATGTGTGTGTGTGTGTGTGTGTGTGTGTGTGTGTGTGTGTGTGTGTGTGTGTGTGTGTGTGTGTGTGTGTGTGTGTGTGTGTGTGCAGGAAACACTAGACATGCTTTCCATACCCTTCAATATATATGTCCAAACCATCACTGGTTACTGACAGTAGAAATGAGGAAAGAGAATGGCTGACAAACAAAAGTGTCATTTCACAACATGCCACCAGGAAACAGAAATGAGGAAAACAGCATAAACTCAGCCAAGAAGCAAGAGGTGAGATTTATAAGTAGCAGCCGCATGGAATATGGCATGGGATTATGGGAGGCGAGAGAGAGAGCGAGAGAGAGAGAGAGAGAGAGAGAGAGAGGGGCAGAGACCTGCTGCAGAACACAAACAAAGGAAGTACACTTACATTACTTCTCTTTAGCAACACAGTCAATAATTCTGAACATTTCAGTATATTTTACAATTAATTTAAATCAACATGGAATAAGATGTAGACAAAGCTCCAGTGAAAGGGCGTGTCCACCAGCTCCACGGCATGCTGTGCTGAGCTCAGGAGAGCTGAGCTGAGCAGGTGATCAAGCTCTGACAATGCCTTCCATCAAGAGAGACCTCACAGGGCTGCCTGAACCCCAAGAAAGTGATTGTATGATTCAGCTCATGTATGAGCCAATTCTTGACAAGGGGTTGTAAATAGGTAGTTGGGCTTTAAGGCACTGGAACTACGTAACATGTAACCAGTGTCATAATTGTTTTTATTTTTACATTTTATTCACAGTTAGTAGCAGAGATGTTCAGTATATTATAGTTAATACATCTAGAGAAGTGTTTGATAGATTCCTGCCAGTCTTCATATCTCTAACTGAGTCTTATTGATTTTTTATTAGAAATATCTTTATATTGAATGAAACAATGCTGACATCTAGAGGCCAATGTTGACTCAGGGGTGAACAATTTTCTTCACTTGTTCTTGAGTGCCCTCCAGTGGTGTCCAGTGTCTGACATATATATGCACACTTTGAGAAAGCATCTTTTATGGTGAATGCAATGGGACCTCAATAAGGGTAAACAATATAGTAGAATAAGGAAGAGAAAATCACTGAATGGAAGGCATCTCTATACATATGAAGACAGAGAGAGAGAGAGAGAGAGAGAGAGAGAGAGAGAGGTAGAAAACAACCAAACTAAGATTCTGTGGGACCTCCAGATCCCAGATCCAGACAGACAAGCAACAGAAAACCACCAAACATAGTAACAGTAGATGGGATACATGAAACAGCAGTTGTAATAGATATGGCAATCCAAAGTGATGGAAATATCCAAACATCTAAAGGAAGACACTATGACACTATGTATCATATCTATCATGCCTCTTCTAATATTCTAAGTGAGTTTTTTTAGGATAAGTGACATTTCACAATATACCTCATAACTATCCACATTACATAATATCACATTTTCAAGCTCACAGGAAAAAAATGAAACACTGTAGTGTTGCTCCATTTTCCACCTTCATTTTCTGCGTCTTGCCGTAAACAGGATGACCTTTGTGTGAATTTGAGCTTACATGTATGCACTCCCCCTAGGAACTGCTCATTTAGCAGTCAGAAATCATGCGCTCTCCTCTAGTATGGCATTTCGTCTGCACTGTTCAACACAAGGAGGCTGCGCTCTAAATGCAGGCCCGAGAGGCAAATGTGAAAAGGGTGTTAAACTGTTGTACAAATTATGTCAGTATTGGTCCCAATGATCATAACAAAAATCAATCACTTGAGATTGTCAAATCTAGAATACAAGAAACGGAGTTTCTCGGAGTTGTAACTCAATTCTGAATGATTAAGCAATTAAATACTGAATAAATCATATGCTGATAAAAAATGAAGCTTATTTCCTTCATATAACAATGGAATAGACATAGTGGTAGTGGTTTTTTTGTTCTAGTTTTAGTCACTCTTTTATGTTGGTAAAATCCAACAAATTTTCACTGGAAATCCCTGGAATCATTCATACAGAAAGATTTATTTTTCTAAAGTTTAATATCAGTCATTTCTATTTATATATCCTCTGTTGTAACAGGCCTTAGGTAATCATTTCCCCAATCGTGCATTTTATATAGCAACCTGCCAGTTTCCATTAGCAATCCAGTTTCTGTTGTTTGCAGTACACAGGAGGAATGTGCTCCCTTTGTGTGTGTTCTGCTGCAGGTCTCTGTCCTAGTCAGTACCCCCCCGTCAGCCTACCCCACGTTCTGCTGCAGGTCTCTGTCCTAGTCAGTACCCCCCCGTCAGCCTACCCCACGTTCTGCTGCAGGTCTCTGTCCTAGTCAGTACCCCCCCGTCAGCCTACCCCACGTTCTGCTGCAGGTCTCTGTCCTAGTCAGTACCCCCCCATCAGCCTACCCCACCCCAGCAGACCCATTCCACACAGCTGCTACCTAAATGGCTCAACTCTTCTTTCTATCTGAACTCATGTCGATTTAGATTTAGATTTAGTTTTATAGAATTTAGCAAACATCCTTGTGCAGGGCAACTTACAAAAGTGCTTTATAGTCTCTTTCAAAAAGATATCTTCATGCTAGCATAAATAAGTAAAGAATACGTTCAAGAACACTACCAGGCTAAAGTCCTGGCTAAAGTGCAACAGAAGACAGTATAGTGCTCAATGATTCAGTGAAGAGGTGAGTCTTGAGTCTTCATTTGAAGACAGCCAGTGTCTCAGTTGTATGGACAGCCAAGAGAAGTTAATACCAGCATTTTTGGTCATGTTTTTTAGCTTTGTAGACAGTGTCAGTGTTTTAAATCCCTGCTACAGGGAGCCAGTGTAGGGAATGCAGCAGGGAGGTAATAAGATGGCAGAAAATTCAGGAAGGTTCAGGAAGGTTCGGGGAGGTTTCAGGAGGTGTGGAGAGGTTTGGGGAGGTGTGGGGAGGTTGAAAACAAGCTGTGCAGCTGTATTATGGATGAGTTGCAGGTGTCCGATGTCACAGATGGGAAGGCCTACCAGAAGAGAGATCCAGTAGTCCAATCCTGAAATAATCATGCACCTGTGGGGCTTTTGTTGAGAGAAACATTTTCCTAATGTTGTCAAGGAGAAACCTGCATGGCTGGGGGACAGCCCCTTGTCTGTTGAAGACTCTGCTGATTTTCCTAATTTCATTTTGTTGGAGGTACGAAAGCGCTTAAATAAATTCAAGTAAACTGAAGGAAGGGATGTTGGAGTCAGAATCTGGAGGGCTGCAGTACTGCATAGTTAATGTTTTCAGTCTCCAAAACACCTCAATCACCTTAATAATTAACTGATCAGATCCGTTTGGAGTGTGGCCCAACATACTGGTAGTGTGAAACTGATTCGCTGCTAGGTTTAAATGCCCTGTAACACAAACACTTTCCATTTTGTGCATATCTTTACATGATAATAGGGCTCCATTTTGTTTTTATACATGCTGCATTAGAAATGAATACAATGTCTAAAATGACCTGCTCTTCTTTTTCTCCTGTAACACAATACACAGAATAGCATTTTCAGCTATTCATCTGTTGCCTGAATTATAAATAAAATGTCTCAATGTCATATATTTTTATTTACACATGCCTGTTCAGCTACCACATAATATGATGCTAATATAAATTACTGCTGTCCTTGTTATACTTTGCAGTGAAGTGTTTTTTTGATTTCGAATGACCCCTCCTTCTATTCCATTTATGAAGACTCAAAAGATAAAACCTACTACGGCTCGGCATGCTGAGTAAAATTGACAATGGAATACCTATTCAATAATTCCATTATCTGGAGAAATGTCTTACACCTGATATCAGCATTCCACCACCGCCGCCAATCCCCAACTACATTTGAAAAATGCTGTATTGTTTTGCATTGTTTTGCATCGGATGTATTACGTCGGTAGTACTACAGTGAGTGCTCGGGTAGCAAAACAACATGACGGTATCATTGATGTATGAAAATACTTTCAAACTTTCAGCCTTAACATCAAAATAAAAGTAAGTCCACAAGAGTTAATATTCGGTGATATGGAGTCGGTTTTCTCCAGCAGTGTGCGACTCTCTGCTCACTGCTCCCCTGTCTCATTACTGACCCATCAAACCTCTCTCTGAATGGCAGGCTTGTTAGTTTTACTGGCTGCATGTTTTCTACTCCTGGTGTGTAAGAATAAGGAAGTTAGTGATGAAACTACAGTGAAAGGAATGACAAATTCCAACACACATATTCAAACCTTTCCTCTTTGCTGTCATCAGAGTCATTTAAAAAAGAGTTTCACCTCACAGCATGAGCATTGTGCTTGAGAACGACTACTGAACTCCGACTGATGACCTCCTACTAAAGACCTCCTACTAAGGACTTCCTACTGAAGACTTTCTACTGAACTGCTAGTGAATACTTACTAAAGACCTCCTACTGAACTTCTACTGAAGCACTCCTACTGTGGCTTCAGTCGCCAGGACATAGAGGGATTCCAGTTATTTCAGAAATGCAAGACTTCAAAAATTTCTCTTTATTATTTGCAACTTAACTTTCAAATGCTCCTGTTTTGATTGATGCGACACATAGCAAAGGTCAAAATGAAATCATATTGTTATATTGTTTTATTTCTTATAAAATGATCTAATGCTTATATTTGGTATAATACTTAAACCAGACCTCATAGTTGAGCCTTCTGGAGGTGTCATGGGCTTAATTCAGTGAAACACGGACATAGGGAGCAGCCTACCTAACGACCCCTGTGTGTAGAGCTTATGATGTTGTGGTTTCTATTATGACACCCTAATGGTTTGGCACAGAATATGTCACATCTTATTCTGTGTATAATTACAATTTATGTTGCTTTTATTTATTAGGAATTCAGTCTTACCAGAAATTACATACTTTTTCGTATTTTACAATAAAAATACCTATACCAGTCTTTGTAATAAATATGATTAAACAATGTAATAATAGTTATTAGTAAAAGTAATTCAGTAAAAGTGTTTCCGTATATATATTTCTTACGTAGAGGGCATGAATAAGGGGACCCCAGTGAGATGTTTTGATATTATCTGCTCGGGTTGGCGTGTGCAGGAGTGGAGCTGAGGAAGACGTGCACAAGAGCATCCCCTTGAGCAACCCCCACACCAGTCTTACTCTCAGACAAACTTCTTGGAGCCGAACAGCGTTGTGTGTGTGCATGCGCGTGCCGTCCAGCAGCTTCGCCAGTTTGTCAGTGTCTTCTTGATTTTTGATCTTCTAGTCCTCTGTGGTTGGCTTTCTTCTTTTCCTTTTTTAGAAAACAGTAGAATTCTATTGTAACGGACCAAACACATTAGCGGCGTCTATCATCTATCTTTCAGTGTATGGTAAATATTGAGAAGGTTTCTTCGCACTGCTTGTTTTGTAAATCACATTGCTCTATGTATCCCACTGCAATCAACAGCCTCTAATCTGTATTTTTTATTTAAGAAAATGAATCTGGTCCAAGAGGTAGCAGTGTTCTAACGCGGAGAGTCCGATGGACAGTGAAACTGCGGAGGTTCGTAGTGAGTGCTGCCTCTCCCTCGTGCTCCAAATGTGCTAGGGGCACACGGGTGTTACACTTCCTTCTTTCTCTTGAAAAACAACATATCAATAGAATGATGTTTAAACTCACAATGATCGTTTAAGTACAGCATTGAACAATGAGGATTAGTTTTAAAAATGATTTTTAAAATAATATTTTTAAACTTCATTATTTGCATGAAGAGCAGAATATGGAGTGAAAACATTCAGTGTAACTTCAATGTCTATTTTTTATCTTTTCTTTACATTATGAAGCACTAGGTACATGTGAGATTACATTATCTTATTTTAAAGATACAAATAAAACGTATATCTAAATCAGAATGCACATTCTTAGCTTCCATTGTTATTGTTTCTACGGTATTATACATGGATTTTATGACAATTATACGTTCCTACAACAGTGCCACTTAAATGTGGTCATATTGGCATTTTACTATTCACAAACACATATTACACTTATAACCTTATTACAAAAGAGCCTGTATTTTTCAGTTATAAAATAGTACAATGAACTGCTTTGTCATTAAATTCAACAAAATTGCACAGTCATATACAACAAGTCATGCAGAGGACTAAAGAAAACTGCAAACAGGAATTAAGTTCTGCTGTGGCTGTCAAAACAAACATCTTCTGAGCAGGCAAATTTACAAGTGGGTGAGAGTGTGTTTGTCAGTAGGCGTTGGGCATGTGTGAGGGTCTTATGGTTCTCAGTGGAGAGAGTGCATGTGTGTGGTGTCCTCCTCTCCCTCTGGGAGGCTTCGGAACAGCAGCTCTTCCATGGGTGGGCGCACGCTCCGTCTCTCTCTCTCCTTAGTGTTCCTCCACTTCATCCTGCGGTTCTGGAACCAGATCTTCACCTGAAGCCACATGCACATACCATGGAAGTTACATACAGTAGAAATATAGCAAAGAGTGGTAAAACAATGTAAACACAGCGTACAACTGAAGAAGGGATTTTAATAGTTGTGGCTTATCTGGATGCAACTATTTTTGCCTTATTTTTTCATTCCTTGGCAGTCTAATGACCCAGATAAATATTGCAGTTTAATAAGAATTTAGTAACCATACATTTAATAAAAGTTAAAGAAATGTTAATTGGTCACACAGAGAGTTCTCAGATCCCTGGCATAAGTGTACATATATATGCTTTTGTGTGGGCTACCTGTGTCTCCTTCAGGCAGAGTTCCATGGCCAGTCTGTTGCGGTCTGTCTTGCTGATGTATTTCTGTCTGCGGAATGTTCTCTCCAGTTCTTTCCTCTGCTCCTCAGAGAACACAGCTCTCCTTAGGATCCCCCTGTGGGTCTTAGGACAGGAACCCGAGCTCCACACAGCAGGGGCTGTCTGTTCTGCTACAGAGAGGACAATGTCAAATGTGTGCATCTGTCTAGGTTAAATTGTGCCATTGTGCAATTTAAAGATAGCTTGAGAGTTTTAAAAAGGAGAAATTTTAAAAATTATCTTTATTGTAACTGTAGTGTGTATAGCTCACCTGTGATGTATAACAAATATGTTTTCATTTGTGTTACTGAATATACTTCATTTATAAATAAAAATGCTGGAACAGCTGAAACTGAGATGAGTTTCTGTGTGTGTGTGTGGGGGGGGGGGGGGGGGGTGCACATGCCCATGCATGTGTGAAGTCTGTGTGTGTGTGTGTGTGTGTGTGTGTGCGTGCATGCATATATGTGTGTGCATGTGTGTGTGTGTGTGTGTGTGTGTGTGTGTGTGTGTGTGTGTGTGTGTGTGTGTGTGTGTGTGTGTGTGTGTGTGTGCGAGCATATGTGTGTGTGTAGATGAACAAAATGTTCCAAAACAGAGCTGAATGTGGCCCAGATGGTCTCTCATCTCAAGCAGTGACCCTGGAGCAAACTCTGTTCATTCACCCTCTGTTTTATTCTCATTTTATGTTCTCTGCTCACTCACCCCTAACCTCTCTGCATACATGGTGTGAAGCTTAGCATGTTTGTGTTTCGTTTTTTTTCTTTTTTAAATTAGGATCTGAATGGGCGAATTCATCTGAAAGAGAGAAGACCTGTCGGCATACGCACACACACGCACACACACAGAGAGAGAGAGACAGGGAGATGGAGAGATGGAGGAGAGCGAGAATGATGGAAGGCCGCGCGTGATAGAGAAATAGCGGCTCTGTAAGCAGCAATCCCACGCTTTTTCAGTCACAGGTGCAGGCTGGACAAAAAAAGGCAAGCACCACAATTTCCCCCCCAGTCTATTCAACAATAGCCCCTTAATCTGTCCAACAAATCGCCGCACTGACCACCTTCGAAGCAGTGAGTAAGGCTGTTAGTCACGCTCCCTAGTCCATCGTTCTGGATCAATAGTTTCCACTTAAACGCCCTATTAGTGGGTCAGCTCACGAGCCTCCTGATTACCCCCCACCACCACCACCCCTTTTGTGACCCCAAAACTCCCTTTCACGTCAACAAAAGACCTCCTCACGATTCCTTTGCTGTCCCTTCACAAACCAGGCAACCCTCACTCTGTCCTTCCCCTGCAGGTACATACACTCTCTCTTTCTATGGGAAGATGAGCTCCAATAAGTCTATAAAAGTCATCCCCATTGAGGACATTATTCCTCCCCAGAGAGAGGCCCAGACGGAACAGAGACTAGCATGTGAGGGACAGGAGAAAAGAGAAGGCGTTTTGGGGGATTTTTTTTTTTCAGGCCAGAGCTTTTTATCACGCAACAAAAAGGCCAGAGAAGTGATCCCACCCTTTCCCTGCATAGGAATGTAGGTTTGCAGCAGTTCATTGTGTTGATAGAGGTGGTCCTTTCTCACTGATCTGACACCGGTTTGTGGGCCTTCTTAAAATGCCTGAGCTTAGGATTTCAGAAGGGTAAACTGCTTCTACATCAGCACAGAAAAGCAACTTCTTCCTTAAGTGGAGTTTATTGCTGTGGAAATAAATGGCACTGAGGTCGCGTGTGTGCGGCATAGCTAAAAGAGCTGATTGGTTCCGAAGCAGAGCAGTATTGTGTGTTTGAGGGGCACTGTGGGAAAATGTCAAGTCACTAAAAGGTTTTTAGGGTTTTTTTTTTCCCTTGAGAGTGGTAGCAGTAAGAGGGTTTGCAACATTTAGTTACCCTTGACAAGAATCAGAGTACTTTTATAGCAAACCCATTCAGGAATCATCAGTGTAAAGCAAAACCTTGACTAACAGTAATGCACAATAACACCACACCTCCAGATCTCTTCCATATACTTCATACATGTTCATATCTCTGCATGGCAATGGAACTGTTCAGTTTTTTCCCGCTTTACACAAGGTCAGCAAATGAAGATATCATTAAACTACATACGAACCATATGCATTGTACTTAAACAAGCATTGTAATCACATCTGGACAAAATCTAGATAACACACTTCAGAGCCCCAGGGCTACAGAGCATTCAGGCCGACTGTAGCTCAGTGAAGAGGGTTAAAGGGTGGGTTTACCTATTATGCTACTCTTAATATCAATTCTAACCTACTCTGGCAGAAAACAGGAGGTGTGGCTTTATTGTGTGGTTTCACTCTCAATCTCTTTCACTAGCTCAGGTTTTTTTTTTGGGGGGGGGGGGGCTAGATGGTAATAAAGCAACCCCCCCCCCCCCCACTAAATAGGCATGATTGATGAATAGCTATGTAGTGGTGTGCATATTAGGGAAGAATTAGCTATTGGCTGTTGAATCGCTGACTATTATCTTTCTCTCTCTCTCTCTCTCTCTCTCTCTCTCTCTGTATGTGTGTGTGTGTGTGTGGGTGTGTGTGTGTGTGTGTGTGTGTGTGTGTGTGTGTGTGTGTGTGTGTGTGTGTGTGTGTGTGTTCATCTGCATACATGCGAGTGTGTGTGCATATTTGTGTGTGTAGATGAATACACTGTAGAATAAACTCACTGGAGAGGAGAGTAGGTGAGCCCATGAGTGGACTGGAGGCACCGCAGCATGTGTGGAGAGGAGAAGCACACAGCAGCCCAACACTGATCACTGCTAGACAGAACAGCAAACACAAGCAGAAGGAATCATTGCCATTAGCACTAGCACTCGTATAAATTGTATGTTGTGAGCAGCTTTTTCTGTTTGATGGTATGTGATACATTTTATTATTGTGATCTCACCAAACATTTGTAACAATCAGTGCAAGTGAGAGAGAGATTCCTCGATTCCATACCAAGTGAAACTGGTATGGAACCAAAGGCACTAATACATTAATGTCTAACCATGAACCATTCATAACCTTTCATACAAATTGGATCTTGTCATTTTTTTTATCATGTCAAGATTGTCAGACTTTATAAATATAAATGTAAAGATGAACATATAGTATTAAAAAAAATCAAAATTTGTATTTGAATAATTACAATTGACTGGGTATGGCTAAATCTAAAAGTAGGTCAATAAATATGTCATTACAAACATTAAGAGCAATCTGATCAGATCTATTTAATGCTTAAAATAAATTATTCTGTAATGATCATATATTACTTTCTTGTCTTCCTTCACATCTTTGTTAACCTTTCTTAGCTCATTGTTCCCACCAGGAAGCCAAGCAAGAGGCCTTTTTTCATTATATAATCATAGATAGATAGATAGATAGATAGATAGATAGATAGATAGATAGATAGATAGATAGATAGATAGATAGATAGATAGATAGATAGATAGATAGATAGATAGATAGATAGATAGATAGATAGATAGATAGATAGATAGATGTATACATACATGCATGCATAAAAAAGCCTAGAATATTAACAATACATTGTTAACTTTCCCATGGTCTTTATTACATTTGGAATATATTAATATTTGTAATTGTCATTTGTAGTTTATCCTAAATTATATATTTAAATTAATAAAGCTATTTCTAAATAATGTTTACATAACAATTATTTGACTGCTGATTACAAACAATGACTTTTGTCTCCAATTCAAATTGCTATTCCATAGCACATAATCTGTTTTTATTTGTTTGTTTGGTTTGATTTGATTTGTTTCAGAATCATTGTCATAATGTTTTTGGTGTTTTTATTTATTACTTTACTACTACCTGTCAGTAATAAGTAAAAGATTATATTCCATCATCTAAGAGTGACTATTTAATCTTTAAACTTCATGATCTTGAATGTCTGTTCCATGTAATCACATTTGGTAACCTCCTCTTCAGTAATAGCTGCAGCACACTAATATCTTAAAATTATAAGATAAAATAAAAACATTTTCTAGCATGACATCATTTGTAAATGTTCTGTAATGTTGACAATTTTTTACAATATTTTGTTTGATATATAATTAATTTAAATTAATGTATGACATCTAAATTCAGAAAGAGCCTTTTAACAAGACAAGTCATAAATAACTTTGGGAATAGTTAAAAGTCACTCAGTCAGCCAGATGACAAATGGCACTTTCCAGATACTAATTTTCAATTATGAAAAAACGTTTAGTTTGTGATGGTTTGGTTTTTTTGCTGATTTATAACTGTCATATAACTGTCAAAGATAATGAATATATGCCTGAAATCATATAATTGTTGAGTAATACTTCTTGATGAATCAATATTGCATTACATCTGCCACTTTTCCCAGTAATTCTACTAATGTTATATGGGGCTTAACCTAATTCTGTTCTACACTATATACACAGCTCACAAACATGCAGAATCAAGGTGCTCCTAGTGTATACTACCGTACCTGCTTGTGGCTCTCTCTCCATGTCCTGGCTATTACTCTGCTGAGTCCCATGTGAGCAGACCCATGTGCTCCTTGGAAGCAGTCCCACCGGTTCACACACCAACCTGGAGAGGCACCTTTTCTGGGTGGCAGCAGGTATGACTTGGGGAGTGCGTGATTTATTGCTGGGACGCAGCAAATTATCAATAAGAAAACTCTTCCCCGAGTGGCCAAATCCAGGATGATGTGACGAAGATGCAGCCATTACGTCCCAATCCCCCCTTCTTCATGAATTCGCTCCTTCTGAGTGAGATCCAGAGCTTTTTGCAAAGTTTTCCCAAACTACTGGCATTTTTCTGAAAGACCAAAAGGGTAAACTTCATTAAAAAGCAGAAGGAAAACAATAACTCTGTTCCCTCTTTTGCCCATGAGTGCTCCTAGCTTGGCTCTGATTGGCTGGGCAACTCCAGTGTGATTGTGAAAGGAGATAAGAGTAAGTCCTTTCTGGTGGACAGAAGGTGGGACCACTTCATTCATTATGTCAAAGCAGCCATTAAATGATAGACATTGGAGACAATGGACTCCTGACCAAAGTTTAACTTGCACACCAAACAGAGTCCTGGAGCAGTAAATAGTTGTGTCTTTTTCAGAGGCACCTATTGAAAAGCACATGAGGTGTCAGACTATAAAGCCCAGTCTGCCTCACAGTCTATCTGCATACTAGAAATGTGTCTCTATTCTCGCTGATTTTATATGCAAAATCCATATTAATCTGCTGGTATGTATAAAAGTATGAATAGGTACATTTTGACAAATTAATAAATTATCAGTGATACAGCATCATTTGATGTTAGATTATATACTTCTAAAAGAATAACATGTAAAATAAGAATATGCTAAAATTTACTG
This sequence comes from Electrophorus electricus, assembly GCF_041902795.1. Lineage (NCBI taxonomy): Eukaryota > Metazoa > Chordata > Actinopteri > Gymnotiformes > Gymnotidae > Electrophorus > Electrophorus electricus. The sequence continues at coordinate 8,491,546 of NC_137500.1, read as the reverse complement.
GTTGTTAAAATTCTTATCTGAATTAGCCTTTGCTAGGTGCATAGTTTTTAAGTAAATGTATATCCTAATTAACCCCATCATGTGCATTACTATTGCAAATAAGAGAATGAATGCACATGACAGGCCTTACCCTACTTCCACCTTTCCTATTCAGGTGCTATAAGAATGAACTGCAGAATGAACTGTAACATAATGACATGTAGCCACGGTTATAGCAAATGACTGAGTTGCTGAGGAAAAGCTTCAGCCAGAAAAAGCTTCAGCCACAGCACAAGTAAGCTTAAACAATGGCAGGGCAGAACCGATTGCTTCACATTATAGTGTCTTGTGAGTTCCCTGTCCTTAACTGTAATGGAGTCCAGTCTGTGCGAATCCTGCTTTTAGGATAGGGTCCTTTTGAGCTGGACCAGGGTCTCCAGCGGGGCAAAAGTGATCAGAACAAGCGCTGGCCCACACTAAACAGGCATGTCCTGGTGCAAGGGGCGCTGGGGGATTCTGTGGGGTAAAACATCACCTCATGCTGGGCATGGTAATCGGCCCAGACAGCCGAGCCCTTTGTGCCGTGGCCACCGAGCCAAAGGGCGCTTGTAATCAAATTTGCAGTTTTATCCCCCTCGCTGGTGGAGGACCTGCCGTCTGCTGATGAATATGTAATGCGTTTACGGTTAACTAAGAGGAGCTGCTTTGATGATGGGCTTTTGTGTGGGTTACCAGGACAGGATTACCTTATGACTGATCGGGTGAGGGACAGAGTAGTCTATGGAATACACCATGAGTCTGTCTCTCCCAGCTCTGGGCTGTCCAAGAGGCAGGAGCACTTCCACTGGCTGTATAGCAGTGCTAGACTACAAATGAGTTTAGAAACAGGCCACTGAGAGCGGTAACAGTTCTCCTTATAATGGAAAACAGACAGAGTAGGAAGGAAAGGGGAGATTATCCTGAGGAAGATTTATTCACTCATCACAACACAAAAGCATGATTGTGCAAAAGTACATATCTATTTTTCACAATGAAGAATAAGGTGAAAGATCAAACTAAATATGTATGTTAAGTCCCCATAACTTCACTTTCCCTCTATAGCTGTATTGGCATTATGATTTAGATCTGGTGTAATTAAGATGCCTTTTAGCCCCAGTGTGCATAATAAAATAATCCCATAAAATTAGACTAACGTCTCACATTTCTTTCCAGCCTCACGCCAGACATCAAGTATCTCTCAATCATTTCCAGTGCAAATGGCTTTCCCAAACAGCAATGCTGGAATTGTTGTCCTATTATCATCTCTAGGCTCTTAAACGCTGGTTCGTGTGAATCCATTTGAAGTCTTTCACCCTTTTTTCCAGCTGAATGAAAGAAAATCAGAGGCCTCATAGAAGAGCCATAAAAAGCCGACTAAGATCCACTCCTCAATCGGCCAGCTGTGAGAGGTCTGCCTCTCTTTTTCTCTCTCCGACCCCTTAAAAACAGAACGCTCTCAATAGCGTCCCCCCACTTGCACTTCATATTGTCAATGGTGGGCCAGACTCCATGAATTAGAGGGAACAATGCAGCCAAGCTTGGCAGAGAGGCTGCTTTTTGTAGCGCAGTACGGAAGTTTCTAATGTGCTCCCTCTCCATTGTGTCTATGGAGTCATAATGAGGTAGCAAAGAAGAATGAATTGCAGCAACTCTGTTCACGTTTTCTAGCAAAGAGGGTCTCACACACACACACACACACACACACACACACACACACAAAGAGATCGGTAGATTGGGAACCTCAGAGGGAGAGCACAGAAAGAGAATCAAAATCAGATGGACCGAAACAAGAAGTAATGTGAGTAATGTATGTGAAGTTTTATAGTACAAAAGAAAGGAGAATTTAGAGGGTAATTAGACATTTTGTATTCCTCTTTGCATTGAAATCATTAACAATGGGAAGCATACTAAACACATATTTTCGTTTAGAAATGTTTTTTATGTGTAGCTTTTAATAATCATGTGCTAATTTTCTTAATGTGTCTTAATGTATTATCAGCATTGCTTCTGAAGGATCCTTTCCAAAATAAATTATTGAACACTAAACTGTTAATACTCTCTTGGCTCTCGGTCTTGATGGAACTCATCAGTTATCAAGCCCTTCGTGGTTTGAATTGTCATTGGCTATGCAATAAAGTTTCCTTTCCATAAGAAATAAAAAACAGGAGAAGACTAACTTTTAAATTAAAGGTTAAATAAAGAATGCATTCCAAACACAAAAATGTATTCCAAGATTCCATTTATTATATCCTGTTCACAAACACTCAAAAGACACACTCAAGACACACACATAAATACAATGGCATTTTGAATATAAAATATATTTACAAATCATTTTACTCTAGACTTTTTATGTACAAAATTCAGAGTGCATTACATTTCTATGTGCTTAAGAAGCTGCGTGTGAGATGCTGGCCTAACCAGAGGAGAAAAATAAAGACCTGACAGTAGGAGCCAGCTCCAGCAAGGTCTTTACTTGACCTCACCTTCAAACACCAGATCAAATGGTCTTTCTTTATACACAGGCTATTGTATAGTATAGTTCTCTGCTGTCATACCGAGAAGAGAACAAAACGTCCACTCGCTCAGCACTTGTAGTGTTTCCATTTGCGCGTCGCGGAGGCGATGTGAAGATCTTTCTTTAGCCAAGGAAAGAGGTATGTAAGGGCGATGGTCCCGTCGGTTTGCATCGTGCCGGTTATGAAATAAAGCTGTGCTCGGCCCGGACGGACCAGCGTGTGGGAGCAGCGCAGGTTGAGAAGCATCCACTGCTGTAGCAGGTTAGCGGTGTCGTATGGAAGCAGCGGGCCCCGCTGGATAAAATCAACCTTCCCTTCCACCTCCAGCTCCGGCTCTGTTGAGAGCAGGCGACGGCGGAACAGTTTGGCTTTGATCGCTACAGCGAGGAGAAGAAAAGAAACAAAAATGAGTCGGATTGACACAGTATTTTTTAATTAGCCTAGCTACTACCACTAGTGGCAACAAACGTAAGCAAACCGTACATAGATTCGGTTCAAGTGGAAAAACGCAGGTTTGTACAGAACCCTTAAAAAATGTTTCCGTTTCTTACCAAAGTCACTGAGACAGAGAGCGTCTAGCACTTTTTTCAGAGAAGGCAGCTCCTCCACCGTGGGACATGTCTGGCAGACAGCCTGAGGCATATCTATAAAATGAAAGATAGACAGATGATTATAATAACTTGGAACAGCTTTAACCATGAAAAAATGAATACCATAAATAAATACATTTTAGCGCTCTTGCAGCTGTAGGCAATGATACTTTGTTTGTTAGCTTGATGCTTTTCCCCAGCAGAGGTGGTGCAAAATAGACAGGACATTGACCTTTAGAGAAACGGCTGATATGCTTGGGCATTGGGGTCAGACACATGTCCTCCTGAGCAGGGAAACGGTTGCAGTTCAGAGCTTCAGGCCATGACTGGCCATGACAGGCCAAGACAGGGGCACAGCTCTCTCTCACAGCCTCACAGAGACTACGGCATGGCTGGATAAACCTACACATAAGACACAATTAGGGATGGTCACTGAGATGAGAAAGAGCGAGGGGTTGAGAGACAAGACAGTATTACAGCAATGATGGATATGGTGTTTTAAAGTTAAAGGACAACAATTGTATAATAAGAAAACCTAAAATAAGAGGGCAACAATATAAAAGTAAGAGGAGACGTGGGCTTTAAACGAGCTGCCTGATGCCTTCTGAAGGAGCGCTGTAATGCGGAATACTTACGTGTCCAGGCAGATGGGAGCAATGAGGGAACAAACGAAGGCCTGGGCCTGAGGATGGCATCCAGTCTGCAGCAGGGATCGCCAGTCCTCGGAGCGAGGCACCACTTCCTTTTCCAGGCTAATGTGTCCCAAGAGGTTGGGCAGCCTCATCTCTGAGTAGCCCACGTCATGGCACACACTTAGCTGGCGAGGAATGGGCACACAGCGGGTTGACTGGCCCAGGTCGAAGGCACCGATCTGGGCCACAAGAGTCAAGGCAAACAGGGTGGAGATGAGAGCCATAGTTCCAGAGATAATGATGGTCGTGTCAGTCAGACAGACAGGAGAAGGTCCAGTCAGGGGCAAAGCTGTTAGAATCCTTGTGAGTGGATGGGATGTCCTAGTTTATATACATGTGGAGCAGACTCAGTCAGGGCTGTTATCAACGACCTATCAAAGAGGTGTAGACGACGTGCCAAACAGGAGATAACTACACGCAGACACGGGGGGTGGGACAACAGGGGGGGGCATTAAACAAACAAACACTGAAGAGTATTTGATCCCTCTGAGTCCATTAAATGATGCACACTGTCTGTCGATGCCGGAACACTCACTTTACTGAAGTACATGTTTTATAAAGCACCTTTCTCCTTGTGCCTTTTAAAACCGAAATTACACATCATTGTGTGCAACAGAGATTTTACAGGGACATTTAAAGCACGAGTAGAATGAGGAGGAGTACTTCATTAGAATGAAAGAAATCTTTAATTGGCACTTACAGATCTACTGATTGAATTTGTGGATTTTTTTTTTTTTTTGGGGGGGGGGGGGGTTGCTGTATTAAAAGAAAATACACGCCGAACACATGAACACAGAAGCTTGACCAATACACGACAAATAACGCAAGGAGAAACACAGTCATTTAATGAGAAGTTACACTACTATACTTAAAATGGCTAAAACATTGTATTCCTAAATCAAGCCCCTGTCATTTTGAGAACTTTTCCTTTTTTGAAATGCTATATATCTCAGGTGTAAAATAATAGCTTTGTAAGTCAGCTCTTAGAGGGAGGGGGCTAGTGGACAGACAGGCAGTCTCCTAAGTGATGACAGTTGCTCTGTCTCCCCATGTTAATTTGAACTTCCCCAACCCAAGAGACTTCACCACGCAGTCTGTCTCCCATTAGTGAAGCCTTGTCTCCAGTCTACCTGACCGCTCGGCCACCTTTGATCTGCCTAAACAGGGAGCTATTGATATTTAAATGATTGATACACCATGTAGCTGCCCTCACTAAACCTTACGTAAATGTCCACATGACAAACTTGCCTTTCATAGAGTAGATTATTAAGTATGATGGCATTTTTCAATGTCCTAGGGTTCAGCGCTGGCCTATTCTGATGCTAAAATGTTTCTCAGTTAGTAGCTCCAGCTCAGTGTCTCAAGGTAAAGCTTGTCCAAGCATTTATTGGTTCTTGCATAAAATGGTACAATTTGAGCATGTCTTCACTATAAAAATATCCTCATAGTTGTCATCCATCATCAAACCAAAAAGTTTTTTAGCCATCACTTTTGTTGCAGATGAGTGGTAATATGACTTCAACATCTGCATTTAGATGGGCTGTTGAATGATTATGGCAAATTTAAAAAAATGTTTATACAACAGGTGTCTGCAGTAGAGGGCTCTCATGTCCAGAATTTACCCAAGAAGGTTCAGTGGTCCTAGCTGGTAATGCTAATGAACATCTCTTGGCCAATTAATTGTATATGGCTCATATTCTACAGATTTATAATCAAGCTTCCTATAGCCTGGGGTCTCCAGCTTTAGATTGTTATCTATATGAGAACTAAATCACTAGCTCCCATTTTGAGGCTGGAACAGGTTTCGACCAGACAGATAACGCTGATGTAAACAAAAATAGTGTGTCAAGGTAATCAGTAGGCCATGCAAATGTAAGAATTATCTCAGTGATATCATTGAACTGAGTGGGACTGGACTGTTGACAGAGAAGCCTCGCTGCCATGCGCCCTTTCCCAGTCCTGTCCCCCCGGCCCCAGTCTCAATGGCCCCTTTACTATCTTGGCTCAAGCTTGTGTAGACGGCAGTTAGCAAGGGGACCTAACTGGGCAATTAGAGAACAGGCCCATTTTAAAGAACAATAGGGCCCATACGTTCAAACAAACCACCCCCTCCTCACATCACAATACCCCCTTAGAGCATGTTTTTCTATCTAATGGTTCTCCTGCCCCTTATTATGCTTGTGTTGCTAAAGTATGGCAAGCCTGTAGAACACTAATGGGTCTCATACAAACATCTGTCTGTCAACGGGTTTTTAGAAGTGACAACTTAAGTAGGTGCAGGCCTTGTTTTTTATGCACATTTTGGATTGCCAGAAGCTGTCAGAGTAAGCAGCAAATATAAAGAAAAAATTAGCAGATAGCAAGGATTAGGAGCCTATGTAAATAAAAGTATTAAATTCTGTTGCCTCTACTCCATCCCAAAGCCAGAGGTTTAAATGTACTTGCTTCACATATACTAGTTGAGCATAAAGAAAAGTTCACCTTTCAGGACAGTACAGATCAGAACATGGATAAGTGTATTTGATGTTATATTATTTTTACTGGAATGAAAACAAGTCAATCACAAAAACACAAGTGTGCAGTCACACAAGCTCATGCGTCCTCACACACACGTCAGACTAGGGTTTAAGACAGCTTACTGGCACCATAGACACACATCAAAGAGCAGCCATGCAGCCAGACAAACTGATAAAAGCAGTCTCCACCTCACTCATTACAACCTCTTTTGATGGCATCCACACATACGTGCAACATATACTGTACTTCCTTCAGTTCAGACTACATTACACTGTACAAGCTTTAAGTGCAAGTCTTGCTGCATACTACAGTTCCTTCTGCTCTTTTCGTTTTGTTCAATTGCATCGTGCATAATGGTTGTGCAAGCATTTTGCCAAGTAGCAGCCTTGCGAATGCTTTTCGCTATTCATTCCCATTTTTCAGGTAATAATGTTTTGAAAGTTTGTTTCATTGTCTAATGATACAAAAAGATTTGTTCACATTTGTCACCACAAATAGTTGTTGGCACTCAATTGTCACTTCCAGACTCAGTAACGGAGACACTGCCACGCCGAGACGCAGCACTGTCTGCAAGTCACAGACTACCTGACTGCTCAGAGTTCTCGAACAGCAGACAGACTTCCATGGATTAAACCAGATATGTGACTCATTTTAAAAAAGGTGAAGGTTAGGATCATTAATGCAGAGTAAAAGCCATATCATTTTACAAGGTTCTTTCACCTATATATTATGAGGTCTAATTACATAGAAACTATGGCAGAAATGGAGATGCTCATCTTCATATTCCATATCCTGTGATTGTCATTCAGTAGTTTAGTGTAAACCATATGAACTCGAGTAAATATTGTGAAATATAAAAGGTAAAAGCTGACAGTATTGTGTAATTGTTCTTTTATTTATTTTGTACACAATACTTGGCATTGATTACAATTCCAGGCCAAAATTCTTCTTAATATCTTCATTCTTCCTTTTCAGAGGCAGGCCTATAGGAGAAAGACAGTTATACTGGTCATATTTCATAAGACAGCAGGATGATCATCTAGCATCTGCCTTACCCACTTAAATATCCAGCAAACCTGAGAAGGTACTATACAGACAATGAAGCTTTCCCTAGATCAGCACAGAATATTCTGTAATGATATATAAACAAAATTAACCCAACCCCAAGAGAACAACATATGCTGTTAGAGGTCATTTATGAATTTGCAAATGCTTTTGTGATTTCAGAACAGGCACAATCTACCTCTGAGCAGCTCTGAGGGAGGCAGGTGGGTCACAACCAAGGAAAGCCCCGTTCTCATATGCATACTGCAGCAGTGCATGAAAACATGGGTCCTGTAGCACAAAACACTGGTCTATACTACAATGACAGTCAAATTAAGTAATGCCTGACTCACAGGTAATGAATCTCTTATAGAGAAGTCCTGCAAAAGAGGACTCATTTTTTCTTCCCTTTAGAATTCTTCAACATGACATTTCCAAGGCAAGATTACCTTAACCAGTATGTGCGGGTTGCCTATGACGACGAGAAGAGCTTTGGGACGAGTGATTGCGACATTGAAGCGTTTGGGGTTGGACAGAAAGCCCAGAGAATTCTGTAGATCACTGCTCGGTAGGGCCTCATTGGAACGTGCCTAAGGGGTTCAAACGTGCTTTAGAAAATCACCGCACTTCAACGCCCTCTCCTGGCTTTATGAAAAAGCAGAATCAAACATCTTTTTCTGGTCTCTCATCCATAACCTACAGCTCTTAGCAGCAAAAAAAAGCTATACTGAAGGTAGATTAGTCCAGAGCGGATGAAGCAGCATACCGTGGACAGAATAATGACCAAGAATTCCTGTCCCTGGAACTCCTCGACTGAGCCCACCTTAATGTCAGCAAGCCCTACCCTGTGCAAAAGCACCCGGATTTTCTCCACCTGATGGCATGGATGAAATTATTAGGAACAGAAAAAAGGTAATCATGTACAATGCATAAGAATCGCAACACATACATGAGACATGTGTATATTCATATTGTGAGATTATTTATTTATGTATTTATTTATTTATTTATTATGCACGCACACGCACACACACACACACACACACCCCCCCCCCAAAAAAAAAAGTCACCACCTAGATTTAAGAGCCTCCCATTGGATAATTACTGCTGGCAACAAGTTATTGAACCCTAACTGATGCAGTTAGTTGCTTCTCATTTGTTAAACAACCATGTCGAAAGACATCCTGTGGTCGTGGAAAAGATGTTAACTGTTTCAGAAGGGTGAAATTATTGGCATGCAATCAAGCAGAGAAAACATTCAAGGAGATTGCTGAAACTACTAAAATCGGGTTAAGAACTGTCCAACGCATTATTAAAAAAATGGAAGGATAGTGGAGAAACATCATCTTCAAGGAACGAATATAGTCGGAAAAAAATTTGAATGATCGTGATCAGTGATCACTTAAACCGTGTGGTGAAATCAAATCGCAGAAAAACAATAGAACTCAGGGATATGTTTAATAGTGAAAGTAAGAGCATTTCCACACGCACAATGCAAAGGGAACTCGGGGGATTGGGACTTTTCACACACGGTTTGGCCACCACAGAGTCCAGACCTGAAACCCATTGAGAATCTTTGGGATGTGTTAGAGAAGACTTTGCGCAGTGGTCCAAATCTCCCATCATCAATACAAATTCTTGGGGAAAAATTAATGCAACTCTGGACAGAAATAAATGTGACATTGCAGAAGCTTGTGGAAACGATGCCACGATTGTGTACCGTAATCAGAACTAAAGGCGGTCCAACGAAAATATCTGAGAGACACCTTTTTTTTGGCCAGGCAGTGTGTGTATATATACACACAAAAAAATAAAATCAGCCACAATACTAAACCACTGACAGATAAAGTGAGGCACACTGATTTTCTCGTTACAATAGCACATGTCAAGAGGTAGGATATTACGAATCAAGTGAACAGTCAGTTACAGAAGTTCACATGTTGGACACAATTAATTGGCAAGCATAAGAATCAGAGCAACTCAGACAAGGGCAAAATAGTGATGGCTAAACGACTAGGTCAGAGCATCTCCAAATGGTGTCAGAACATATAATGCAGTTCCCCAGATCTCAAGGTGATCAAACATCTGTGGGACGTACTAGAAAAACAAGCCAAATCTATGTGGGCTCCATGTAGGCAACTTGCACCGCTTAAAGGATCTGTTGCTAACATCATGGTGCTAGATACCACAGCACACCTTCAGAGGGGTTGTGGAGCACATGACTCAATGGGAAAGACATTTGGTGGCACAAAGGCACCAACACAATATTAGGCCAATGGTTTTACCAATGGCTGATTGGTGTGCATGCAAATCAACATAAAGGAAGTAAGAGACCTGTTTTTTGTAAGGGGCAATGATGCCAATATCAGTAGCCATTATGGGATTGTAGAGTCTTTTGGCTAGCTGGCAGCAGTAGAACATGACCTGCACTGCTTCTGCAGGGTTAAACCAAGATGGATTACTCCCTTCCCTCATCTCTGTACCCTGCAGGGGGAGGGGAGGGGAGAGAGAGCAACAGGTAGAGAGTCATTTATGCATTTATTAAGGAAATCTGTTTTACCTTCTCACCTCATGAAGATAGAAACAGATGGCAATGCCAGCACACAGTTCAGTGCTAATCATTTGGGAAGTAACCATGTTCTGATTTAACCCATGGCAGGCAAAACAATTCAAATGAAGTATTATTAATAGGAACAATAACTGTACCCTGACTCCATGGAAGATAAGTGGAAAGCCCTTAGTGGGAAGCCGGCTCCAGTGACACAGAGAGTCCACTACAGCTCTCTGGGAGCGGACACACAGCTCACCGCCGTAGAACAGCCGAGACGGCAGCGCCAGTAACACTTCATGGGAGCGGTAGTTATACACCAACTTGGTCACCTGAGGAACAGATCACGAAAGTACAGTTCTCAAGCGGAGGAGAGAAACAAATCTGTTAAAGTACCATCTACAGTAGCAAGATAAGTACCACTGCAGATAAACTGAAGATGGTCAATAAAGGCTTGCTCTTTAGTCAAACGAATAGAGGATTACATAATTTACACGAATTTCAAATGCTAGCCATTGGATTTAGCTTTTTATTTGCCCTATTTAACAAATATTTAAGGTAGAAAAAAACTACTGATTTTAGAACAGTGAGCCAATTTCTCCTTCACCAATAATGGATTATAGCCCCTCTCATTGCAGGAGTAAAGAGGGGTGGCCATTAGTCTTTCGAGCAGAGACACTCCAAGTCCAAACACTTCAGACAGCTTGGACTTCACTATGGGACCCAGCTGTCTAGGGTCTCCAGCCAAGACAACCTAGGGGACAAAAGGTGAGGTGGGTAAGGGACAGCTCATCTCACAGTCAGTGAAAACAACCTAGGCAATGCAATTCGATTTGACAGAATGCGTGGTCTAACCTGGCCCGTTTTCTCAGACAGCAGGCCCAGAGGAATCAGACACTCAGGCTCTGTTGCTTGACCAGCTTCATCCACAAAGAGATGAGTGAAATGACCAACACTGAGGAATGAACAGACAGTACTGGTGTTGTACGTTGAGCAGTAATTAAATCCACTAAAGCTAAATCCACTGCATCGTAAGTGGAATGTACGATTGGTGAAATCTCCAAAATGCTTATTTAAAAACACACCACACAACTTGACTGAACTATTAATCAGCGTTGAGACAAATGAGCCATATCTTTAAGCTTGAGCTCTCACCGCAAGCCGATCTGGTAAAACATTCCAGCACTGGAGCAGGTGCTGACCACAATCCGGTGGAAAGAGGCATGACGTACATCCTCACCAGCACGAGAATATTGCCGCAACACCTCTGGAATGTACTGCAGAGAGGGCAAATGTCCAAACACAATGACCAGCAAGATCAAGGTCATCAAAACAATGTTAGTTTGATCTCCAAGAAATGTGATATTAAGTAGTTGGTCAGTCAACCACTAAAAGTACAAATATGAACACTTGAAGATTGCAGTACCTCCTCCTGTCTGCAGGTGGCGTTGACACGTGCCAGGCTGGCATCATGTAGATATCCACTTTCATGCAGTCGAATACAGATAAGGTCTGCAGCACTGTTAGAAGGAGTGCACACAAGCACACGGCTCCCAGGCACACGGTGGTACACCTGCTAATGCATTCTAGGTTAATAAAACTACGGACGACATAAAATTTATGACCATTAAAGTCTGCTGGCAGAGGTGGTCGGTACCTGCAGTATGGCCTCCATGAGTGTGATTGTTTTGCCTGTGCCTGGAGGACCGAACAGGACGTAAGGGGTGGGCCGAGAGTCTCCTCGGAGAATGTACTTGACTGCCTCTTTCTGGGCAGGGTTCAGGTCATCATTAAAAAAGTGGCCTGGGTTTGGGATGGGCTTGGCTGTCGCATGCAAATCTGACAGAAATGACAAGCAACAGTGTTTTTAGATATTCCTCAGTTTGCAAAAAGTGTTTTTGTTTGGTTTTTTTTCCTCCTACATTGTAACGTCTTCTAAATTGTGTCAATTTCAAAAGCTTAGTGTTGTAAATGTATGGACACCGCTTAAAAAAAAAAAAAGGCTGTGAAAAATGTTACATTTACAACCAAAACCTACTCTCTCGAAAAGGGCCTACCTGTTTTGGTCTGCGTGGACACGGAGACCATATCCATTGTCAGAGAAGGTGGCATATCCCCGTTTCCACATGTTGGCTGTCTAACCTAAGTGCGTCATTTATATAGACATGCTAAACAATTTTCAAAAGAATGATTGTGTTTACTTCAATTATCACAGCAGTAGAAAAAGAGGAACAATCAACTCTCACATTAATATGTAATACTGAAAGAAAAAAGAACCAATACACTGCTCAATAGACACTGAGTTCTGTCTTGCTTTGGCATTTCTGGTAAAAGCTGGCTAATAAAAATATATGATTCATATACTTACCACCCACTTTATAAATATTGACTTGTTAGAAACAATTTTAAGGTGTATAGAGAAAATAACTTCTGTTATACTTTCAGTTTGTGTTATCCATTCAACAACTCATTAAGAGTCTCATTAAGTGTTAGGTGGTCATTTTTAGGTGAGAGACCACTGTCAAACTGTCAGTAGCATTAACATTCAAAACCTCCAGCAACACTGCTGTGCCTGATGCTCATTTCAGTGAAACATGTTGGTACATCGACATTACAGCTGCATTGAGAATGGACTGATAAATGATCTTTTTATATACAAATTATTTTTTATATACATGAATGATGGAGAGAAAGAAATGTGGCTAGTCCATTTATGTACTTATTTACAAAATGCATCTCTGAAAAAAAGGAATACAGAAATAATGTATCAACTGAGGTTTTTTGTTTATGCCACTCAAGTATTTTTATATATTTTACATACTTTATGTTTCATATTCTATACCCTTTGGTCAGAAACTGACTTGTGATTAGCAGGATTGAGAATGGCTGACCAGTTGTGAATGACAACAGATTGGCCTACACTGTGCAAATGTACACCTATAAAATACACCAGGTTTGTCCTGTGAGGATAGGTGAAAGGCAGGTATTTATGATTATACATGTTTTGTTTGTCTCACTCACTCACACACAAACACACCTCTTGATCCTGTCGGGCAGGTTCCTCTTGGTCCTCTTTGGAGGGGTGTTCAGTGCCCCACTCTCCAGCCCACACTGGGCTTTGTAACTGCACAACACTGGGGAAGAGCACTAAGCCCGCAACAGACAGTGAGGACAGACTGCACTTCTACTAATGACATCATAAATCACTGTCTGGACTCTAAATACAGGCATTGTAGAAGCAAGCCCAGCTCACCGTTCTCCCCAAAATGCTTGATCTGTTCCAAAGCACAGTGGCATCTCCTCATAGGCAGCCTGGGATTGGACGGGAAAAAAATGTATACACCATTCTCAATGCTTTAGGTCAAGGGAATGTTTTAAGGGCTAAGCAACAGCTAGCAGAAAAGCTAAAAAGAAACAGATGTCAGAAATTGTCATGAGGACATATGGTGGACAATAGAAAATAGCTGGCTAATGCACAACATCTGACCATGTGGGTGTTAATGGTACAGGGAGATGTAGCTTAATAAAGATCATATACAAGGCATTAGTCTATTTATTTTTATTAGATTGGGTGGGAGAGAGATATGATTTGGCAGTTCAGTGTTTTTTACAGTAAGAATAATTGTAAGCAATTCTGAAACATCAAAAAAGCAATTCAATGCAATTTATTTCTTCTTTTTTTTTTTAACCATATACCTCATTAACCACCTTTGCTTCCCAAATGTCTTCACTAGTGGTTATGTAGTAAACACCAAGAATTAAAATATCTTTAGCTGGTGCTCAGGCTTTAAGATTATACAGATGAGTGTTGGGGCTTTACAAAAGGCTTGTAAGTAAAAACCGACATTTCCAGCCCCACTCACTTCCTTGTTTGGACATGTTTATTACTCATGTGGAAGAAAGCTCAAATTGGTCCAGACTCATTACCAATCTGAGGCTTCTAAAGAACAGTTCCACTGAACTGGTTCATGACAGAGGTCCAAAAAGCACCTGTTGTATGTAAACTCCACATCCAGAGGCTCCCCCAGGTAGCTGTTCTGAAACTCAGTGTTTACCCGCAAGCTCACATCCTCTTCGCTGATCTGTAGGCATCAAGCAGCAGTATCAGGATGCTAGATTCTAAGAAGAATTATAGTCTCTGATCTTTAAAAAAAAAACACCATACTCTGAACTGAAGTCTATTTAATAAAGCAAAGCACCTCAGTCACATAGCTGATATACTCCAACACTATCCCGCCAATGCATGGTTTCTTCAGAACAACTTTGTCTCCTGCAAAGAAGCAGACACAGTAAAAACTCAGATTATTCAGCCAATATTCTGCAATCAAAGGACTGAATATACTGGACAGACAAAGATGTACAGTTTTCCCTCACCTATGAAAAGGCTGGGCCTTCCCTCACTAAGCCCAGGCACTTCCAGGTGCAGATGTCCTGCTCCCTTCCTGAGGAGAGCACCACTGATACTGAACTCTCTGAGCTCCTTCTCCGCCTGCAGCTCCTCCAGCCACAGTAGGGCAGAGAAACGATCCAGCATGGAGGTCAGACACAGGGGCTTGGGGAAAAGGGAAAGTAACAAACCTTTATAAAGCATTTACTCCTCTGAATTTAGAGATGTTTACCTGCAGCACTCTGCAAAAGGCATACAAGCACGCCCTCCCCACCAAGAAAAGCCCTGTGGCCAAGCGATCGCTCACCTCCCCAAGAGCAGGCCGAACTACCAGCACATCCTTCTGGCCTTCCACACACTCTCTGAGAGCCTGCGGCACCTGGTAAGACCCCAGGAAATGAGGCAAGTGACGTCTCACAAGCCTGCTCCAAAACAGCAAGCCAGGGCAGCAGTTTAAAACACACACAAGGATAGAAATATGACAATGAGACGATTAAGTCAGAGAAACAGAGTAACATTTACGGATGTGTAGATTTAGAATATCCACACTAGTAACATCTACCTGTGCTCATATTTGTGAAGACCTACCTGGTTGGAGGTGCAGGAGCCAAAACTGTGACGACCTTAGCAGGGTGTTGTGGTGGAGGTAGTGACTGTGCTGGGATGTAGGGAGCGCTGGGTTTCAACAGACTCTCCTCAGCACTGTTCACCACAACCTCCAAGCGCCGCCCAATGGTGAAGGAGCAGAAGTGCAACAACAGCAGCTCTCTACACCGACCAAGACTCCTTTGGAGGACATGGAGTTATAGAAGACGCTTCAGGTACAATTACAAAACATGCAAAAAAAAAAAAAAATCTAAATTAGAAAGGAAAGGCAGGCCAAGTTAACCTTCTTAAAATGTCATTTTAGTGTACTCATAAGTGAACAAAGAAATAAATGAATTTATTTGCAGAATCCCAAAAAGACGCACTTGGCAACTAAAGTATTTACTTTTACAGTGAAACATTTAACATGTGTAAAGGCTGAAAAAACAGGAAATTAACAGTACAATTTAGCTGACTTTAGTGTGAAATGTATAACAAGAGGTCAATGCCATTTGATATTCTTATTTCACTCACTTAGCCTGGCAGCTCACTGTGATGGACAGCTTCTCTCCTGGCACGATCTCCACGTTTCTCTTCATTGCCAGAATAACTGTTTTCTCCTCAGCATCTCTCTCTCCATTACCCTTGATTCCACCATGCTCATTTACCTCAATTTGGCTTTCGTGGCATTCTCCCATTTCCTCTACAGGCCCAGCCCTGCCTACAAGGCCCCAGTTGGAGCTACAGAAGGAAGGTTCCAAAGGGGTGGTCTGTTTACAGTTTGGGTGAATATTGACAGAACATGGTACAGGGCCGAGACTAAACTGCTCCTCAGAGTTCCAGAGAGCAAATTCACAACACTTCAGTGTGTGGGCCTCCAAGCTTGTATTGCTAGTTCAGAAAACAAGAGAGATATTGGCAATTTATGAAGTGAGAACTTTTAGCAAAAATTGGAACCAAAACAAGCTGTTGCCTGGGTTCAGATGTGCTATTTATGTAAGAATTTGTTTTTAAATAATAAACCTCAACTATAAAAATGAAGTGTTTTGAATGACTAGCAATGCCTGGCAACATGCGTCATCACTGTAACTCACTGAATCCAGACCAACAGCTCCTTGCTTTCCCCAAGTAGCAGAGATCCAAAATTAGTTTCCTTACTGACCACCAGTCCCCCTTTATTCTCCAGCAAGGTGTCGAGCTCAGCCTCAGGCAAGACTGGTACTAACGCATTCGGGCTATACACGGTGGATGCAGAGACAAAGTGAAGAAAATGTGTGAAGGACAATAAAAGTTTAAGTAATGATTCAGGGGTCAACAATAACGAAGTGCGCACGGTGTTAACAAAACAACTTAGCTGAGGTCAAGCTCAATGCACTTGAACATTAAACCCCTCATCATGCAAAAAAAAAAAAAAAAATGTTGTTATCCATTTGCACATTCAGTCAAAACAAATCAATATTATCTGATATCTATACAAACGACATCAGAACGAAGCAAAATTCTAAGCATGTCTGCAGCTTCATTCCCTCCTGGAAAGTTTTCATGGGTCGATTTTCACCCCTCTGTACCTGAGACGTTCCGGAAAGTTTGTAGGGAATATCCTAACAAAGCAGGTGAACGTTGCTCTCTTGCTGAAACTACAAATTTTAGAAAACAGCTGCTCGCGTGTCACAACAAATCTGTGTCACATTGTGTGTAGAGCAGCAAAAAGCTATCGGGTCAGGACATATGCCGTTTTGATTAATTTAGTCAATTTGGAATTGGCTTCACTGTCATATGCATAATTAAAAGAAAGACCTTTTACAGACTATACATGAAATGCTTACAAATTAAAAATGGACTGGAACTTGGTAGCCCATACTGAATAGACATGGCTTTTAGAAGGTAAACCAATATCCACCAACTTGTGTGGAGAATGTTAAGACTCATAACTAACATGAATTAATTTATAATAAAAAAGAAATACAACTCAGCAGTAGGACGATGAGCAGTTTTATTTACAAATGTTTAAATCATTAGGTGATGAGGTCATCATTTAAGGTGAATTTTTGGTCATGAACCCTTTGTGAAAGCTTTGTTATGAAATGTTTATTACAAAACATTTGCTTCTTCATAGCAAAGATAGGTTAAGGTAAAGTTGTCAGAATGTACACTTAATGTATTTAGTTAAGGTTATTTATTCTTACAATATCTTGTGTGTACTTATTTATATGTGAATGGTGCTCTAAAATGCAAAGATTTGTTCAGGACAGTAGAAATTTGGTTCGGAACAGTGAACTTTCTGCTTGCCTCACTCATAAAAAGGTTTATGCTGAACCCTGCAATTTATGGATTAAACCCTATGGGCAACCTTTCTGGATAAATGATCGAATGAAAACATGGTGAGCAGATGGAGGCGTGTGAGCGAGGGACTGAATGAGAGACTTGCCTTTGTTCGGTGGGAGCCATGCAGAGGGCTCTCCAGCAATAGAATGACTGGCAGCTCTCCACTACCACAACACTCACTACATCTCCTGGTGTGGGTCTGTACCCAGCAGGCAACAGCAGGGAGTCCAGACTGAAAAATACACTGTCTTCCACAACTCCATTACTACCAAACACACTTGACACACACACCTGCAACAGAGTGAGAGAGAAAGGTGGAAAAGGGGTCTGGCTTCAACTTTAGTTTTTCTTTTTTAGGCAGATTTGTCTCGCTACATAAATCTGTGCAAATTATTTGCAACAAATCAACTAAGCTCTCTTGCTTGGTCATGCATCTTAACACAACTAAACAAGTATGAAAATCTTCACAAAAAACATCTAGGTCAGGGTGGATTGCCCTGAACCGATATAAAGCCCACAGTCTGAACCGCTATGACATGGCAATTGAGTGAAGTGAGGGGCAGAAAAAGATCAAATCATAGCAAACAGAAAAAACAAAGTAAATGTGTTTGCACACTCACACGATCCATTCGCTGGTATCGTAGTGGTCTGACAGTTTTCGCCTGACTGCTCCACTCAGCGGGGCTGACGAAGTAGTTCGCCTGCACCCAGTCACCTTTCATGGGTTCAAAACCTGACAGGGAGAAAGAGACCAAGATGATAAGACAACATACCTGATGTATGAACAATGTGCTGTATTATTAGCACATGTTACTTTACCTTCACACAAGGCTGATCTGGGAAAATATGTTGTTTGATTTATAAATCCTCCATCTTTGTCACATGAGGTTACTGTTCCAATCAGAGGCCTGAGTTTTTGAGTATCCAGCTCAAGTGATGTCCTGCCCCCACCCTCCCAAGAATCCAGCTGCTTCTCCACCTTTAGTGAAGAAAGAACACCAACTACAGTGTGATTCAGCACCCCAAAGGGTGTTCCACAAATTTCTGGGCCCTGTGCAAATACAGTCTATGCCCACCCTACCCCTCAAACATCCCAAAATATTCAAAATAATAATAACAACAACAATTCTAATATGCATCATCAAATACTCATGAAAGGTAATGCAGCATTCATTTTAATACCTAATAAAATTGTCAGTCAGATTTTAGAACACTTCACCTAACAATTCACACCATTGGGATTATAGGTTTGACTGCTAGTATGGCCATCTATGTCCCGCTTATGTAATACATTTAAAAGCAGTCTGTTAGATACATTTCTTTCTCTTATATTTCTGTGAAAATGTTAAATAAATAAATGCCAATAATAAAATACTCCACCTGACGGCGTTTATTGCAAATAGCTGCCACCTGATGAGAAGTGACTGCAAGGTAGCTACTCAGTTTAGCCTACCAACACAAGTTTAAAATCGTGTGTGCGTGTCCTGGGAGCCAACTCCACCTAGTGGCCCTTACTAGTCATTCCCACCAGGACCTCGTCCCCCCCACCCCGAAAAGCTGAGGCAAAAGGCTTTACACAAGCGAAATGAACATCACCACCTAAAGTCATACCGATGGTGAACTACACCAACCATACTATGAAGCAATGGTACATGTATATGTATTAAACCTGAAAATTACAAAACATTCCACGACAGGAGGCGTTTCGATAAACCCAGTAGAGATGTGCAAGAAGCAGGCCACATACCCTCAGTGCTCTCCACCCGCCATGCGCTCCGTCTCGGACAGCGAGAGCACGGACAGGGTCCCCCACGCACAGCGGCGCGCCCCCCAGCACCTCGGCGGTGGTGAAGTACACGGTCTGATCGATCAGCCCGTGATCCTGGCACAGCTGTGTCACCCTGCCGCCTCGGAGCACCTGACGGAGCTCATCCGTACCTATCAGGTGAACCAAATCATATAAATGTTGCTGGCCACCACGGCATGAAACAAGAAACGCGCATTTACCCATATTCATTAAATAGCGCAAGGGATCGTTTTAGCGAAGAAATGTTGTTTATCCTCAACACAAGTAATGTTCAGAAACCGAATCGCTCCTGTTAGTCTAGCGGACAACACACCGCCACCATAATCGCCTTCCTCTACGTCCTCGACGGTCCTCCACAGCGGCGAAAGCAACTTGGATATCAAAAACTGTACAGCTGCCACCATGTCTTCTACACAGCTACCAAAGAATAAATTAGACGAGTAAACAAACTGAATAAGGCATACGTTATTTAACTGGACAATTTCACTGCACCCAACTCAACATTTTTGTTCGTGATTACATTTTAACCAGTTAAACGGGACAGCGTAGCTAGCTAGCTGCCTTAGCTATGATAGCTAAGGTAACAAAAACAGCACTTAATGTCTAAAAGGACAGATAAGTAAACGAAAGTGTTCATTATTTCAAAAAATATAAAAGTTACACATGAATCACACTAGTTTAGCAGTTACTGACTTGGTTACAAGCCAAGTTACTTGTGCGGCAAGCTAGACAACCCGCTTTTTCTCACTCCCACTCGATGACACACTTGTCTAACGCAACATGTGCGGTTATCTAGATTAGTTTCCAGCTACCACACCTTTACCCAAAACAGCCACTATAACGTTAAACAATATTACTGAACTAGCTAGCTATAATAACAGGGGAATTCGCACTGTTCTGTTCAACGAGAAAAACAATATAATGCAATAAAAGACTTAAGTGTACTGTTTAGCTTCGAGACAAAGAAAACATTGAAAACCGTCCCCAGTTGATATAACGTGATGTCAATTAACTTAACCTAGCTAAGTTACCACATGCCCCACCTTCACACGCTTTAAATTGGGATGTAACTATATGCGCGATTTTACGGTATTTCGGCACATGGGGTAGTGGAACTGTCTTGGTATTGTGGGAAATTTCTCATAAATAGATAACCATACTGTCTCCAAGCCCCATTAACAACATTAGGATATTAATATAGATTTATGAAAAAATAGTACAGTGAAATCTGCCCAAACGTACTCTGCTGATAGGCAAGGGCTCCTCCCTCATTTGGTAGTCGAATTGTCTTTGTATTTTGGGAAATGTCTGTGAAACAGATCTCTAAATTCAGCTAATACAAAATGAATACATATTCGCCTAAGGTAGTACGATTTTAATATGGGTTTGTGAAAAAATTGTACAGTGAAATCTGGCCAAACTTACTCTGCTAATAGCCAAGAGCTCCTACTCTTATGTGGTAGTGGAATTGTCTTGGCCCAAGGCGAAGTTTTTGAAATATAGATGTCCAAATTCAGTCTATTCAAAATGAGTGCCTTAATTCACCTAAAGGTAGTGTGTGTGTGTGTATAATCTAATCAAACATCATTACAAAACCAAGGATGACTTGACCATGAGTTGCTAAAGCGCGGATAGCCTGATTGCGGTACCTTCACTCACCCACAAAACTCAGAATATCCTGAACATAAAATAACTGAATAGCACCTGCTGCAGCATTACAAAGAATGCATCTCTGAGCAACCTTAAATAGCTAAATACCTTAGGTAAATGCCCTATTACCCAATATAAAATAAACACTTCTGAACACTTTGAGAATAGTATGCCTAATTATTTGTTATCCTTCACCAAGTAGCCCAGTGCTCAAGCACAGGCAGGTCAGCCAATTTGTCCTTCTGTGCCTGATAAGCCAATCTGGCTGGGGTTACAAGCCCATATCCAGGTACCAGACCACTCCAGAATCACTCGCTTGATGCGTCAAGGCATCATCCTCACTCACAGACTACTGAAAAACATCCACTTCCAATAGTGAAACACTCTCTTCCTCCAAGGCCTCAGGCAAATGTACAGTACTTCTTCAGAAAGTAAAGCTTCTCATTACGCAAACCTGTTAGTGGCCAGAGAATCAGTGTAACAGTGCTACTGTCTCCTGAAAAACACTAACTGCCTAGTAGTTACTAACTACCTTCTGAAAAAAAACACTCAACCACTGAGAAACATTCACAACATTTGAATCCAGAGCTTTGATTTTTACACTGCACAAACCTACTGGCTGCAGGCCCCTAAATTGTGATGTAACAGGTGAGTCATTGTAATGTGAAAGATTGAGGCTATAAGACTGAGACCAACAGCTGGCTGACAGACCTGAGCAACCATGCAGATAAGGAGAAACCAAAAGCTTGACAAAAACAAGGCTGAAATAAAATAGAAGGAGTGGGAAGATGGAAATGAGGTTTTAAAATATTACACTGGATTTTTCCAGTTTGGTTCTATAAATAATGGCAACAGGATTGCTTCTAGTTAGTATTATACAGATACAGAGGGGTCACACATTGGCGGTCTCTGGTCATCCCCTTTTCTGGAATACATGTTGAAAGAAATGGTCCTGCCTGCAGCATAGAACAAGAGAGAATTTCACTATCAGGGACACAAAACTTTTCATTATGATTACACAGAATTCAGGATCTTAGAGGAGCATGAGAAGTTGAGAGCAGGAGCAGACCCACCAAAGCTTGACACTGAACAATACTGGAAAAGCAGCACAAATGAACCAGCTACTAACCTGAATGGTTAACAGAAGGCCAGTCAGTCCTAATCCTGATCCTGATGACCTGCCTCTGTATAACATGGAAGCTCCATAACATGAGTAGGCACATGACTCAATACAGGAGCAGGGCCCAGAAAGGCATTGGCAAGAACACCAGAGGAGCCAAACAAACCCTGGGTAGCTTCCTGTGAAAGAAAGGGTCGAATCCTTCGTATGTTACAGAGGAGGAATCTGCAAGACTGGGTTAGATTAGAAACATGAGTTGAGAACGACAACTGGTTGTCCAAAGTTACACCCAGGCTACGGGCAGCTTCAAATGGTGATACCAGGGAGTTCTCAAAGGAAACATTGAGGTCATGGTAAGGGTTGGGAGTACCTGGGATGAACAGAAGCTCAGTTTTACTGGAGTTGAGCTTCAAGTGGTGGGCTGTCATCCATGATGCGATGTCAGTCAAGCATGCCGAAATACGTCTGGAGACCTGCATGTTGGAGGGTGGAAAAGAAAGAAATAATTGAGTGTCATCGGCATAGCAGTGGTAGGAGAAACCATGAGAAGATATTACATCACCAAGAGAAAGAGTATACAAAGAGAAGAGAAGGGGGCCCAAAACTGAGCCTTGTGGAACACCAGTGGAGAGTCTACATGGTTTGGATGTGG
Organism: Electrophorus electricus; assembly: GCF_041902795.1. Taxonomy (NCBI): domain Eukaryota; kingdom Metazoa; phylum Chordata; class Actinopteri; order Gymnotiformes; family Gymnotidae; genus Electrophorus; species Electrophorus electricus. The sequence goes on along the minus strand of NC_137500.1, from coordinate 8,469,092 downwards.
ATCCTCTCCATGTCACCTGATAGGACTGTCCATCCAGATAGGACTGAAACCATCTCCAAGCAGAGCCAGTCACACCAAGCCTGGAAAGAACAGAGAGAAGAATGTTGTGGTTCACTGTGTCAAAGGCTGCTGAAAGGTCTAGAAGAATCAAAACAGATGACTGTTTGGCAGCTTTAGCGGCATGAAATTTCTCAGTCACCGCTATGAGGGCCGTTTCTGTAGAATGTGCCGGTTTGTAGCCAGACTGATTGGAATCGTGCAGCTGGTTCTGGGTGAGAAAAAGAGACAATTGATTATAAACTGCTCGTTCAAGGGCTTTTGAGAGGAAAGAGAGAAGTGATACCGGTCTGCAGTTGGTAATGCTGGAGCTGTCAAGTGTGACCTTCTTGAGGATTGGTACCACCCTGGCAGTTTTGAATGCAGTAGGCACGTATCCAGAAGATAAGGAGTTGTTGATGATGACAGAGATGAAAGGAAGCAGATCTCTTGCGATTGTCTGGAACAGAGCAGAAGGAATTGGATCCAGCGGACATGTAGTCAGATTGCTGGAAGTCAGGAGATGAAGAATTTCATCTGTGGAGAGAGGAGAAAAAGAAGTCGGAGAGTTGGATGTTGGGGAATGCACATTAGTTGGAGGAGTGGGAACAGAGGAAAAGGACTGGCGGATTGCTGCAACCTTCTCCTCAAAGAAGGTGATTAAATCTTCCGGAGTAAGAGATGGGGGGGGGGGGGAGGATTAAGGAGAGAAGAAAAAATAGTGAAGAGCTTGTGTGGATCAGATGATGATGATTCGAATTTCTCTCTGTAGTAGGATGACTTTGCAGATGTTACTTCCAATGATAACTTGGAAAGGAGAGACTTGAAACTATTACCAAGAGTGGCTATGGATCCAGGCTACTGAATGGAGCAACCATCAGTCACCTCCTCTACATGGATGACATGAAGTTGTATGCCAGAAGTGAACGAAACATTGACATCCAGAATTTTGCATCTTGAAGTCATATGTTCTACCAAATCTAAGACAAAGGCACAAGATCACAGTATATGAGTCTTGGGTGATCATACAGTTTATTCTTGTATTGACTGATTCTTAGGTTTAAGATAGCCAACATTCCAAGTAACTATTCCAGTTAGGTTTAAGATTAGGTTTAAGTTTAAGTTAGGTTTAAGCCTACATTCCAAGTAAAGATACACCTTGTTCTAAGGTGGACAGTACTGTCAGTGGATTGAGACACGTGGTTCTAAAAGCACAGAAATACACAGTGGAAAACTTCTTAGCACATATATCAAACAGATAAATACCAATGAGTAACATTGTTCATTATTATGCATCCATAAACACAACTTACACACAGTATAGGTGTAGTGCCAGACCATTTAATGCTTTATACATCAACAAAGGTATTTTAAAGTCAATTCAAAATGTAACTGGCACACACTGTAGAGCTAATGAGTGACTAATGTAGACAAACTTTCCAGCTCTAGTAAGGGCACTGGCTGCTGCATTTTCTACAAGTTGTTATTTATAATAACCGTTTAGAGCATCCAATTGGAAGACCATTACAATAATCTAATCTTGATTAAATAGATTTGTTGACCAATTTCTCTTCATCTGATGAGGAAACTATATGTTTTAGTTTAGCAATATTACATAAAGGCAGTTTTAGTAATATTACACATGTGACTATATATTATAATAATAATATAATATAACTATAACACTTTTTTTTTTTTTTAGAACAGTTTTAGGTGTTACTAAAAAGCCATCAAGATTTTGTAAAATATTAGATATTTTGCCTTATGCAGCTTTGGGTCCAAGCAGTAACACCTCAGTATTATCAGATAATGTTCTTCAATGGTGATCTTCAGTAAGCCATTTCAAATGCAGGTTTCCTTCTACAGTAAAAAATAGAGAAAAGGTCAATTGCATGCAAGAGACTTATATGCAAAATTGCCAGTACCTGCTGCCTTTGGGAATTAAATAACCCACTATTAGAAGCAGCACTCTGAGGAGGCACCATATTTGTGCTGCTGTCTGTCTTGTACTCCCATATTTGTTGAGAAGATCTGTGTTTATTGTTATTACAGATGGCTTGTTGTGGGTATCACAAAAAATAGATTATGATTCGTTATAGCCAAGTAGTGTAATCTATGATGTCAAAGATAACACAAATTAAAGTGTAAATGGTACCTAAATGGTATTAAGGGGTCGGTACACAAAAATAACAATTTGAGGTTATTTTATGCACTCTGCAGTGCCCAAATAAATGTTGACTTGAAGCAGAAGTATGTAGATAATCACATACTTCTAACATGTTGAGCAAGGAGAAAAAATACTGTGCAGGGCCTTTAAATCATTTGTTACTGTGGCACTTATAAACTATATAATCTAAAGTCAATTGGGAAATAGCGTTATTATAATCAGGCGATGCGGTGGAAATCCTATAGCCGACCTCATGCTCGCGAGACTTTGTATCGGTCCAAATCTGATCTGACTATTGGCTGGAGCCACGTGACGTCATCACGCCCACCCGCCCCCTCCTCTCTGAGCAAAACCGTCTTGTCTCGCGTTTAAAAGGGTGGCGGGAAGCGCTGGGTTATTTCTTATTTCTTTATCTCTACTCAGGGAGGTAACGGCTGAAATTTTTTTTTTTTTTTTTTTTTTAAAGAAAAGGAGCGATATGGTCAGGACGAAAGCCGACAGTGTCCCTGCGACCTACCGGAAAGGTAAGCGTTTAAACGGCAGCGATAGTCACAGGTTCGTCGGTGTAGTGAAGTGTCTACTATAAGCCACTCAGATGACCAAATTTTGTTTTTGTTTTGCTCCACAATTAACTGCTCAGCGGAGGCTAGCTACCCAAGAACTGATCTTCGATCGTTGGGTTTAGATGTCTGTACGCTCGGAGAAGTGACTTGCTGGCTAGTAAAAGCTGAGCTTGCTGTGGTGCCTTTAGTCTCCCGCCTATTGGTTTGAGTGATGCTATATTAAATGTAGCTGGCGTTAGCTAATCTATCTAGTTAATATATAGAGGACATCCATCCAAGAAGTATTCAACCGGCTTCTTTATTACTGTTTAATGCACTAGACGGCTGCCTAGATACTCGGAAATATGTATTTATAAATGACAGCAAGTAGGATCCCCTCGCTGAGGTTAACGACCATTCAGATTGAGAATTTGCCATACGTTAGCTATGCTAAACTAGCTGTCTTGCTTGTTGATGGTGAACTGCTACTTCTTTTATTAAGTTTCCGTTTTTTGTCGTGAAAACCTCAAACATAGTACCTTTTGTTAGCTCGCTATATTCGCCAAGTCCATTAGTGTAGAACATTAGAAAATTAAGCGAGGAAATGTTTGGCTGTGTTTATAACCTGGGAGAAATGGCGCCAGAACTGCTGCGCCAATAAGGGTGCTTTTCGGGGTTGGGTGCTCAACGTCGACTTGTAGCTCACGTTAAATAGTTTTCATTCACAGCGATGTAGCTAACTAATGTAAAAGTATAACAATAAAACTAACCGGAATGTTTTTGTTTTAGCGGTCGCTGCTTCGGCGCCCAGGAAGTCACTTGGCGCCTCCAGTTCTGCCAATTCATCGAGCAGCAGCTCTCAAGCAGGCACCCCTGGTTGGTTTAACGCTTAATTCTAGCTGTTGTGTTTTTGCTGCAGTCTCACATTTTCATATCCCTATATCTGGTCCAATCTTTAAAATTCAACCGACCAGTTTCTGGTTAGTTTTATATTGTATCAAATGCCTGGTAACGTTTTTGTTTTGTTTTTTTCAACCATATGTAATGGATACCTAAGGCGTTAGAAAGTCATATTGAAATTTGTATGATTGCAGTTGCAAGCATAGTTTTCTGTTTTAGCCAAAAACAAATATGCTGGTGGAAACCCTGTGTGTCCACGTCCCACGCCAACGTGGCAGAAAGGCATCGGGGACTTCTTTGGTGGCCCCGGCAGGAAGCCAGAGAAGGAGAACTTGCACCCTTCGTCTGATGGGGAGGAGGCTGGGGGCAGTGGCGTGTCCAATATGCCCAGAAAGTAAGTTCTGTGGCACAGTTCAAACAGCCTAGGTGGCAAAGGTTCTTAAGTGTGTGCATTTGCTTTTCTGTTGTGTAGGAAAGAGATGTTCTCCATCTATGTTGATTTTTCATTTTGACTCTTTCAGATCCAGACCACTCCCAGAAGATGAGGATGAATAACACGTTTGATCAATGTATTGATGCTTGAATTTTTAATGTAAATGTTTGTAAATAATTTATACCATTCATTTTTGTATATAACTTTAATAAACTGTCTTTCAAAATCTGTAGTTTTTTGCGGTGATCTTGGGAGGGGGCAATGTTGCACTGACCTTTTTCCAGGAGATGGCAAATGGCACATCTAGGTTTCTGGCTGAAACTTGTACATCCAGAGGATCTTTAATCAAGCCAGAGCTAAGGTTTTGAGAAATGAATAAGGTTAAGTAGGAGTAGAAAGGGGTTGTGCTGCAAAACTCAGAACCCAGGAAATGTTCAACCTACGTCCAATTTCCTACTTGTTTGAACGTAGATCTACAGCAATAACGAGTAAATCAATCTGGTGTACTGCCCTCAACAACCGTACAGAAGCGCATTCTCAAACTAGAATGAGTTCGCCAGACCGGGCGACGGAGTCTTGCTGTGTACTTTAAGATGATCGTGCAGGAGTTGTAGTTTGGGTTTATTGTAAGTATACTTTCCCGTGTTATGTCATTTTATTTAATATGTCCTGTGGTAGGAACAGTAGTAATGATTTAGCTGTCTTGGACATGACCTTGTTACCCGGATGAGCTCTCTTCCATAGGCGGAGGTGTTCCGGGACTGAACCCATTGACAGGAGACTGAAGGAACGGAGATACTCGCCTAGTCTAAAGACGATATGTATATATATATATTTTAATATATTTTCCACTTCAGAACGAGGACTTGGAGGATTTAATTGCGGTCGGACATGAAGTGATCGAAACGTTCTGCAGTGTTTTTTTTTTGAGTAAGAGACTTCATTTTCAGTGAAATTTGCACTGGCAGCTGGGCTGTGGGTAGCTAACGCTGGCTAACTTACAAGCTCGCTAAGCAGCTAGTTGATCAGCTGGCTTTAGCTGTTGGTTTGGTCCATAGGTTTGCTTTGGTCACGATAAGTGTGGCTAAAATTAGTGTGAAACGGGCTCAAATGTTTAACAGGCCGATTTATATATTGTCTATATTGATAGCGTTACATTTTGTCTGTTTATCAGGCAAGTTGTGGTTGAGCTAGTTTGGGTGATCGCTCGAGAGTAACTATAGTTAGAAGTGTGGCGTAGAGGCTTTTTGCAAACTGCAGCTAGAGAGCCGAGAATAATGTTGTATTTTAGCAAACTTTAGATAGACTGACGAGGATAACTAGTCCGTTCTGAGTCCCAGGCGCTAATGATGTAACCGGCTAATCTAGTTGGCCAGCTAACATTTGTTTTACCTTTTTAACAACACGTTTACTGTAGCTAGCAATGCCCTTTTTACTTGACAGCTACCCGCATCCGGTTTGGTGTGTCAGGTAAAACTGGTTGGCTTATTGCTTACTTTCGGGATTGTCTTGATTACGAGTCCATATGCCCGTCTGTTCAGCAAGGTCTAAAGACTTTATAGCCTAGGCGTTGTGGGTAGCTATCTAGCTAAGTTACAGCAGACATGTATCTCGTTAGCTATCTAAGACACAAACTTATGAAAACGTGTACCTTCAAAATAAGACACTGACTTCTAAATATTAATTTAACATCAAAATGATTGTCAAGACTACGCGGAACAGACGAAAATTGTGTGGGAGCTAGGTTAGGTAAAGTGTTTACGCGTTGAATCAAAATACTATATCTAGTGAGCAGTTTTTCGCCCCGTGGTGTTCGTGTCAGCACAATTCAACAGTGGCTAGAAATGTAGCTAACGATTTCTTTGGATCTGTTTGTTGGGTGTGTTTTCCTCTTTCCTAGCATTGCCCAAGGCTCGATTGTGCAGACAGGACTGTAGCTAGCTGCTTGTTTGTGGTGAAATTGATACCTTTAGCGTGAAAACGGTTTGCGTCGTTGGGTGGTAGTTCATATTGATCATAGAAAACTTGCTAGGTTTTGGAATGTTCCTCAGTCATATTACTTCATGTCATCATGGAAAAGGGAAACTCTGTTATCTCTTTGGGAACCACGGTCCAGTCTTTAACCATACACCATTTGCTATTAAATGCTGTATGTAGCAGACGCTAGCTCTGACTTTGACCATGTGTTGCATCTCTACCCATTTTCTAACACTTACCCAAGCATACCATCATGTCTAGAAATAGTGACACCTTTTTGCTACATAAGGCTAGTAAAGGAGGAAAACTGATTCAACCAGTGGAACCATGTGGTCGAGTATGAACTAAATCTGTTCTTTCATTTGGTTTGCCATTGAAATGACCTAAAGCTCACTGTGATTGGAGCACAGGCTGAACCTTTTAAAGGTTTGAATAATACATGATCTCTCCCAGATTGAGTGTCTGTGTCTTATATGATCTGTGAGCTGTGCAGTGGTGTGCTGCGTGGCAAGGCTTATTTACCACTTCTGATCAATGGTTCTGAGAATAGCTCTGCATCACTGCTTGCCAAGCTGACTAATACATGTCTTCCACAGCCAGACATAGAAAACCTAGACTCAACTGCCTCAGAATTCTCCTTTTAATCTGGGTCTGTTTCTTCCAGTTAGGATGCAGTATACGCGAATCCATGCAACATACATTACATGACTCCAGTAACATTTTTAGTCAGTGTTTCTACATTTTTCTAAAGCACAGATATCACTCAGTTTAGATTTGCGTCTGCGTATCAGAGAAGGCCACAAAGAGGTGCAACCTTCTTCGCCTCTTGGGAAGGGCCAGAACATGATTTATGCTGAATGTAACACTTCCATTATTTATTGGAAACTGGTCCAATTTAAATAATTTGTATCAACTAGCATGCTGCAACATAGGCTCACATCTGCTAGTATAAAACAGAAATGGAATGTACAATACTGGTAAATAAGTGTGCATCCACAGATGAGGGTTTAATAATCTGCCATGAATTATTTACACTGAGCATAATGTACTGCATGTGTTGGGCATGACTGAATATTTGAAAGTTATTAAATATGCATGGTCAACATGTTAATACTAAAGTATGTTTTGTGATGTTCAATATTACAATTGAAATCTGGTTATACACATCAAAATTGCACAGAAACCGTTGTTTTGGAGAGTGGTTAGTATAGTGTAGTGGGTAACAATCTCCCCCTGGGAGGCTGGGGTTCAGTCTCCCACCTGGGCAAGTGCACCACTCTAGGGCTTCCTGACGCTTTATTTACCTACCTTTGTAGTGTGATTGAAATTTAACTCGCTCTGGATAAAAGCGTCTGTCAAATGCATAAATAAATACGTGTAATGTACTTCTGAAGTAAATTGTCTTTTTAGTTTGTTTGCTTAAATGCACATTTGCTCATGTTTATAGTACAAAATGCACCTCAAAAGGCAGTGTATCAGTTGGCCAGGGACTTATTAATAAAAAAACAGCGTGATAACGTCAAGGTTTTAGGAAATTTGATTTGAGTGCACACTCCAAGAAATTACCAAGGTCTCAGTTGAGAATGTCAAGGTAAGGTTTTGTGGAAACAGTACTGGCAAGTGTTTCCACGGGGCATTTTGTATGACACTTTACCATATAGAGAAAGCTTAACCAACTTTCTTCTTGATTATATCATTAATGGTTATATTTAGAACAGAGCTTGGCTTCTTGTAGTTACAGTGTAATCATAACAGGTAACAAGATTAATTGACAAGGAAACTTATTTACGTTCTTTTTAACTGCAAAACGCCTAGATATGTAGTTGAAAGTCAAAAGCAGAAATCAAGTGATGGGGGATGATATCACAGTGAATCACAGTGATAGGGGATGCCTCCCCTTTAATGTTGCCCACTAGTAGAAAATGAGACATTCCATCATCTTAACTTACAGTAAAATGTCCATCATTTCACATTACACCATTTCCATTTTTAATTTTTTTTATTTTTGCTGTGTATTTGACTTATGCACCACCTGTATTATAACCAGGTATTTCTAATACACATGCAAGGAGAATCCCTGGGGGAGGCAGCTGTGTGCATGCAGTGGTGGGTGGTGTTAGGGGCCAGCTAGTCTGATACTAGGCTAATGTCTAATGCGCAGACATGAATGCTCCCAGATATTGGAGGTTCATTATCTGCTTCTAGATTAGGGCAGAAGGGGAGATTCTAAACTCTTATATGCACATTCTGTGGCGATGGTTGTTTTTCAGATCACTAATTCTGATCTGGTTTTTTTCAGTTTGCATGTAAAAAAACTAACATAAAAACCTTTTTCTTTTTTCTTTCCTGCACACAGGTCAGCTGCATCTAGTCCTCTGTGCTGTAATGCAGTATCAGCACTGAGAAGGGCTGGCGTGTGGTTCCTGAACACCTTGTCCCATGCCCGCAGTCCCGGGCTGAGGTGCTCTCCTAGGGGCTGTGCTGACTCCCTTAGTACCCGGAGCCATGGAGCACACTCGGGACAAGGAAGGCGAGCGGCCAGCCCGGAGTGGCAAGCCCACGCAAGGGCGGGGCACACACTCTCGCCCGTCTGGGTCCTCCGGGGTGCTGATGGTGGGGCCAAACTTCCGCGTGGGGAAGAAGATTGGATGTGGAAACTTTGGAGAGCTGAAGCTTGGTGAGTTTTACTACTTCAGAATCAAACTAGAGTATGTCTGAATCTGTAGTTCTGTCATTTGTAGCGTTATGGTGGTTGGGAAGCATGGCCATCTGGCATGGTATAGTCCATAACATTTGGACAGCATAAAACTGTTACTGATATTCAGATGTGCTTTCTATCGCTTTGTGTGCTGCATGTTCTGCACCTGTATATTTAGACAGATGGTCCTGTGAAAGAGTGTTTAGTTGCAGTCAGAAGTTTTCACAGTGAACAAGATCATGTAGGTTTTTACTCACTTCACCTGCCCATATTAAATATATTTCAGCAGAAACATGAGCAGAAATATTTATTGAGATACTCTGTTTGAATATATTTATAGAACAGTTAGAAACTGTTTGATCAAATATGTCATTCTTTGAACTCTCATCCCCCCCCCAAAAAGATTTGTTTTAATTTATGATTGTTTTTGAGCATGGCACTATTACTTTCTTCCACAAGGCAGTCGTGATGGGCTGTTTTTACATTTACATAAAGCACGTTTTAATATGCTCTGGTCATTGATCGAGTCTTTAAAATTACTTATTCTGAAGATGTGGTTTAGTTTTAAATGATACGTTCAAGCCAGCTTTAATGTTGCCACTTGTCATTTCTGACGTTACCGACCCCTTTGGTATTGAGAAGCTTGTGAAACTGCACCCCTTCACTGAGCTTAAATACATAGCAATGGGGTGACCATATAAAACTTAAAAAAAAAACCATTAAATCTTGTTTTCATAGACCAGAAACATATAGTATATTCATGACTTTAGATGTTCTACTGAACAAAGCCTTTTTGTTAGGCTTTTTAAAATGTACTAGTAGATCTCACAAATGTATGGATATATCTCTGCTGTTTCAGGTAAAAACCTTTACACCAATGAATATGTGGCAATAAAACTGGTAAGTAGTGCAAAGCTATGCTTTTTCCTATGAAGCTAAAGAAATGCATTTAAACCTTAACATGTAGCTTTGGAAGGCTTTAATTGTGATTTCACTGAAAAGGTTTTGAAACTCTGCTTTCTGTTTGCCTTTAAAATGGGGAAAGGTTCTTGTTCTGTCCTTTACAAGGAACTGTTGTTAAGAGTACAGGTCTTCAGAATGTAATGAAAGCAATCCCACAGTATAATACCACAGTACCTGCAGACTTTTAATTTGACAAGTATTGCATTTAGCAGTGACAAATCTTTATTATCTAAATTATTGTTTTGTTTGGTACTTTAAAAAATAATGTGGTTCCTATGGATATTGTTTAGTCTTGGTGCCCTTGGTTAAATGCTTATCTACATATGTAATGTTATATGAGTGTCTTTTAGTTGTGCATGTAAAGCTACCACATAAAAATATAAAACTCTTGTGGACCCTGATGTGTAAACCTACTGCTTCTCTCTTATGTCATACAGGAGTCTGTGAAGTCGAGGGCACCACAGCTGCATTTGGAGTACCGGTTCTACAAAACTCTGGGCAGCACAGGTACCCCCCCCCCCCCCTTCCTCTGTCTTTCTCTCTCTTCCTTTGCCTGCCTCTCCCTCAACGTTTATGAACCCTTACTCAAAATCAACACATGCCATGCTTATACTGCATCCCTTCTTCTTTTCATCTCCCTGTTTCTCTCCATATTAAGCACCTTGCTGAACCAGTGTTGTAAATTGGAGTCACATAGATTGTATCCACTGAGATGATGATCTTTGTTTCATGTAGTCACAAGGTGAATAGTTTAGGTGGAACCTTTTTTTTTTTTTTTTTTTTTTTTTTTTTTTGTAAAAATTACTTCAGGGCCTGTCGGTTGGGTTTGTTTTTTTCCTGTCTTACTCTCGCACTCACCCCACACTCACACTGATGCACTCATCCTTTCTCTCTGTCTCTCACCTTTGCTCAGTCTTTCTTGCATGCATGCATACACATACTCTCTCTATGCCTTTCTCTCTCTCTCTCTCTCTCTCTCTCTCTCTCTCTCTCTCTTCCAGTCTCTCTACCTCATCTCTAACCTCTCCCTCTCTCTGTTTTTGCAGACACAGGTGTTAAACGGCAGCCCTCTTCCTCTGTTGTTGTTGAGACATCTGCTCACTGTCCTGATATTTGTTCATTAATCAGTGTGGGTGTGCATGCTTGCACACGCAAGTGTGTGCATTATCTTGGTTTGTTATCATTATACGGGACATCTTAAGTATCCCTTTGCTGAAGTGGCCCGTGCATGTCTGAGATGCAGTGGTCCTTAATGGGTGTCTTATCGTTTTATCCTTGAGGGGTGTCTTATCGTTTTAGGTCATCAGTGGGAGATTGCAGCTCTGTGCATGCTGCAGTGAACAGGAAATTCTGTCAAACAAAGAAAGTTGTTTGTTGCATTAGTTTTGCTCTGTGAATCAGCTGTGTGACATGCATACATTTTCAGGCTTTCATTGTTTGATGGTGAAGATTGTATGTTTTGAGCTGCTCACTAAAATTTAATTCCCAAAAAGCACCAAGTAATAGTTTCATACCAGCGAGCACCAAGAGGTGCTTGTTCTATGCTTTGTTCAAATGTTATATTTATTTTTGACTGCAATCAGTTCTTGGTTAAATAACTTGCTGAAAATGAATCTGAAGAGCTAATGGCTCAGCACAGACATGCCACAGCAACTCTTTTAATGTCCGATTAACTCTGAACAATGTGCAGAATGTGCACAAAGTGCACAGACTAGCTCTGCTTTTGAAAAGTAATAGTGCTAGATGCCTTAAACTGATAATGTCCATGGATGGTAACCCATAAAACATAACACAACTTATGCTAACGCAGATAATGAAACTCTACCAAGAAAACTGCATTTTGTTTTACTGCATGAGAAAACCATTTGGTATTAGCATTAAGGGCAAAACATAAAGCAGCCTTCCAGCCAGGATGTGTCACTAGCAGGTAACTAGCTAGCTTTCTTACCTTTGCTTAGTATAACCAAGCTTATTATCTGGAATGCTTACCAAGCAGAGAATGGTGGTGATGTATGTTTTGTTAAAAAATGTTTAAAAAGCTGCTAACCTGTTAAAAAATTAATCATCTGTCAAGCATGAGAGGTATAGGCTAGAAAGAACTGAATCCATCAGCATTGGTATCTAAACAGTTCCAGCATTACTCCTTCCTGTGTACAAGTAGACTGGACTCATAAATTAAGATCAGGGCATGTTGCACTGATCTTAAAAGTGAAAGTGCGAGAGAGAGAGACTGCATTATTTCCTGAGTGTAGGGAATGTAGTCACTCCCAGTACAACAACTGCTCCCTCAGCCCTGCTGAGCTTTACATATCTGTCTAGATCTCCTTTGCCCTTTCTTCCCCGCTCCTCCTTGATTTTCCAGTTGCTTGTAAATTGCTGTGTGTGCCAAGGCTTATCTATGATCAGTGGGGTCACTCCCTCCATTTGTGTATTACAATACATGACAGTATTCCCTGTGATGAATTGTGTACATTAGGCTAGTCAACCTATATAGATGCTGACTTTCTGTCTCACTCTCACTCTCTCTCTCTCTCTCTGTCTCACTCCCACTCACACACTGTTATACAGGAAGACATATTTATGTATCAACATACATACTTCCTCCTTAACTGCTGTTCTTTTTGTCTCAGGCTTGGCCTGTTAAAACCTTGTCCATTTTTGGAGGATTCTTGAGCATTCTGGATCCTTGAGATGGATTTGGACATGGAGTCTCTAAATTCTGTCTGCTAACATAGCAAATCCTACATGCCATTGCAATCCTAATGTAATGTAACGATTTATTATCAAAAATAATTTTAAACTGCATTAAATATTGATTCCCTGTCTCAGTATTGGTGGAAATGCAGATATTTCAACATTCAACATAAATACTTTTTGATTAGATTGAAGTTGGTGTGGGATGACTTACATAATTCTGTTGTTTCCAAAAGCCTACATGCGGCAATGATGATTCACGCAGTGCTTGGTAAACACTCCTAGGCAATTATCAGCCAGGGGGATTGCTGATACTGGGAATGTCATTTGGAAATGTGTAAAACAGTGAGTCAGCATATAAGAGTAAGATTGATTGATTGTGTGTGTGTCTCTCCATCCATCCATGTATTTTGTGTGAATCTGATTCATGCTCTAGGCTGTTGAGAGTGGAACACCCACACTTAGTCCCTCCACTTAGCATCACTTATTTTAAAGAGGGAGGGCCATTTCCCTTTAGGCTTAGAATAGAGATTCTGCTCTTGTTGCTCATTTGGCCCCTGAATGTGCAACACATGGCCTTAAACAAACCTTTTCCCTTCAGAGTTCATTGTTACTGGTAACAATATAATCTAAAAAATTTTGTATAGGAATGATTGAGCTAACTATAAAGCAGTGGTGTCTGAAACAATATACATGAGTTAGTAGCATCCTACACACTCCTACAAATAGCTTTACCAGGCTTCCCATTAATTTCCTTTGAGATGTAATGCAGTAGTAAGTGTTAGCATCACAGCTCGTTTTGTATACTTCAAAAGTAGTTCAGATTCTGCTGCTGTTTTACTCTGTTCACTTCAAGTCAATCTGCTTCTGCATCCATAAGACTCTAGATGTGCACTGCTGGTTTCTCAAATTAATAGTAGGCACACCTGTGTGAGTGTGTTGGGGGGCAAGCTGTGATGCAGCACTGTTTATGTTCACATTTAATTCATCTACCCTGTGTTGTAAAACAGCTGGTGATCTCGAGTGCACACATAAACGTGACGGACGGCTCGTGTCACAGGAACCTTTCTCTGGGTTATTCCCAGTCAGTTAATGGTACCCTGAATAAGACTCACTGGCCATATAGCCAGCTCAGTTTCTTTATTAGGATTCTCCCATTAGTAAGTGCTGCAGTTGCTGCTGTTTTCTCTTTGAAAGAAAAGGGGCTTTGAAAATGATTTACTGGTGTGGTTAGACCCCTTCCAGTAGTGATGAACTGGTTAATTATAGCATGACTTTTGGAATGGACTAGGAGAGGAAATGCACAAGTCTCTGCCCAGAAATTAGACTAGTACTCAGGATCCATTTGATTTAGCCATGTGTTTAATGAACTGTGATGGTAAGAGATTTTAAGAACACTTTTTTTCTTAAAACCAATAATTCAATTAACAGTTCCCAAATTAAACCATGTTTAAGTTCTGCGCTTTAAAATGTCTTTATTAATTAGTAATTAAAAGATAACTCCCTCTCTTCTCATTCTGTCTATCTGTCTCTTCATCTTTCTCTCTTTCCCTCCCTTTCTTTCAGTGGAGGGTCTGCCGCAGGTCTTTTACTTTGGCCCATGTGGGAAATATAATGCAATGGTTCTGGAGCTTCTGGGTCCCAGTCTGGAGGACTTGTTTGACCTGTGTGACCGAACATTCTCCTTGAAGACAGTCCTCATGATTGCCATTCAACTGGTGAATATGGACTTTACTATAATAAAGGCCAAATGTGCAACAGCATCAACAGATTGTGTTTAAATGCATCTACTGTGCCATTTCTCTGATTACATAAGTGGTCTTCATGTCCCTGTTCCTGGAGCATCTTGTTCTGTGTGTGTATTTTCCTGCCCACACTTGGCCCATTTTGTGAGAGCTTTGTCAGTTAACTGATGAGTTGAATCAGGTATGTTCACTCATAGATAGGCCTATTCATAGTGATCTAACATAAACTTTTGCCTCACCTGTAATAAGTGAAGTCAGGATTTTATGTTGCGAAGCTAAGCATAGTAACTCCTACCTCAGATGTTCTATATCATTCAGGCCATGCTCATTTGGATGGTTGGATGATTCCTCTGTGGTGCTTCTGTGTAGATATCCCGGATGGAATATGTCCACTCGAAAAACCTCATTTACCGGGATGTCAAGCCAGAGAACTTCCTCATCGGGCGGCAGGGCAGTAAAAAGGAGCACATCATTCACATCATTGACTTTGGGCTGGCAAAGGAGTATATCGACCCAGAGACCAAAAAACACATACCTTACAGAGAACACAAGAGTCTGACTGGCACTGCACGCTACATGTCCATCAACACACACTTGGGAAAAGGTACACACACACACCTGAGTAAAGGCGCACTTTTGACATACAACACACAGAGCATGTAATAGGAACTATAAGTGAGCTCAAGAAAGCAATTTATTTTATTTATTTATTTCTTAGAGCAAAGTAGACGAGACGACCTGGAAGCACTTGGGCACATGTTTATGTACTTCCTGAGAGGTAGTCTGCCATGGCAGGGCCTGAAGGTGAGTGTCGCTGTTGGCACTGATTCCCAAATCATTGGCCCCTTTTTGAATAAGATTTGTCAATAACTAGTTGAGTGGGCTTAACAGACATGAAGGAACCTGACTGTTTGGTTGTCTCTGATCCACCAGGCAGATACACTGAAAGAGCGTTACCAGAAAATTGGAGACACCAAGCGGAACACTCCTATTGAGGTTCTCTGTGAGAACTTCCCAGGTATGACTGTGCCATTCTGTCTAGCATTTCCCCCACTGCAATTTCCTTTGCTCTAAGATTAATGTTAGGATCAGCTTCATATCACATATATAAGTATTATATCACATCTGTAAGTATTACAGTATTACAGAAATTACAGTATTATAAGAAGGTTTCCAAGAGCCACTTTTCAGGACAGGATGAAAGTCTTTTTAGTTAAGAGTTATAGCTTAATAATTGTAAAAATGTCATTATGTAATATGTGCAATATGTTTTTTTAAATACCTAGACATCAGGGCTATGATCTAACCTAGCATTCAGGATGTTTAGATTCATCTATGATATTAAACTATTCAAATAGTATAAACAAGTAATTGCATATTGCAGCACCAAAGTAATGCTGTTATATCATTCACCTCTAGAATGGGGCTGTGATATAGGTGTATGCGTTTTTATAATGTACCTTTTCTTTGCCCCGTAGAGGAAATGGCTACGTACCTGCGTTATGTGCGGCGGTTAGATTTCTTCGAGAAGCCTGATTACGAATACTTAAGGACTCTCTTCACCGAACTCTTTGAGAGAAAAGGATACACGTTTGACTACACGTACGACTGGGTCGGCAGACAGATCGTGAGTATTTACTGCAGAGTGCTAGTAGTAGTTATTGCTCTGAAGTTAGTCTTGCATTTATTTTGAAAAGAAAAAATGTTGGTGTTTTGAACAGTGGGTGGTGAGTTTCTGTGTTGAGGTGTTTTGTTCATCCCTCCCCTAGCCGACACCAGTTGGGTCGGTTCCTGTGGATTCAGGCGCTTCTGCCGTCACCAGAGAGACCCACACCAACAGAGAGAGACCGTCACAACATCAGCCACTGCGTAACCAGGTACACACAACCACTCAAACATGCTCAGGCAAAAAGGAGTCTGCTCCACAAACAGCAGTTGACTATATCATTAAGGTTTCGTTTGCTGAATAAAATTAAATAGAAATAGAAATAAATTGTCCATAGCATCCTCTTGGCTCAGTTCACACTGTTATCACCTTGCCAGCTGCTAAAGAGAGAGGTGACGAGCCTGAGACAGAGCATGGTGGAATCAGAAAGACAACCCCGGAGAGATAAATTAATTTCCATGAGATGGTCCGGCTGCCCCCACCCTCTGCCTCCAGCAACCCCACTGTGTTCTGATTGGCCCGGCTACGCTGGCCCCTCTTTGATTGGATAAACAGCTGTGGTGCTATTCTGTCTATCCTGTGGCTGTGCCGTCTAATCTCGGACTACTCATAAACCACTGACATCACCCAGAGCCACACCTGGGCCTGCATTCATAAAGCATCTAAACAGTGCTGAGCAAGGATTCTTTTTCTCTTGCAGTTACTGGCCTCAGCCACAGTGTAAACTGACCCACATCACTCCCACTGAAAGGTTATCTTAATGTGGTTCCATCATTTTCACACAAAAGGGAAAAAAAAAGGGAAAAAGGGAGAAAGGGAACATGACTAGAGAGAGAGGAGCAGGAGCACAGGATACAGGATGGTTCTGGGGGAGATAGTGAGGACAGAAACAGCGCAAAGTGCTCATCGTTGAGCCATTGTGTTTGTCAGTCACTGCTAGCAGCCGCCCTCTGTCTCCACGTGCATGTCAAGAGCAAACAGACGCTCTGCCCAAACAGACTCCCTTTTAAAACTTGTAGGGAAAAACACCCAGAGCATTCCAACCATTGGAATAGAGTAATACCAAAAGAGCTCATGGATGGATTGTGGGTTGTGTGTTGCTGTGAACTGATTGTAAAAGACAGTGTTGTGGAGTGGTGCTTGGGTTTCAGGCTTAAGCTAATGCCTGAATGGAAGCATGAGTCATGCTGAGTGTTAGCCATTACTTTTTTAGAAAGTGTTCATGAGCTCACTTACAGGCAGTAATGACATTTGCCACTAGCTCTTGCCTTGTCTGTTCTTTTCAAGAAGATTGAAGTTATTTAAACTTTCCTTTTTTATGTGTGTGCGTGCGTGTGCGTGTGCGTTTGTGTGTACGCGCATGTCATTGTTTGTTACTCCCCACCTTCGTATCATAACCACGGCACTCTTGCCGTATGACTAACCCGGCTCTGCCCTGCGTCTGTCACCCACGTCGGTTTGCATTTGTGTTTGGTGTGTGCAATGCATGGCTGCCTGTCCCCCCGCACCTCCTTACCCCTGCCCTCTCTCCCAACGTCCCCTGGCATTGCTGCTTGGCACGGGGGGGGGGGTTAGACACCTGGCTCGGAGCACAGGGGAGCGTGGGACGTGCAGCCACACCGGCAGACCAACCTGTCCTACCTGAGCTCGTACCTGGCCACTGAGAGGCATGGTGGCTCCGCACAGGTACAGCGGGGCTCTGGATGCACCGCGCCCTCACCTCCTCTCTGCCACACCCACCGCCCAGACGGAGCCTTCCTGTTTATGCGCTTTTATTTTGCCCCCTCACATCGGCCCCAGCTAAGCAGAAAGTTCTGTTTATTTGACCTGCTCATGAATGTTATTCAAACGCAGGCTTGCATTTTCTCCACACTGCTCATTAAGTGATCTGTTACTTTATGAATTTTTGCTTATCATGTGTTTTATTTTTTAGTTTGATAACATTTGTTTCTTAATGCAATATCCTTGTCATGGTATTGTTAGGACAGAACTGTGCCACTGACATCTTGAAGTGTGTTTTTTGTCATTATGTTAACTGCTCTTTATGATTGGCCCACAACCTGTGTTGCAGGTTATCAGCTCAACCAATGGGGAATTGAATGTAGATGAGCCTCTGGTAGCCCATTCCAATGCACCAATTACAACACAGGCAGATGTGGAAGTGGTGGATGAGGCTAAGTATGTTGTTTTTCCTCTATCTTCCCTTGTCTCTGTGTTGTAGAAACTGGTGTCCTCACAGTCACTCCTTTTCAGTTTCATTGAGTCTAGCTGTTTCTTTTTTGCACATCCCCATTCTTGTTCTCTGTATGTCTCCCACTGTGCACTTGCCTTGTGCGCGTGTGTTTGTGTGTGTGGTGTTGCATGTCTTGTCACTTCGCCTGTTTGTGTGTACAGAATTAATCTCTATCTCTTTCTCTACACTTTCTGTAGCTGCGTGAAAATGCTCAACTTGTGGTGAGTCTCTTTTTTCCAAGTACTCATCGCACTCCAGAGACAAGCAGACAGGAAAAACTCTAGTACTACACAGCACAGTCACTGGCACAGTTTCTAGAACAGACTACTGCCCTGCATAGCACAGTCACTGGCACATGTCAAACAGTACTGGCATACACCGCACAGTCACCGGCACAGTTTCTAGAACAGACTACTGCCCTGCATAGCACAGTCACTGGCACAGGTCAATTAGTTTAGCTTGGTTAGCAAATAGAACATATATTATTAGAATATAACGATGATTCTTCAAAAACCAAAAATACAGTAGGTTTTTTCTTTATTTTATTTCCTACCATGCTGTACTAAATAGCAGAGATGAAAAACTGTCAGTTTCTATGGCACTAGTACTGTGAGGCTCATGCCCCAATGCTGGATCATGTAGTTTACAGCAGACCCTATCAGCATGGCTCAGGCTCAAAGTTGTCTTACGTGCCGCTCGGGTATCTTGTATCTCTGACAGCATGTCTGTGCTGACACCAGCTGTAAACATCCTTTCAGTGATGCCCAAGTCAAGTCACTGTTGTCTTGTTGTCTGTGTTTTGTGTGTTTCTTGTCCAAAAACCCATTTATGTTGTTTTATTTAAGTTACAGTGGCTGTACCTGTGTGAGTGCTATGGGTTGAGAGAGGTTCAGTATATGTGGACTCCCCACATGTGCACATAACGATGTGTTTTTTGTTCTTTTTGTTGAGGTGCTGCTGCTTCTTCAAACGCAAGCGGAAGAAGAGTTCTCCCCGGCACAAATGAGCCCAAATCCCCTGCTTACTTCCACTGCACTGCTGATGTGAGCCTCTCCAGGGAACCCTGTTCATGGCTGGAACTTAAAAGGCCAATACATACACACAGTGGTTTATTGCCCTGCAGCAACCCTAGACTCCAAAGACAGGCTCATTACCAGTCCAGAGTCACCTGGACGAGACTGTGTCTCGCCCAGTCTGTTCATCCAAATTTTCCTTTATTTATATTTTTCGTATTTTGATGTTTTTGTGGAGGTCTCTCCTTGTGAAGAGCCTGTCAACAGTGGATCATCAAGCTTCACTTCTGCAGTCACATTTAGATATGGATACTTTAGCAGAAATTCTAGTGTCGTTTCTCCCAAACAGCTCTAGGGCCTTTCTCTTTCTACTTCCTGGTCTTATTTGTCCTATTCCTCCCAATTTCCCATTGCTTTTGGACACAGTGGAAGTCATTACCTAGATTCCCCGTAGCACAACAAGCTTATACTCCAGTCCAGTTTTCTCATGCACTTTCTGTGCAATCTGAATATAAATCTCCGTTCCCTCCATTAGTGATTAACCGTCACCTAAAACCATAAAGTCAGCAATAGCAATACATATACAGCGGAGTCACCACATGATCAGTTTTTGAGTGATTCAGGGGCATAGTGGGAACGCTGTTTGAAGCTCCCCTCCCAACACACCATGACAATCATGATTAGGGGAGTGTGTTACACTGGACAGATACATTATTGCATGTTAAAGTGCAATAGGTACCATGCTGTTTTGTGCAAGTATGTTCAGTCCTATCGGGTTTTGGCATAGAGAACTGACTTCCCAGACGATTTCGTCTTTGTCCCTTAATATCAAAATCTGAAAGACTATTCCATATATTAAAGTATTTATCCTGAAGGTATTTGTGGCATGCAAAATGTTTGATTAGATAACCAAAAGCCATATTTCATGGAACTGTGTATTTAATCCTATTGTAGTTTGCATGATCCTCCTCACGGCCTCCCCTAATACAGTTCGTGGCAGGTGCATAAAAAGATGAACCCAATTCCGTATCACTCCTTGGCTTGAGACTGCGTCCAGCATTGTTAACTACTGCAATATAGAATCTTTCAGCATCTGAGTGTGCAATACTGTTTCCTGAATACTTAGAGATTAGCTATCATTCTCCAATTTTCAGTTTCACAAATTTTCAGTAGTGATTCGTGTTTCTTTAAGATTACTATTCCCCTATGATTGTTTCTATATACATGAATGTGGTTGCATGGTAGGGAGGAAGCAACTCCTCTTACTTGGTTTCAGGGCTCTGCTCCTGTGCCCCCTGCTGGACTAACTGTCTAATGCCTTAACTAGACTGTCACTCAACAGAAATGCACTCAGACCAGCCATGGGTAAAGAACCCAGTCTGACACCTACATCAGATAGATGACTCATTAGAGTTAACTTTGAGCCAGTCCCTATCATAACTGGAGACTGCAAACTAGTCACACCTTGGCAACACAGGTATTCATGTAAGTGACATACTAAGGCCCAAACTGCTACAGGCATGGGATGATGGGGATTGAATGAAGATATTAAGGAATGGTGTTTCATTGCAACTTTCCAGACTAAGTGAAGGTGATGAAGAAGAGTTAAGGTTTACCCTAAACACATTGTTTTGTTCTAAATCTTTTTGAATATTTCTGCTTTCGTCTTCAAACTTGTTTTTCATTTGTTTTGATTGAATGTGAGTTTCCCCATGTATGATCTAACTAGCAGCTGTACTATTTATAGCATTAATACTATTGCAACACATTTCTGCTGCAAGACTTTGTTCTGTTTCACTTATTTCAATTTTAGATATGGATTTACAGTCTGAAGGGTTTTTGTTTGTTGTTGTTTTTCTTGTCTTAAGGTTTATTTTATATTTTGATGAACCATGCCTCAAAGGAAAGTTGACTTATGATGTGATTCTGTGCATTTCCAGTATATGTGCTCACTTTATTTGGTATTTTATTGTGAATACTTGTATGATTGTTTAGAGAACACTAAGGTGTCATCGACACCTCCTGGTGGGGTGGATGACAAAATCTGTGTTAGATTTATACTTTTCCCACAGAATAGTCATATAGACATATAACTGATTGGTATGGTGCAAAACTATTGTAGATTTCATTTAATTCTTTTTGTTTGGGGTTGGGTTTTATTTTTGATTTTGTTTTTTCTTTTGACACTGACTGAACCAGTCTTGAAATATACTTGAGTTTGAAATGCACTTGAGTCAGGAAACATCATCTTACCTAGGCCTGTCTTCATTAGAAATCCTAGAGTTGGTGACTTAGTATTAAATTATCTTTGTCACTGTACATATAGAAACGGATTCAGAAGCAGCCATCATACAATGAGCTGCTCCATGTGAAATGTGTACTTGCATCTGAATGAGTGCATTTTGAAAAGGCTTTTAGTAACTTTAGCTGTCATTTCCAAATCATCCCCTTCTGACTTTATGGTATTCAATGTTTAAGTATTCGAATATAAATTGCTTTGTAATCTCATATTTATATATATTTTTTCTTTCAGGAGAGTGTATTGAGATTATGTAACCATACACAGAAATGCTCTGGGGCGTGGTAACATGAGGCATGTTGCAGATGTTTTCTTCTTTACACCACTATTTATTTGCAAAGCAAGGAAACTTGCTTGAATAAAAAAAGGGCCACTGTTAGAGAGAACATACCTTCATCAGTTATCATCTTTCCACTCTAGAGTATTAAAATTAATGATCTGGTTTCTCTTTCACAGGTTAAGATAGAATCTAGTATCAGCTAAAAGGATTTTAACAGAAACTTAAAGATTTTATGTCTTTGATCTAATAGAATGCATGGACCATTGTCACATGTTTAAAAAATGTATTCATTGAAAACTTGTCTTAAGATATGGGAAACATTTCCTTGTGTGGTTTTCCGACATCTGATGTGATGAACTTTGAACCTGCTCAGTTTAAATCTTTAAATCTGCTCAGTTGTGTCTTTGACTGCAGAATATTTTATTTCCTGTTGTAAATTATGTAAAATATTTAATTGTTTGATGGTCTTATGGTCAAAATGAAGTCTGTTTTAGACTGTTTTTATTTTTTCCTTTCTAATTTTAAACTGTAAAGCAGACTTGTGCAAGATATGAATGCAGTTGTCTGGTGTTGGCCCAAAATTGGTTTTAACGGTTTAGTCCTAAACGACTATTTTTCCAGGCAAGGTTTCCACCTCATTTTGGACACTCAGTGTTTTTTGTTTAGTTTTGTTGTTGTTGTTGTTGTTGTTGTTTTTACTGAAAATCCTTTTTAACATAGAGTAGTATTAGGCTTAATCTGTGTCTGGAAACACTGGCCCAACTGTATTATTGCTATTGTGTTAAAATATTGAATGTCACTTCCAAAATGTATCTTTATGCTTTAAGTGTGCTTAAGGGCTCCAGTTGTGGAAAAAACCCATTTGTTTTTCAGATTTGGAAAGTTTCTGTTGCAAAGAGTCAAGCTGGCTCTGGGTTTAATGTCTGCCATTCAGAGGCACTGTGTGTACTGCCACACAAACCTTGTTGAAAAATTCACTTTTTATTCCTTCCACCCCGAGGGGGAAGCTCAAGTTTGGACCCTTTTTTTATGTAAAATAAAAAAAAAAAGAAATCACTTGACCTTCACTCTGCGCATTTGTGATTCTTGTGGATAATGGTTTTATACCTGTTATCTTCTCAAGTTCACTGAAAGCCCCTTAGTTCACACTGTAAGCGCTAAGTCATAAGCAATAATCAGTCAAACATAACCTGTGCAAGCGCTGTCATAAAAAGTCCTTGTAAGTTTGAGTACTGAAACCCGTTGGATAGGAGCCTAACAAACTAAAGTAGATAAACGGTCCTTGTTCTTAGCGTTCCTCCACGCCAGAAGGGGGCAGAACAGGGCGTTTCATGTTTCCGTTCTGTACCTTAAACCTCCGGTAGAGCCCTTTCAGCCTCTCTTCGACTAGCCTGATCCAACATGGTGGGTGCTAGAATTTTTTACTATCGCAAAAATCTGATCTCATCCTCGTTTTATGCACATCGTAGGGCATGAGTAAACCTGTAGTTGTTTACTACAATTGTATTTGTTTACGGATATGCAAGTATTTATTTATTTTTATTAGTTCGAGGTAAATAAAGCTAACTTTCAGCTAAAGCGCGACAGGGCATTTTGTACGACGGTAGCTTTCTAATGCTTCAGGGGAAATGGTCGGGACTCAGACTGTATAGTATTGTACAGATAATTAACGCAGAGTTTTAAATTGTTGCACGTGTCATCAGCTGTGACAGACTTGCATGGAGGACATTTTAGTTACTTTATATTTCGCGAATACTTCACATGACAGTGGAAACCGGAACGTTAGCTATTTGAATAGCTAGCTAGCTAGCGTAGTCGTTATGTGCTGGTTGCAATAATGGGAATCTTTTTGTAAACTTTAAAGTCCCACTTCAATTATTTACAGATGTCATTGGCTGGGTAGCTAAGATGTGTCCTCTAAAGAAAATCACCGAAGACGATAGCTAGCTGTACTTTCTCAATCCCCATTTTCAAACAGCAGAATGGTTACAAGGTTGTTGACAATACGTGGAGAAAGGTCCGAAACGCACCCGTTATAGTTTACTTTAGGTCTTTTAAAATCGTACGTCCTTCAGTTAAGTGCTGTAAAATGTTTTTGAAAGCGCTCTACTAATGGAACAGTTAACAGCGGAGATCCCCTGGAGTTGTGTGCTTGGCACATGCCAAAGCTCGGGTGTTCCTGTACGACATTTAAAAAAAAAACATCAAGCTGCCTCCATACTACTAATCGGTCTGCTTTTCTGCGTGTAGGGACGAGTCAGGACCAAGACGGTGAAGAAGGCCGCTCGGGTCATCATTGAGAAGTACTACACCCGCCTGGGCAATGACTTCCACACCAACAAACGCGTGTGCGAGGAGATAGCCATCATTCCCAGCAAGAAGCTCCGCAACAAAATTGCTGGGTAACTGAATCCCAGTAACCCACAGCTCATGTAGAGACTGGCACAGCGGTGCTGGTGCTGGACCAGGTTTTAAGATGTACTCGCGCATCTGGTGCTTTGTATGAGTTAAAGGCCAGGGACGGTTTGGAAGAACAACCTAGGCTGTTTGATAAAGTGGTGTAAAAGTGTGAAGTTGACTTAGAAGAATTGCACCAGGGCAAAACTCAACGCGTAGGTCATTTTCAAAGTGAAAACTGTCCAGTTTAGCAGTTATCCACCTAAAAAAAAAAAATTGTAAACTGTGTTGTCCCTGTCCAACCCTGCATACTGATGGTGTTGTGCGGTGCCTTTGCAGGTATGTGACCCATTTGATGAAGCGCATCCAGAGAGGACCTGTCAGAGGCATTTCCATCAAGCTGCAGGAGGAAGAGAGAGAAAGGAGGGATAACTATGTCCCAGAGGTACGTTTAGGCCTCAGTCACTGCCTGCTGTTCTGTAGTCTGACTTTCTCGAGGAGATTTGAGATCGTTATCCCTTACTCTGGCCTCCGAGAGCTCGCTTTTCTTATTCCTTTAAGTGAACTTGTCATCTCCTTTCTGCTCCAGAGAATGAGTAACCGACAGTGGCACGTGAGCTGCGTAGTGTTAGGAGACATGATTGTTTCGGTTTTAAAGTATGCAGCAGGTGCAATGTGTGTTGCATCTTTGTGGTCTGCCTGTCAGCTTCAACCGTAGATCCTTGATGACTTGAAGTAGCCACACATTCTCTTATCCATTTAGTTGAGGTTCTATATAAACAGCCCTTAAGTCCTTCACTCTGATTTGTTGTGTGTGAGGTTGATGGCCTTTATGGCCAGTTGGTCTGGGTTGACTTGCATGGAGATGAGGCTGGCCAGTCAACAGTCCTCTCCGCATGCTGAGCACATCCGTTAGTGTCTTCGAGCATGTGGATGTTATTCTGTAGGAACTAATGTCTAGTAATATAAACAATTTACTGTATAAACCCTGGCAGTATTATCCTGTATCATCTAGCAAATAATTTTAATTGAAACCTCTCATACTGTTAAGTGAAGTTGGTCAGTCCATTCTCAGTCCAAAAATTTTTGTTGTTGTGTTTTCACATGATAAAATTGCATGTTTTGGGTAGTACATGATTTATTCTGTCCGG
Organism: Electrophorus electricus; assembly: GCF_041902795.1. NCBI lineage: Eukaryota > Metazoa > Chordata > Actinopteri > Gymnotiformes > Gymnotidae > Electrophorus > Electrophorus electricus. The sequence continues at coordinate 8,443,898 of NC_137500.1, read as the reverse complement.
TCTGAACGGCTAGTACATAACTAATCGTAATTAACCAAGTTTAACTGGGCAGTGTTTATGAAGTAGAAAATAATAAATGCAGCTGTTTAAGTTGCATTGACACATCTCTGGCTGTCCTACAGTATTATGTTCCCCACAATCAATCCTTTTTAGCAGGGCATGTACAGAGAGAATGTATGAGAAACAAGACTAATTGGTAATAAAAAAGTGAATAAAAGTTTGTGCAATAATTGGCCTTATATACAAGTAATGTTAATTGTTTTTCCTTTAGACTTTGCAATATCAACATTTTTGGCAGAACTGTTCCTATAAATAAATGTTTTGACCAAAAAAAAAAAAAAGACATTTACACAATTTTCCACTTACTCCAGTTGAAGTCAGTCAGCACAGACCTGTTTGATATCTGACATTTTGTTTTTATTCATTTATTTTTAGGATGTGGTGGTGTGTTTTTATTTGGTATTAGCTCTGTGGGACTAAAGTAGTTCCTTTAATTCACAGCCAACCTGGAAACATTGTTTTGGCTTTTTTGTTTGGTGGTGGGTTTTTGTTTGGGTTTTTTGGGGTTTTTTTAAAGAAGGGATTAGCAGATCAATCACTGTTGGGTGTCCATGGTGGTGAACAGTGAAAAGATCGTGTTGTCTTGACCAAAAACTCTCACTAGAAGGCAGATATCCTGTTCCCCCTCACTGAGTTATCAAAATGATAGTAATGCAAGTAATCACATGTGCAAGTCCATGCATATTTGCCTTTGAACATAAGTTGTTTTTTGTTAATGTAAAGAAAACTCTACAGTGGTGTGTATAAACTGTGCTCAGACTAATCCAGCTGTTACCACATGACTTGCCGTGCACTGCTGTATTGCACTGCGTAAAGGTTTTTCTCCCCATATCCACTCCAGCATTTCTTGCTGATATTGACCCATTTCTGATGAGTAGTATTTTATCATGTCTTTAAACTTCTCATTTACTTGTTTAAGCAATTTTAAGATATAGGATGTATAATTTAAATTATGCATTGTATGTAATAATTGTATTCAATTTGATTAACTTATGGCCTAGCCATGCTGCTTAAAATATTTATAAATTTAGGTTCAAAGTGGAACTGTATAGCATTATATATTAGTGTTCATTTTTGAGAGTCTTCTAAACTACATAAAATTTTAGACTTGGGAAATGAACACAGTATGTGGTAAATGTGAAAGCATGGATTTGGAGAAAAGGTTTTGTTTGAAATGGCTTCCAGTACTTGGTAATTAGATTCGTATCATGGCTAATAAAGGAAGTCAACACCCCTGTATTGACAGTGACTATGGTATGTCTGGTTGCCAGGTCATTGATACTACAGGGAGAGAAAACTGAAAACCTTCCCCGTGTTTGCAGGACTGCTTGTTCCTGTCAAACCCTGTATTTTTTCAGACATCTAACATATATTCAAGTAGTATGTTTAAAACATTAATTTATTCACAGCCGAGTTTGTGTGCTGAATATGACTATTATGGCAACAAAAGCTTCTTCCACACTCAGCATGAGAGATGTATGTGCATTTGAATAGACAAGGAGACTGAGCCCAATTTGTGTATCAGTGTGAAATGTAGAATTGAATAGCAAACATTCATACTTGACCATCTAGTCTAATCTGTCCTAATTGGGGATCGGTGTATCGGGGAGCTGTTGAAAAAGGATGGTCTTAGGGCTATAACTGTATTTCTCTTGACAGGTTTCTGCCCTGGACCAGGAGATCATTGAGGTGGATCCTGACACCAAGGAAATGCTCAAGCTTCTGGTATGTTTAATTACAGTTTATGAGCTAAAGTGCTTACTGTGAAACCCTGTATCGAATGGGACTGTGGCATGTCTGGTTGCCAGGTCACTGACAATGCAGGAAGAGAAAATTGAAAGTCTTTCCCGTGTTTGCTAGACAACCATGTTCTTGACAAACCCTGTATCTTTCAGACAGTCCTCCCATGCAGTGTTTGGCATTTTGGTGTGGATATGGATGAATACCTTTTTCCAAGTGTATTTAATTTTATTTAGCTCATTTTACAATTGAGCACTAATGTTTATTTATGTAATTAAAATGTTTAAGATGACCTGGCCTTTTTAACATTCAGGTCATGCCTGAGATTACGCTTTATGGCAGGTGTATTTAAGTAATTGATTCTTCTGGTTATTTAATGACTCATTTGAAAGAGTTGTGCCTTACAGACTCCTTTGTGTTCCTCAGGATTTTGGCAGTCTGTCCAACCTGCAGGTCACCCAACCAACAGTCGGCATGAACTTCAAGACTCCACGAGGAGTCTAGATGTTTGTAATATATCTGGTAATAAAACTGCTGAAAACTTGAATTATTGTTTTAGGGGTCTTTCTCTAAGTGTGGTGTTGGTTATCAAAGATAATTAGCCTTAATTTTGAAGTTAAGCTCTGAAGAAGTCTTAGTGAGGTTCTGATTTTGGACATATGAATTCTGGACCAAAATCATATTCTAAATAACAATAAAGTACTATCAAGCACTATTATAGTGTACTGTTTATATTGCCAGTATTGGTTTCACTTAATTTGATTATTTTAAAAAAACATTTGGCAATTTTAAATGTTATTCCAATGGTAAAATTGACTGGTTCCAAAAAAAAATTTGTTTCCACAAATGAGTGCAATATGCACTATATTGCCAAAAGTATTTGCTCGTCTCCCTTTGCACGCATATGAATTTGAGTGACAAACCTTATGGATTAAGTTTGGGATAATATGATGTCAGGCCACCCTTTGCAGCTATAACAGCTTCAATTCTTCTTTGAAGGCTTTCCACAGGGCTTAGGAGTGTGTTTATGGGTTTTTATGACCATTCTTCCAGAACTGCATTTGTGAGGTCAGACACTGATGTTGGATGAGAAGCCCTGGCTTATAGTCTCCACTCTAATTCATCCCAAAGGTGTTGTCGCGTTGAGGTCTGGACTTCTGGTTCTTCCACACCAAACCCGTTCATGTTTTTATGGCCCTTGCTTTGTGCACTGGTGCATAGTCATGTTGGAACAGGAAGGGGCCATCCCCAAACTCTTCCCATAAAGTTGGGAGAATTAAATTGTCCAAAATCTGTTGGTATGCTGAAGCATTAACAGATCCTTTCATTAGAACTAAGGGCACAATGCAGTCAAACACGTACCGTTCTCCTGGCAACCGCCAAACTCGGACTCGTCCATTGGGTTGCCAGACAGAAGCGTGATTCATCACTCCAGAGAACACGTCTCCACTGCTCTAGTGTCCAGTGGTGGTGTGCTTTACACCACTGCATCCGATGCTTTGCATTGCACTTGGAGATACAAGCCTTAATGCAGCTGCTTGGACATGGAAACCCATTTTATGAAGCTCTACACACTGTTCTTGTGCTAATCTGTAGGCCACAAGAAGATTGGAGGTCTGTAGTGATTGCAGAAAGTTGGCATCCTCTGCGTACTATGTGCCTCAGTATCCACTGACCCTGCTCTGTCATTTTATGCAGCCTATCACTTTGTGGTGCTTTGCTGTTGTTCCCAATTTTTTCCGAATTGTTATAATACTGCTGACAGTTGACTGGAATATTTAGTAGCGAGGAAATTAAGACTGGGCTTTTTGCACAGGTGGCATCCCATCAGTGCCACGCTGGAATTCACTGAGCTCCTGAAAGCGACCCACTCTTTCACAAATGTTTGTAGAAGCAGTCTGCATGCCTAGGTGCTTGGTTGCTTGGTTTTATACACCTCTTGCCATGGAAGTGACTGGAACACCTGAATTGTATTTTTTGAATGGATGAGTGAATACTTTTTGCATTATAGTGTATGTAAGGCTTTCCTTGGTAGAACCATGATCGTGTGTTATGAGAAATAAACAATTCAAACAAGCTATGTAACACAGGCAAGACATCTTTTGGGTATACAATATCAGTATAGGAAGCATGGTTTTGTTATCTTAAAATATCTAGCTATTATGATTCACTTCGGAAACATTGTGATATTTATACAGTATCAACCAGGACTAAACTACAATGTACCATGGAACCCATCAAGTGCAACTAATGGATTTTCCTTTGAAAAGTGGAATAAATGGTAATGTTAAAGTTTTTCTGTAATTATTAAATGTGGACAAATGCTGGACCTTTAATGATATTCCACAATATGTAGGGTAACTCAATTTTTTCTTAAATCAGCATCTCCACATGTACAGCAGCCGTTCCATGCAAGTGTTTGTTGAAATACTTCACCGACACACCTCATTCTACTTAATGAGATGCTGGATAGGTGATCTTAACAAAACCCTATTCTAGTTCAAGTTCAAGAGGTTTTATTGTCATTTCAGCTATATACAAGTACACAACAAAAACGAGACAATGTTCCTCCAGGACCATGGTGCAACATAAAAACAACAGTGCAACAGACAACATGCTACAAGTGCAAACAGTCCAATATAGTGCAAAATGTCATTAAATAAACAATAATAAATACAGGGCAGGACAAATACAAAATGAGTAGACAGTGCAATTTAGTACAGTACACAATACTGGGCATATGTAAAGTGAGTTGTGAACAGCAATCAGTGACATGCTACCCTGAACATAGCAGTCACCGGTAGCAGCCAGAACAGTTCAGAGTACAGTGCTGGTTTAGTACAGTACTCTAGCAGCAAGTAGGAAGATGTGCAAGACTGCAACAGGAGTGCATATTTTTTGTGTGAGGTTTGACTTCAGTACTAGTCCGATGCAAAACAATATGTGAGTGTGTAATTATGTATGTATGTACTTACGTATGTGTGTGTGTGTGTGTGTGTGTGTGTGTGACTGTGTATAAGCATGTATACAAGTGCCCATTTTGGAATCTGAATTGGAATTGGAGTTAGCCAGAGTTCAGGAGTCTAATGGCTTCTGGGAAGAAGCTGTTGCACAGTCTGGAGGTGCGGGACTGGATGCTGCGGTACCTTCTTCCAGATGGCCAAAGGGTGAACAGTTCATGTGAGGGGTGTGTGGGGTCTTTCACGATGTTGGTGGCTTTCCGGATGCAGCGTGTTATGTAGCTGTTCGTGATGGAGGGAAGAGAGACCCCAATGGTCTTCTCAGCTCTTCTCACTATTCTTTGGAGGGTCTTGTGGTCAAAGGCGGTGCAGTTCCCAAACCAGGTAATGATGCAGCTGCTCAGGATGCTCTCTACAGTACCTCTGTAGAAGGTAGTGAGGATGGGTGATGGGAGATGGGCTTCCCTCAGCTTCTGAAGGAACTAAATACGTTGCTGGGCTCTCTTGGTGATGGAACTGGTGTTCAGGGTCCAGGTGAGGTTCTCCGCTATGTGAACACCAAGGAACTTGATGTTCTTGACGATCTCCACTGAGGAGCCGTTGATGGCAAGCGGGGAGTGCTCTCGCCTTGCTCTCCTCAAGTTAACAACCGTTTCTTTTTTCTTGTCAACATTCAGATACAGGTTGTTGACCTTGCACCTCCTCTCTGTATGCTGACTCGCTGTCTTTGTTGATGAGACCCACCACGGTCGTGTCATGAGCGAACTTGATGATGTGATTCGAACTGTGCATTGCTGCACAGTCATGAGTCAGCAGTGTGAACAGCAGAGGGCTGAGTATAGTGCCCGGGGGAGCACCAGTACTCAATGTGGTGGTGTTGGAAGTGCTGCTCCCTATCTGGACTGAGGTCTACCAATCAAGAAATCCAGCATCCAGTTGCAGATGGAGGTGTTCAAGCCCAGTAAGCTCAACTTTCCAATCAGATGCTGAGGAACAATGGTGTTGAATGCTGAAATGAAGTCTATGAACAGCATTCTTACATAGGTGCCCTTTTTTTCCAGATGTGTGAGTGCCAGATGAAGTGTGGTAGAGATGGCATCATCTGTAGAGTGGTTGGGGCGGTACGCGAACTGCAGAGGGTCCAGAGAAGGGGGAAGCTGGCTCTTGATGTGTCTCATGACGAGTCTCTCGAAGCACTTCATGATAATGGATGCGATTGCGATGGGACGGTAGTCGTTGAGACACGACACCGTGGGCTTCTTAGGCACGGGGACGATGGTGGTGGTCTTGAAGCATGTTGGGACCACGGTGCAGCTCAGAGAGATATTGAAGATGTCTGTCAGGACATCTACAAGCTGGTCAGCACATTCTCTGAGCACACGACCCGGGATGTTGTCTGGCCCAGCAGCTTTCTGTAGGTTAACTCCACGCAGAGTACACCTCACATCAGCCGCCGTGAGGCACAGCACTTGGTCATTTTGCGGAGGGATGGACTTTTCTGCTGCAACGTTGTTCTGCGCTTCAAACCGTGCATAGAAGTCATTCAGTGCATCTGGGAGGGTGGCATCACTGTCACAGGAAGGTGATGTTTTCCTGTAGTTAGTAATGGCCTGAATGCCCTCCCACATGCACCGTGTGTCACCAGTGTCTTTGAAGTGTCCATGGATCCTCTGTGCGTGTGCACGCTTTGCTTCCCTGATCGCACGTGACAGTTTGGCTCTTGTTTTCCTGAGAGCCTCTCCGTCACCTGTTCTGAAGGCTGTCACGGGTCCTCAGTAGCATGCGCACCTCAGCAGGCATCCATGGCTTCTGGTTGGGGCGTGTGGTGATGGTCTTGGAGACAGTAACATCATCAATGCACTTGCTGATGTAGCCAGTCACTGATGCTGTATACTCTTCCAGATTAACAGTGCCAGCATCAGTAGCAGCCTCCTTGAATGTGATCCAAGTCGTCTGCTCAAAACAGTCCTGAAGAGCAGAGATGGCTCCTGCTGGCCAAGTTCTCACCTGCTTCAGAAGCGGTTTCGAGCGTCTGACGATTGGTCTATATGCAGGAATCAACATTACAGACATGTGATCAGAGTATCTGAGGTGGGGGCGGGGCTCCGCCCAGTACGCACGGGAAATGTTTGTGTAAACGAGATCCAGCGCGTTCGCTCCTCTCGTTGCAAAGTTCACATGTTGATGGAATTTAGGCAGTACTGACTTGAGATTTGCGTGGTTGAAGTCTCCGGCGACAATAAACAGTCCGTCTGGATGAACGTTCTGCAGTTCACTAATCGCTCCATACAGCTCCTGGAGAGCCTCTCGTGTGTTTGCGCTGGGTGGAATGTACAGCGCGATTATAAACATGGAGGTGAATTCCTGTGGTAAATAAAAAGGTCTGCATCTGACAATAGCAAACTCCACCAGCGGTGAGCAGTACTTAAGGACAAGCACAGAGTTTTTACACCAGGACTCATTGATATAAATGCATACTTCTCCGCCACGTGTTTTGCCGGAGAGCGCATTGTCTCTATCGGCACGGATTGAGACTAATCCATCCAGATGAATGGCGGCGTCTGGAATACTAAAGAGCAACAGAAGAAAAAACACTGCTGCTGTCATCACTATTCTCTTGTTATAGAACCAGCTGGATGGGAAAAGCAGTGCTAGGACTACCCAAAAAGTAAGTGTACAGCTACAGACCATGCCAAAAGAGTTGAAAAGAAAGGTTCCTAATGAGGAAAAGAAGGGTTCAATTGTAGCTTTACTAGCAGAGGGATACAGTGAGCGTCAGGTTGCTTCCATCTTGAACATTTCAAAAACTGGTTCATAAGAACAAGGTCAAGCAGCAAACACATGGAACAACAGCAGCTACAGACTGGCAGAGGTCGAAAACGACTCTCTACGGACCGTGATGATCGCCACCTCAATCGAATGTCATTCAACAACCATAAGATGACATAAAGTGATCTACAAAAAAATGGCATGCAGCAGCTGGAGTGAAATGCACAGCGAGGACGGTTCGAAACAGGTTTCTGGAGGCAGGGCTGAAGTTGTGCAAAGCTAGAAAAAAGCCCTTCATCAATGAGAAGCAAAGAAGAACCAGACTGAAGTTTGCGAAAGAACATAAGGATTGGACCATAGAGGACTGGAGTAAGGTCATCTTCTCTGGTGAGTGCAATTTTCAGCTTTGTCCAACACCTGGTCATGTAATGGTTAGATGGAGACCTGGAGAGGCCTACAAGCCAGTGTCTTGCACCCACTGTGAAATTTGGTGCAGGATCGTTGATAATCTGGGGGTGTTTCAGCAAGGCTAAAATTGAGCAGATTTATCTTTGTGAAGAACACATGAATCAAGCCACTTACAAAACTGTGCTGGAAGAAAACTTGCTTCCTTCTGCTCTGACAATGCTCCCCAATTCTGATGATTGGTTTTTTCAACAGGACAATCAAAGTGTGGATGAGGGACCACCAGATCAAGACCCTATCATGGCCAGCCCAATCTCCAGACCTCAATCCCATTGAAAACCTCTGGAATGTGATCAAGAGGAAGGTGGATGGTCACAAGCCATCAAACAAAGCGGAAATCCTGGAATTTCTGTGCTAGGAGTGGTGAAAAGTTACCCAACAGCAATGTGAAAGACTGGTGGAAAGCATGACAAGACGCATAAAAATCAGGGTTATTCCACCAAATATTGATTTCTTGACTCGTCCCAAGTTGAAATATCAGCACTGTGTTGTTTATAAATGAAAATGAGCTTATTTTCTTTGCATTATTTGTGGTCTGAGATTTCTGTAACTGTTGTTATTTTGACCATTAGTCATTTTCATTAAAAAACATGCTCTAAAATGCAATATTTTTATCTGAAATTTGGAAGAAATGTTGCCAGTAGTTTATAGAATGAAACAAAACTGCTCAGCCTTGTCAAACACATACCCATCAATTGTAAAAGTACAGAAACCGATCATTTTGTAGTGGTATCTCATTTTTTTCAGAACTGTATATATAAATTAATAAATCTAGAATGCCTCTTGTTTGACAGTGGTTATCCATCCAAGTAGTTAAGTTTTATTGGCCCTGATTTCTAGTCTATTGGAAGCAGGAATTAAAATAAACCTACTTTTGAGTTAGATGCTCCAAGGACTGAAATGAGCACATCGATTTCTTCCTTACCACTAGTAATAGTGCCTCTTAAGACAAAAATCCCTGTTGGGCAAAAAGCCTAAGCCATGTTATGATGTTTTAGTGCAGAACAGTGAATTGGGAGATGATTTCCATTAAGTGTTTAATTTTAAGTTTATTTTCGCCTTGATAGGTCCAGGGTTATGATCCTGATCACAACTGTGCTACATAGTGGTGAAAGGGAAAGTGTGTGTGTGTGTGTGTGCAATTAAACTAGCACTCTTGGAAGCACTGGTTTACTTTTTTTCCCTCCATCTGCTAAAATACATTTTCAGAAATTATATCCCATTTTTCCCCAAATCCTTAAACACAGACACACAAATAAATAAAATAAAAAAATTAAAATAACTAAATGAGATCAACAAAATGCATTCCTCGCTGTCTGGCAAAAGCAAAACTCCTGATTCAAACATGTTACTTTTGCTTACTTTCCCTTCAAAAACAAATAAATACATAAATATCTACTGACCATCTAGAAACTAGAACCTGGTACAATCTATTGAAAACACTGTTGTCAAAGATGCTTATGAATTAGTAACAACTATGCAATGGAAAAAATATAAACATGAAATTCTTATAATGAGAGTACAAGAGGATCAACACTGTACAAAAACTATATCCAGATTGCAAACTCATTTACTGAGAACAAAATCCTCGTCATCTTGCCATCTCCAAAACTGAGGTCAACTTGGTTTGCTTAACTACGCCTGCTTCTATACATGCCACACATCTGTCTAGAAACCTCTGTACTTATTATCCCTTGCCTCTCATGCGTTCAGGTTTTTCCCTTCAAATTTTCACTTGCTTGTATGGATTGAAACCACATTAGTTTTCTCATTGTTTGATTACACCTTAACAGTGTTACCAACTACGCTTGTTTCTGTTCACACAATATCTTGGGTTTGTTTTTTGTTTCACCATACTGACTGGAGTTTTGTGTTTTAAATTGCAGTTATATTTGCATAAGTTTAATTGAGCTTTGTAATAAAGGTGCCTATGGGTATGTGAAAAGAGTTGAGATTTGCAACTTGCATGTGTCAATTGAATCTTCTCAGGCCTTGAGCAAAGACTTATTTTTGGTAACTCAAGAAAATGGTTGTTGAATCATGTTTTGAATTCAAGGTATCAGAATTCTGAGTGTAGCACTGCTGCTCAGCAAGGCCTACAGCCATGATTAGAGTCCTCAGGTGGAACGAATGGTCATGAGGCGGAGCACGTTCAATAGCAGGACTCCCTCCTCAGATTATGGGTAGTATATTTGTAGGTCTATATGATGGAAGAAACAAACTACAACAATCTACAACTACAGAGGAAAATGTAGGTGGTCCAAATGGATATGCCAAACTGCTGCTTAACTGAATATATTTCCACAGGTGGTGCATTCGGAGAACCACACAAAGAAAAGTCAAATTACTGTCATTACTACCCAAATGCAAATAACATACCACAAAAACTACAATTGTGCCAAACAGGAGTTGGGCGATGACAGTTGTTTTTATATGTTGATGTTTTGAGGTGGGGTCCAGTCAGATTCTATTCCAATTTATGTACTACCGAACATGTAATCGTATTCCTGATATGGAAGTGTCAGGGTATGACTGAATAATTCATTAAAACTGAGACTAGAATGACCATGTTTTTCACGGCATGAAAGGAAAGGGGTCCGTTAATTTATAATTTTATTAAATCTGTCAATGAAAAACACAGACAAGAAGAGATGTTATTCTGTCAATGTTGGGAAGAACAGTCAGCATGGCTGAGAGAGATCAGGAGCTTTTGGTGCAAAAATTCATCACTATTATTGCAAAAATGTTTGATAAATTTCATCACCGTCACACTAGTCCAGACAGAGCAGCACTGTTCAATGTAATGATGATGGGAAGAAACGACAACTAAATAAAAAATAACTAATGGCAATAATAGTAATTATAATTATATAATAATTACAAAAGAAATAAAGACATCTCTAAACAGACAAAACACAATCACTTCAATAATAAGACGAAATTCGGTCACTGTCACAACATCAGAATTTCTTCATTTTTTTCTTTTAAATGAATTAAATATTGTTTTTAAAAATATTTCACCATCTACTTATACTCATTTTTATTGCGAAAATAGGCAACTTGACTAACTGTGATGAGTGACTGAGCTGGAACGTGGAAGAGTGATGTTGGCACTGAAAGAGAGCTGCAGTGTGTGCAGAGTGCAGTACCCTCTTCAGCCACCGGGGGCGTCTCACATTCCAACAGCCTCCAGCAGCAACAGTTGTCACGGTAACCACGGCTCCATGGCAACAAGGCTCCTACCTTAACTAAGCTGCTGTGGAGCAGATCTCAGTTTGTAGACCGATTGGTGGACATTGGTAATTATCCCTGAACAAAACATACAAACATAAGTGCAACCTCAATTTATACATCCTCAATTTGAGACGTTCAGGAATGAAAGCAGTTCGGACAGAGCAAAACAGGTTTGGGGATGTCCTGCCAAAAATATGAAGGTGCTGCTGGAAAAATCAAAATCATCTGTTTTTGTGTGACAACAGTAGGAAGCATACATGTGGAAGCAAGGTCAGGAATGTTTTGAATGTCAACAACACAAAGAGGTTCCAGCAAGAGCCCTCACCATCAAGGCCTCTGGCTCAACCTGCTTCTAAAAAAATAGCTAAATGAGAGAAGAATTAAGTACAAGAATCAACAGACGAGTGAAATGCACACTGTTATACCTTTTTCGCCTTCAGTCTCCATTCTTTCACTAGCTTGCCACAGAGAAATTTTAAAGAATAAGCAGTCTGTAGAAAGTCTCTTGTATTTTTTTTTTTTGTTCATTTTACACCCTCTTCCATTGTGGCTTATTTTCTAATCCAGAGGCAGCAAGGGTGGCTCGCCCTGCTGCTTGGGAGTCTCCTTTGTGTCTGCTAGGGCCTGGAGATAGCCATGCAGCTCTTGGTGAGTGTAAGCTGTGAGATTCTTTTTTTTTGTGGGGGGGGCAAGGGTTTGTAAACAGTTCTGTGGCAGAATCCCGGCTCAGACGCTCTGTCTCGGTGCTAGGGACCGAGAGAGAGACGAGGGGTGGAGCAGAGAGAGACTCAGGTGGGGCCCAAGAGAGGAACCAACCAGGGTGGAGCAGAGAGAGGCGGGGCCAAGAGAAAGACAAGGGGTGGAGCAGAGAGAGACTCAGGTGGGCTACCTGCCACTGTTCTGTGAACAACAGAAATAGCAGTAACACTGACACGCAAACACACAGTAAGGATTTCAAAACACAGAATATACTCTGATCCAGCTCACAGTACACACTGTCAATAGAAGGCGGTGATGTCAATACTTGAGATATACTTTAACTATTCAGCAACATTCAAGAAAGCTTTGCACAAGGCATGAGTACATGCCTTTTTAGCAGATTCCCATGAATACGCCACAAATGGATGAAAATTATTCTAATTTTATCTTAAGGATTAAGACAAATATAGGGTTGAAGCATGTAAGCTTCTTCAGGTGTTTAGTCTGATGGTGAATCGTTGAACTTGGATTGGCATAAACCTGATGGGTTTTCCTCGTGATCTGTCTGTAATCCCTCTGTTGTGAAATAAAGCATCACCCTGTTACTGATGGGAATATGGATGAGAGGAAAGAACGATTTCCCAGGTTCAGCACCAACTAAGCTTGTGAATACTGAAAGCATATTTCAGCCTGTAGGAAAAGAGTATAGTGAAGATTTCAACCTGTAGAAACTAAACATCAACATGCGTTCTCTTCAGTCTTACATTAGCCCACAGACATCCATCCTTTATGCTTTCCTTCCCTTTCTCTCTCTTTTTCACCCCCCCCCCCCACCCCCCACCCCCCGGGACTGAGAACAGGGTGCAGTCCTGGAGGCTGCCACTAGGTGGAAATAAACATCTGGTGCTACGAGTTGAGCCAGGGATGGTTGAGGCAGTCCCGTGCAGAGGCGCGTTTTTCTGGAACCATCTCCAGCATGGGCAGCAAGAAGTGTGTGAAGTGGCCGGCGTCTTCAGCCGACCAGCCGTATTTCTCCAACAGCACGTCAAACAGAGACCAGGGTTTTAGTTTAGTGATGTGTCGCAACTCACCTACAAGGGCCAGCAGAGAGAAAACTGGAATTAGAGCTGGATGAATGCTGAATAAAAACAATGTAAACAAAATCTCTAAAGGATGCGAAACAAGATTTACATTAGTAGCTACAGAATCAGCTAAGCACTACTCATCATAAAGTTTAACATCATTGTGAGTTTTTGTGAAGATTGCTTATGCTACAGTTGATCCCTAGAGCAGAACCCCAGTCAATAATCAGCACTTATTACATTAGCAATACATTAGAAATTTATGGCACTATATCTCATACGCTAGGATTTTTTATTATGTAACACTATTGTTTGAGATGCACATATTGCCAACTAAAGTGCTTAACTGGCATAAGTATTAAAGGTATAACATTTTAGCTTGTCAGAAAAATGGTGTCAACAGACAATAGTCTTTAGCACATTTTAAATCATTTTATAGACAAGAATGATACAAAGTGTCACATGTCCATAATCAGTAGACACTGAGCAAAACAGAACCTTTGGGGCAGGGGATAGAAGCTGAGGTGCAGTGATCAGAACTGTTCAGAATAAATGGTTTGCTCATCCCGTTTAGCTAGCTCACAGAGCTGTTCTTCCTCTTTGACACAGTACTGTGTGTAAAGGATGCACGAGATATTCTGGATTAATCATTATGGAAGTGCTGACAGCTGCCCTACTAATATCACAGAAGGAGTGTACAGAGGAGTCTACTAACAAAACACAATCCTTCACTGTGACTTTTGCGCATCTCATATTCCCGATGAGTGTTTTCACAGAATTCACATGATCCAACAAACACTTTCAGTCACAATAGTGCGAGCCGATCTTTAACAAAGGGACATCAAGCATTCGCCTGTGTGTTTAACAGAGACCTCAAGGATTCAGCCTTGGATTCACCCAAGGATTCAGCCTTGTGCTTTAATGTACTGCATGTCATATTGTAACAACAGCATGTAGTAATGTAACTGCAGTACAGTAGTTTTCTATATTGTGGGCCTTCTTGTGTGATGATGTAATCTGATGAAACTCATATGAACAAACCCTCTCTTTTTTTTTCATGTTTATGAAGTTCTTATGTGACACAGCGGTGCAGAAGTGCCTGGCTCTTTTTTTTAGTGCTCTCTTGTACTGACATTTGCCTCCTTGCCTGCTAGTTCAGCAACTTTTTTGTTCCGTGCTGTGCCTTAGATATAGACTAAAGGGCCCTGTGCACAGGTCTGGCCCACTGAGATTGCCATCACCCCAGCTGCTCTTTGTTCGGGTTGGCCCTGATGGAGAAGACCACAGGAGTCTGGCTGCTGTGGGCCTGAGCACGGGGAGCACCATTACCTTTCTTTGAGAAGAACTCACGGCTGTATTTTCCTGCAGCGATGACTTTGCGTGGGACTTTCCCCAGCAACTCCATAATCAGTGCGATGTGGTCTGACCACCGTGCGTGCGCGCGCGCACACACACACACACACACACACACACACACACACACACACACACGCACACGCGCGCACGCACGCACACATGCACACGGGGACAACAACAGAACACGCACACAGACGTCAGTGGAACATGCCCATTCGCTCATGCAGGAGGACGAGCAGATGCAGGCAGCCTCACTCATGCACAGACAGACTTGACACATGAGAAGTCTGCAAGGAATGTGGAGAGCTCTTAAAACCTGCCTCCGAGCAAAAAAATGAGTCTGACCGTCTAGTGAATCATTGCATTCTGCCCACCAGCTTGGGCAGGCCTGGGCAGTGCTTTAACAACCCTTCTGACAAATCATGGTTCAAATTCAATTTTAGGATTTTAAGACGCGTTTCTGTCTGTCTGCATCGAGCAGGATTGTGCATGTGTTCGTCCTCCACAGGCGCTCTACAGCTACCTCTCCGGTTGAAGAACTCCCGTGAATATTTTCCAGAGAGAGCAAAGTGTCGTGGAATGCAGCCCAAGAGCTCTATGATGTGGGCTATGTGATCTACAGAGCAGAGAGAGAAAAGGAGCAAAGGAGGCAGAGTGAGGCAGAGTGAGGCACAGGGAAGAGTGCAGGAAGGCGGGAGGGAATGAGGGTCCGAGGTTGGGAGGGCACAAGGAAAGGGATTAAGAAGAAGACAGAGAGAACAAAGAGAGAAAATCTAGTATTAATGGTACTCTCCATGTTCCAGTAGAGTGTCAGATGTTGATCAGATATGGTCTCAGATAGAAAAGTTCTGTGTTCCTTGCTATGCTGAATTTAAACGTCACTGGTTCCTTTATTGTTTCTTAGTCATTTGTGGAGTCATGTCTTGCAATGTCAAACTGTTATTAGATCTTTGGGGCCTGAAAAGATGGTGACAGCCAGGAAATGGAGAGATACAATGGGTAAGCAGAGTGGGCCTGCTATTAGATGAGTATATGAGTATAGGGGTATATGAGTGGAAGGGCATTAATAATATGATTTCAATTTCATTTTGAAAACCTTAAGATTCAAGCATTTCCGTTTGGTGTTATTTGGGGTCAGAGAAGGGTTTGAGGAAAGATGATGTCCTGCATGGCTATAGAGGAACTGAGAGGAACACTACAGGGAGAGTGTCAGCAGAACAGGCTGAATAGGCAGGTTAAAGAGAGCTTAGGAACAAGAACAAAGCACTGTAGATGTAGCCCTAAAGATGCCCTACATACTCTACCATTTACCATACCACTAGCATACATACACTACCATATATACACAACCATTTCAGTGCAGTACAGCATCTTACTATCCTGCAAATACATTATATCTAATGACATATGTAATAGTAATCCATTTTCTAATTTGGCGCCTTTTTAAAAACAAAGATAAATGAAGTGCTTTCCACTCGGCTGTGAACCAAAGAAGACAGCTACCTTCATCACGTGAGTAGTCCTCTCCTGAGTGGGGCTCAAACAAATAGTCTCCTGTCGCTAGCTCGAACGCCTGAGAAGGAGGGAGAAAGGAGCAGTGAACAGCATGTATCTGCACAGCATTAATGGCTGGAAAGTGAGCTAGTTCATCTGCTGGATACTGTTTGGTGCTTTTAAGCCCTTTTTCACAGCACTGCAAAATGGAAGAAGAACACAATATGGACAAAGGCATGTGGACACCTGACCATCACATTTATGTCAGACTGTTGGATCTCCCAAACCATGGACTTTAATAATGGAGTTGCCTGCCCCTCCACATTTCTGTGGACGTAATAACAGTTTCCACTCTTTTGTGAAGGCTTTCTGCAAGATTTGTGGAGTGTATCTGTACAGATTTGAGCCCATTCGGTCAACGTTCCAGTTCATCCCAAATGTGTTCAGGGGGTTGAGGACAGGGCTCTGTTTAGGCCAGTGGAGTTCCACCACACCAAACCATGTCTGTCTGGAGCTCACTTTGTGTACAAGTGCAGTCACGCTGGAACAGGAAACTGGCCACGAAATTGGAAGCATATCATTTTCTAATGCTGCAGCATTAACAGCAACACTAAAACTAAAGGGTCCAAGCCAAACCCTGAAAAACAGCCCCGGTCTACTATCCCTCCGCAAATGTACTATTGGCACTACGCATTTCAGTAGATAAACATTCTTCTGACATCCGCCAAACCCAGATTCATCCTTCAGACTGCCAGACAGTGATGCGTTATTCATCACTCCACAAAACACATTTCCACTGCTCCAGAGTTCAGTGGCGGTGTGCTTACACAATCCAGTCTGGCAGTGTGCACAGTTATCCTAGGCCTGTGTGCAGCTGCTCGACCATGCAAACCCGTTACATGAAGTTCGGCGTCATTCTGAAGTGAGTGATGCAACAGAGGCAGGCAGTTTTTAGACACGCTACAGTACTCGCGGGGCCTGCTTGATGGAAATTTCACAAACTGATACATGGCATCCTATGACAGTGCCATGGTTAATGTCACTGAGCTCTACAATGCGACCCATTCTGATGCAAATGGATGCAGATTGCATGGCTTGAAGTTATATACCACTTGTTAACAATGGGTGTGACTGAAACACTGGAACTCAATAATAGGGACGGGTGTCCACATACTTTTTGCCATATATTTTGTCTTTAGTAACATTGTTATGTTACTAATAAGTTGCATATAGCTGGTTATTAGTAGCATACAATTTAAAGCTATGTTTGTATGATGAGGAGATCTCACTCAGTTGAGCTGTTACATCAGCACTAAGGTTACATTTTCGTGCCAGCTGGTAATTATGACTCTACAACACACTTGAATGTTTTTCCTGAGTTGGAAGCAGCATAATTATGGTAATTCTGGGATGACTTATCAGTAGCTTCGATAATTAGCATGTGCATAGACCCATTGAAAAACAGTATTGGAGATCATTCATTCATTGGACAGTTCCAGACTGATGCAGAATATCTGAGGGCAGCTGTGTCTGATCAGCGAAGACTCGTTCTTTGTTTCCCTGTGCAAATGCCTGACACAAGTATGGTCCAGGGGTAGAGATGTACACAGGAAGACGCGAGCAGAAAAGGCATGTCAAGTGCTTACCATACAGGCAGTGCTCCAGATGTCTGCGGGAGTGCTGTAACCTGCACCAATCAGAACCTCGATGGAGCGGTACTGCCGGGTCTGAATGTCCTCTGTGAAGTGTTTGTGCTAAAACGGAAGGAAGATCTGTGATGCAAACTACAAACAAATATGCCTGAAGAATTCACGTCCACTTTCACTGTTTGAAGCAAAGAATCACTGCTTATGTAATGGGGCTAAATAGGTTTAACACAATTCTGTCAGGACCAAGCTGTATAGCAAGTGTTTAATTTAATGGGTTAAGGTTTAATGTCTTAGCTTGCAGAGCTATAAAACAGAGAAGGTGGAAGAATACAGGAGTGCAGGGGAGTGATGACATATACACTGGGGACTGCTGGCAGCTGAAGAGGGGATCTGCGCCTCATCTACATTCCACATCCCACACTAATTCTGGAAGCTCAATTAACTACAGATCTGCAAGACAATTGCAGAGTGCCTGTTCTCTTCTGTGTGAGCTTCTCCTACCACCCAGCAGGCGTTGCCCAAGTCTGCGATTTTCACCCGGAGTGTGTCAGCGTTGCGGGGGTCCAGGGGATTCACCAGCAGATCCGCTGCTCGTGCCTTAGCTGAGTGAACAAGCACACAGCTGTTAGGCTAGCACCAGAGCACTGTGTTACAATCCAGGCATTTAAGGAATAAAACTGCCTCCACCATTGCTGTCTGACAACACTTACACTTCAAATATGTGGTAGGACACAGTGATATGTAACAATGTGAATCACATTTCATGGTACTGCAGTGTCTCCGAGTCAGCGGTGAATCTGTCCCACCTTTAGGTGTGTCCCCAGTGCTGGACGAGGAGACTGTTCGGCTGCGGTCGGCGTTGGGGCTGAGGGGTGCCTCTCCTTCGTGTGGTGCACACTCGTCCGGTTCAGTGTCCAGAGGCAGGTCTGGGAAGCGTGGTACAGTTCCCCGGTGCCGGGCCCCATTAGTGAGCCCCACCGTCTCCCCATTAAACAGCTCGTAAGAAGGGTCCGAGACATCTCCGTCAGTGGTGCTCATCTCCGACTCTGCCAGGGGGCAGAGTAGAGGTGTGGGCAATTGCCCCAGGGGCAGAGCTGGAGACAGGTGCTTGAGGCCTTTTGCGTCCATCGTCACATGGCCGTTGGTTTTTGGGCCATCGTTGTGGCTCTCTGCGGAGTTCCTCACTTCTTGGCCTTCATCCTCAGCCTCGTCATCTTCATCATCGTCCTCGTCGTCGTCGTCATCATCTTCCTCATCCTCATCACCTTCTTCGTCTTCTCCTTTTCTTCCTTCTTCCTCTTGTGCCAGCTCAGGTTGCTCCTCCTTGGTGCATTCATCTGTCTTTGGCTCCACCGTCTCCTCCGCCTTGGCCTCAGGCCCATCCACTGCTCCCGTCTCCTCTTTTGGACCTGCGGCCTCCTGTTCCTCCACCACGTTCCCCTCCTCTTCTTCCTCTTCCTCCGTTTCCTCCGGCTGCTCTTCCTCGTTGGCGGGCTCACTGCCCTGCTCGCGGAGTGGTGTGATGGTCTCCCTTTCGGCTGGGGGATCTTCCTCTGTGGGAATACCTGCGCCAGGAGCCACCTCACAGTCCTCCTCTTCCTCTTGCTGATGGTGCTCTGGAGGAGCTGCACCTGAGAGAGAAACGAGGCTCTGTACAAAAATGAATGGACCATAGCCCTGCGTGTGCGTGCATATGTGCTTGTGTGTGAGAGAGATTGCACTGGGCTGGAGAGATGGTTGGAGGCTTTCTTGTCTCTGCACTAACACTCCTTAGTCCCTCTTCATTACTTTACAATCCAATATTAGAACATCTGAACAGGGAGCTATCTACTATTAGGAACAGAAATAGAAATAACATCAAACAGAACAGACCAGATCTGACATTAATAATCTTCCAGAACAAAGGGTCTCAATCCAGTCCTCAGATTCCACGAGTCAGTTCACCATTTTGTTCTGTTCCTGTTGCTGACAAATTTGCAGCCCTGACATTCTGCAGCTGATTACCCAGCTCAGCTGTCTTTGGAGATGGAGCACAATAAAAATGTAGACTGGTCGGGGCTCCCTGAGGACTGGATGAAGAACCTCTTTTCTAGAATCCTCTGAGCTATGCTCAGCCGGCAGCTGCTGACCCACTTGTGCGGAAATCACTCTGTGCCATAGGAGGGAGAGCTGCCATGTGGTAATGGTGATAATGGTGATAATGGCGATAATGTTGATAATGGTGATGCAGACATAGAAATGGAAAATGAAGGGGACATACTGATCACCACTGTTTATGACAGATAGATGTTACATTACAAATGCACCTAATATTAAGGTAGCTTCAACCTGATATTCAGTCAATACCTCAGCCTTTTCAAGACAAGCAGCAATGTCTAAAAAAGCCAGTACATGCTCTGGATAAACCCAGAGGTTCCGCTCACATGTGTGGTTGGTTAGTCTGATGGGTCGCTCCCTCTCTCCTTCTCCCTCCTCCTCTTCCTCCACCTCTTCATCCTCCTCATCCTCATCGTCGCTGTCCCCGAGGGCTAGCATGGGCCCTGGCGGTGGGTTTAACCCTTCTTTGGCCTTCTGCCTCTCAGCCTCCCTCTCCAGCGCCTCGATCTCCAGCATGCGTCTCTCCAGCAGTTCCGCCTGTCGCCTCTGCTTTTTCTTTAGCTTCTTCTTCTTGTTCTTGGAGATCTTGCCCACCTGCAGAGGGCACCACACGCACGTGCTCACACACCGAGCTCGGCGCCGCTCCCGCCCAAGTGGAATACAGACCCTAACGAGAAGGACTCGGGGTTGGTGGCGCTGCTTACTCACCTGCTTGAGCTGTGGAGCTGTGCTGACTGGATAGGGGAGCAAGAAAACAAACAAACAAATTAACAGTAACAGCAACAGCTCACTCGGTACAAAATGAACAAGCTCTTCATACCTGAAACAAATGAGCACTCTCACGGCCACAGATTATGCAAGGCATCTTAGACTGGACTCCCACTGTACACTGTAAGATATATGAGCCTTTAAAGGATTCCACGAGACTCTCTTTCTGAGACTAAGTTGAGGCAGGATTTAAAGGGACTAGAGAAAGTCTGTCCTTCCTCACTGTCCCAGTTCCATATTAATGCTCTTTGCTATTTCTGACACCAGGCTCTCGTCATCTCTGCACAGTCATGTAGTGAGGCCTACCTGAGGCCCCACAGGTAGCATGGCAGTCATCAGCCTGCCTTACAATGGCATTAAACGAGATTAATCTCAGTCCCAGCAGTGAGGAGCTCTACAAAGGTCAGGTGGTCTCAACTGTCAGAGTTCTGTAAAGGCATGTTTCTACAAAGCTTCTCCAATCAGTGTGGAGTGTGACCTGGTGGAAGAGGAGCATGAGGAAGCAGCAGCTGTCATCCACACTTGGATCATGTCTGCGGTCAACTTGTCTACCAGGGTTGAGAGTTTTGCAAGCATTTCAGTGAACCTGGAAAAGTGCTGTGTCTGCCATTGCTCTACTAGACCAAAAAAGATTATCACAGTACGACAAAGATGAGGCAGGAATTACAAAATATGCAAGTATGTACGTACGTATGTCGGAACGTATGTATGTATGTACGTAGATATGTATGTATCTATCTATCTGCTGCTAAGACTGGTTTGCTTCCTCTGTGAATGGATTTCAGGTAGTTCAAATGAGGCCAGTGACAGGAGCAGAGATTAAATGTGAGCATGACATGACGCTTGTCACTCCTGATCTCTCATGCTGTGCCCACAGAAGAGAGAATAGGGACAGAGAAGGAGGGGGGTAGAAGGAAACCGAAGGGGAGGTGAATGTGAGCAGGATGAAGACAGGAATACCTGCGGATCCGGACGGAGGAGGCGCTCCTGCTTTCTGCCACTCTGTGGCCTCCACAGCCATGCGCCTGATGAAAGCATCATCCACACACATCAGGATGTTCTCCGGCTTGATGTCTGTGTGGATGATCTTGCACTTAGTGTGGAGGTAATCCAGACCCTGCAAGACCTGCCAGACAAATACACCTTAAATCCTTAACCACATTCCAGTATGAACAGTTACACTTTTCCATCGTCAGGACGTCAGACGGGATTCATGTGAAAAGGGAAGGCAGCAGCTCTGCTGGACTAGACTGCATGCCAGTTAGATGTTTGGCTTAATCATGTTAGATTGCTTAAACAGGGTAGATATTTGGGATTTGGTAGATTTTACAGTTCATGTATACAAGCGTATACATGTGTGAATATCGCATGCATATGCGTGTGTTCGTGTATGAGTGAGTGAGAGAGAGATTACCTGTCTAATGATACTCTTCACACATGGCAAAGGCAAGCCCTGGTAGTTGGACTTGATGATCCACTTCAACAGATGGTGGCCGAGGACCTCGAACACCATACACACATCTGAGGAGGTGAGTTACAGAGAACAACGGAACTGTGTGCATACAAGAGCCAGGGCCAGCTGCATACTGCGAAGGATACGGATTCCGTTGATCCCAGAGATCTTGAAGTCATCGATGAGCTGAACCACCATGTCTTTATTGGGATCAATGGGATCACTCTCTCGAACCTGAGAGGCAGACAGATGGGTAGAGGGGTGGACGGTTAGCGCATGCTCTCTCTACTGAGCTCTCCGCATCAAAACCCCTTTGGAAAGCTTAGGGAGACGTCAGTGCGCCGTGTGGAACGGCTGGGGCTTCTGTCCTGCCAGCTCCTTCACTCACACATCGCAGCAGTTTGATCTCATCCAGCGCTGTCTCTGTGTAGTGCTGGGCACTCTTCACCACCTTCATCGCCACAAAACGCTTTCCTCTGGGGACACAGACAGACAGATGCACACACGCAGGTGTAAACTTCATCACAATCACGGTATGACACATACCTTCTCACACATGCACATGTATGCACGCCACAACCAAGACGGAACTGCTGGTGAAATGTGGCTGGTGGCCTGAGTGTATGTGTGTGTGTGTGTAATTGTGTGTGTGCATGAGTGTCTGTCCATATGGGCTTTTTGGCTTCAACCTGACCCACATGGCAAACAGAATAAAATAGCCTGTGGTTACAAGCATACAGCATACAGCAATATTCTCTCACTACTAGTACACTACTACTCTCCCACACAATATATCACTGTAACACTTCTAAATTGATGCTTATAGCACTGCTCTTCTGACACAAGATGTTTAATTCTAATGTGTATTTGTATTATAATGTAATGAGGAGTGCTGTATAATGTAGTATTCAAGTTGAACAAATCACAGCTGCAGCATAAGAGGAAATTTTAATGTAATCTGTGACGATGTGGTCATTTCATTTTTGCTGCTTAATCGCAGGAAGTAATAAATGCCATTCTAATTTGATTTGATATCTGTGGTTTAAAACGGTTAATTATCTCCTTGCCAGTAAATGGGTGAGCTACGCCTTCACGTTGCTGCGGAGCGTGTGGGCCACACCAGTGAAAGCAGAGCGACGCGACTGTAGGACACGTGGCTGTCCCAGGTGAGGTCCCTACCTGCAGCACTGTACCACTGTGCTGAGTATGAGTTTCCAGGCTGACATTTAAGCTATTAGCCTAATAGAGTGAAGCATTCTTCAAATAGGTATAGGAGCCGAAATGCAACACCAGGACACTGATACTATCATACATCAACCTGCAGGACATGTGTGGGTGTGGGTGTGTGTGTGTGTGTGTGTGTGTGTGTGTGTGCGCGCGCGTGTGTGCATGCATGTGTGTAACAAGGTGTCGTTTTTGTGTGTGGTTGCCATGGTGACTCACTGAATATCCCAACATAACCAGACGGTAGAGAAGTGGCCCCAGCCCAGCTTTCGGATTACATGGTATCTCCCATTAAACAGATCCCCTATCTTCACCGGATGGTACCCTCCTAGAAGAAGAAAGACAGACAGACAGACACAAAGAAACAATATATGACTGTTTAACAATAGAATATTGATTTGAGTATGCAGCATATCCATATGCAATACTCCACTGTAGCTCAGAAAGCCAAATGCTACAGTTACCAAAAGCTCATTGTGAGAAAAGAGACAGAGACCTAGAAATAAACAGGCAAAATAAATATATTTTGGGGAAAGGAAGCAAAATTGAAAAAAATAATAATGAGGCCCAAGAGACTGAGAAGGTGTCTGAGATTACAAGGCGTATGACAATAACATTGATACCCACAGCAGTAAGGTTTGACGTATCTCTCTCCGTCATTCTCAGATTCTTCCTTTCTCCCCATGTTCCTCCTAATTCACTTTGTTAATAGTGTCGCAGTAGCAGACAGTTTTATAGGTTTGGCAAGAGGCCTCAAGGTTGTTCTCAAACAGAGCAAGACGCAAGGAGAGGAGGAGGTAAACGAAGACACCAGCCTCCTCCTCTCTTCTGAGCTTGGCTAAAATGAA
>NC_137500.1:8132500-8415000 GCF_041902795.1 Electrophorus electricus | reverse complement strand
TCATTATGTCGTTCGCTTTGTCTCTCCCCCACACTCAGACTCACAGCATGCCTGCTGACTCACCCTCTCCCAAGTGAGTGAGTGTGTGTGTGTGTGTGTGTGTGTGTGTGTGTGTGTGTGTGTGTGTGTAGGTGTGTGTGATCTCACAGATATTTTGGTCTGCTGCCTGACGTGAACATTCCCTCTACCACAAATACGCGTGCACACACACACACACACACACACACACACACACACACAAACAAACACAAACAAATCAATAGCTAATTCCAAAACCCCTCCCCAAACAAACCTTCAACCCATTGCAAAAGCCAGAATATCACAATAGCACAGGCTTCCTTCACACTGTCTAGCTTTTCATTCAGCAAAAATGCATGCTCTCTCACACACCAGCTCTCTCAACCACCTCCATACTTCCAGAGGCACAGAGCAGCTCTGCACTAGCTGAGGAAGCGAAGCCTGAGCTGCATCCATTCAGCCAGCCTGAAGGCTCTGAACCTGGCATTCCCCTCTGAGCACCACACCGACAGAGCAACACACACACACCTCACTGCACCTTACATCTCCACTAACTCTCTATGTCTCACACACACACACACACACACACACACACACACACACACACACACACACACACACACACACACACACACACACAGCAGTGCTCAATTCTAAAATAAAAAATTAGCATTATGGAAAACAATACTCTTTACTACATTCTAATTCACACACATATGTATACACACATGTACACACACTCTCACACACACTCACACACAATGTTATCTCACAATCTTGTAGAATAGGCACCCTTCCCCCAAAATATATTATACAGGAGGGAGAGTTCAAATACACATATATTTGAATAAACAAAATGACTGATTTGCCAGTGTGTGGAAATACCAGTATAACTTCCTACATCTGCATGTCAAGTATAGCAGCACTAATGTTTATTATCCAGTCAGTAAAAGCCCTCAGGATCACATTAAAGAATAAAAGCCAAGAAGCCTCCCAAAAACACGCATGCTATATGTTTATCATCATTACCGATCACTGCCACGCTTCTCCCCAAGTTCATGAGAGCATGTCATCATGTCTTATTGTCAATAAGTTATCCCACTTAACACCACCTACAACTGTCCCTTCATGTCTATGAATTGTCACTGATCAACAATCAATAACCACTTCCTCTTCCCAGCCTAACAAATAAGCTTGTCCATCCAGTCATTTAACTTGACAACAGTCAAATGATATTCTATTAAACAACTGAACGCCAGAGCTCCTCCAGAGCTGAATCGCAGCCCGCCTGTGTTTACGCACACCCACACACACACTACCTGAGTCTGAGAGCTCGATGTCGTAGCCGCAGGGTGCTGAGTGCCAAGCCCAAAGCCCTGTGTGAGTGGGAGAGACTGTGCTCCATAGCGCCACACACACCCACACACACACACACACAAGCGGATAGACAGACAGACGAGGAGATGGGTACGTCGTGTTCTTGTCACAGAGCTCTAACCCTTTAGCTCTCGCTTCCTCTCCCCCTCACGCTCCCTCTGGAGTGTGGCACAGCTTGTTGAGAGAAAGGCGAGTCCAACCATCAGTCTATCGCATGACCACCTCACACCTATATGACAACCCTCCGCTCTTAACGTCTATGTCTCCACACACACACACACACACACTCTCACACACTCTCACACACACACACACACACACACACACACACACACACACACACACACACACACACACACTCACACACTCACACACTCACACACAAAACACTTACGCTCAGACACCAACATGAGGCACAATCCATCACACATAATTTCAGTTTCACAAACACACAAGCTCACACATACACATTGCTCTGTGGACTATGGCTCTTTTAGGTTCAGCCATATCTAACTAAAATCAAATCTATATTCGCATTTTTACTGTGTAACAGGTGGCAATTTAAACAGTTCTTTGAATTTTAGGTGATTTAAAAACATTCCTCTATGTCACAGTGCAGCTACGACTTTAGCACACTCGAACACAGCCCCAGCTTACAGAACACAAGAAATCAGTTATTGCTCCACAGTGTTTCATGTAAATTCACCTAATAAGAACATGCTTACTAAATGGGGAAAGCTTAAAGGACTCTGCGGGTCAATTTCCAAGTGTCTTCAAATATTTGCAGAAATTGGAATGACACATTCGAATAGCCATGGGTGAATTTGTTAAAAAGGTGGCAGCTTTATACTTGGACTAGTATGTAGCACTGTGCACCATTACAGCTGCGTGCACGAGGTTGTCCAAAGTCAGTTGGTCTCAACTCTCCTCCATCTCACCACTCAAGTGATGGCCTCAAATGAGGGGAACCTGAGCCTGGGCCAGAACACCCACACCTCACACACACCCTGCAAACTCCACAAGTACAGCCTCATCAGCTGGTGTCAGTTAGCCCAGGGGATTATCGTATTCCACACATGGCTGGGGGGATGGAGGGTGTTTGCTCATCCAGACGGCTCACCTGCGCTGAGGTGGCAGCGAACTTACAGCAACTGTGGTTAGACCTCGCACCTGGAACCGAAGCACCCACAGGAAAACTAACAAGGAACAAGTCTTGGAATTGCTTAATATTGCTGTGACTGATAGACCAAACATATCCAGAGTGTCAGTGAAAAGTTACATGTTAAGCAAAAATGTATGGAAAAAAAATGGATGTCCATTTTTGTAGGACATATTTAGTTAAAGAAAGCCTTAGAGGTTTGATATGGCAGCATTCTCCAACTGTCCTTATCAGGGCAATTAAAACCATGACTGCTAAAAGCAAGAACTGGAAGCTCTTCTCCTTAACAAAGAACATACCTAAACTAGTTTACATGCACAGTGATGGGATAAAACAGAGCTGCAGACTGTCTGCAGAGGTGAGTCACATACAATAGAAGATTCACCCAAAAAGATAAGAGAAAGAGGGTGGAACGCAGAGAGGATGGTGAGAGTAAGATGGTAAGAGATAAAGAAGAGAATTAGGAGAATATGAAGTTATATGAGAATAGAAGAAGCAGAGAGAGATAAGGAAAGAGGGATGGAGTAGAGAGACAGAAGAAGGCCTAATCGGGTTTCACTGCAAGGCCTGTCCACGCTTGGATGGGTGCTGTTTAATTTATAGAGTAAAGAGACAGAGAGAGAGAGAGAGAGAGAGAGAGAGAGAGACTGAGTGTGTGTGCGTGCGTGTCAGTCACAGGGCAGAGTGTGTGTGTGTGAGTAGGTGAGACAGAGAGAGACCAAGGTCACCAAAATGGTATGGAGGGTGAGTGATCCCTCTCTTTTGTGTAACTCAGTACCCGTATTCCAGTGACACAGTTAACAGAGATACCGTCTATGTTTCCGTGTGTTTGCGATGTGTCTCTGTGTGTTGTGGAAATGAGTCCATGTACGGGAGTGAGTGCAGAGCCTGACGCCACTCCTGAGTGCGCAGGGCTGACAGGATTCCCTCAATCTGCGCCGTTCTTCCTCTATTCATCTCACTCTCTCGCCAGCTCACTGGTGTAGATGCCTCTCCTCTCCAAGTCCACCCGGCTGTCCTGTCTTTTCCTTGTGCCACTCCTCTATAATCCTGTTCTCAACTTTGTTTTCAAAATAAAGTCTGTTCACTTATCTCATTCTCAATTCCAATCTCTAACCCTCCTACCCTCTCTCTCTCTCTCTCTCTCTCTCTCTCTCTCTCTCTCTCTCTCTCTCTCTCTCTCTCTCTCTCTCTCTCTCTCTCTCTCTCTCTCTCTCTCTCTCTCTCTCTCTCTCTCTTCTACCTGTCCTTTCTCTCTGTGTCAGCAAATCATTGCCCCATCAAAAGGGCACAGCCTAACATGCACGCACAGCCTGAAAATCAAAACCACCTCTATGTGATACATGCAAACATGAACACAAATGTAGTCCTCACACACCCAATTCAGTCATCTGTTGAGAAACTTTTCATATCTAGCTTCCATACTCAAGACACTCAAACAGTCCTTGTCATGTTTGTAACAAAGTTATTTTTATCTCCACACACACCTCATCTTCATCCTGCTGATTTATTGTCTTATTAGCACACACTTATGCACATCTTTAAAAGCTTTTAGAAACACTCATTATGTCCAGTGTGAAAGTCAGGCTCGGACTTTCTTCTGCTTTATTCTAATTCAGTGCTGGTTTCTCATCTCACTGAACCAAAACCACATAGATCTCACCAGCTCAGAGCTGCAAGACTGGTCACCTCAGCCTAAGTACAGTGGGATGCACTGCAGCAGATTCTAGAAGGTTCTATTCATGGATCTAGAGATAAAATTATGAAAACCCAGAATGCATGGCCAAATCTGGCTAGGAATTGTAGGACACCTTCTCAAACACTGATACGTTGACATAGCAGTCAATCGAGACATCTGGAGTTTCTTTCCTTTAGCTTAGAGATTCTAAAACCCAGTCCT
Source organism: Electrophorus electricus (assembly GCF_041902795.1). Lineage (NCBI taxonomy): Eukaryota > Metazoa > Chordata > Actinopteri > Gymnotiformes > Gymnotidae > Electrophorus > Electrophorus electricus. Next base: position 8,410,546 of record NC_137500.1, on the reverse strand, counting down.
CAAGGACTCGCCAAACATTCAACATTCTTGTTCCATTCTCCCAAATCACCAGAGCAAGCTAATCAGCCCATACTGTGGCTGCCTCCTGAATGTAAGGACCTCTGAATGGTAGCATTTGGGCCAGTCATGGTTCCAATTTCCAAAAGAGGACACCTCCCCTTTACCCACATTTATCACACCACATGATTACAAATTCATCACTATGATATCTTTAAAGCTTTGGTTAATCTCTCCAGACTGTATGTCAAATGACAAGTGTCATGCAGTATCGGCTCTTTAGCAGTGTTACAGTTTACATACTGGTCTGTTAAGGTGAGGCCCTAATAGCGCTGCACTTGATGCTGGTTACTAAGCATTATCATTAAAAAACCAACTTCAGATTATTGGGTTTGCTCCTAGATCCAATTATCATTCAACAATATTCTCTGATAGTCCAATACCATAAACCTAGACCCCATGGCACTTGGGGACCAACTTTAATACAACCAACAGCACTAATGTTATGCACAGCATAAGAACACTTATTCAGAACTTCAACCATTTTCATACTGTCACATGCTTAATGTTTGGGTGGGTACATCCATCTCTCTGCTTCCAGTGTTCCCTGACCCTCTCGGTGATCTGTGTTTGGGGGACGCCCGTGAGCCATGCTCCTTGGCACTGGCGCACACAGAGGTTAAGTGTCCCATGTACAGGAACAGTAAAGACAGGTGGGGCCTGGAGAGTCTAACCTCAAGCTTTAATAACTGAGTGCTAGCACAGTAATTTGAAACCACTTATACTTCCATTCATTAAAAACTTTATCACATACAGACAAGTGGTGTAGGATTGAGTTTGGTCTGGTTGGAATGCTCAGACTGTCTGTGTACTGTGGCTCACATAACACTGCTCTAGCATGCTAAGCATTTTTAAACGTGATAATGAGGGAAACTTCTTCCCAACTGATGCCGGCCATCACTCCCCTCTCCCCCGCTGAAGTGCTGCTCATTTCAGTTCTGGATAGGGCTTTGTGGATGCCAGCCCCATGCAGCTGGTCTCTGTACTGCCTCTGAGTGCAGTGCTCTGAAGTCACTACAACACAGTAACCCCCTTCTATGCTACCCCCTTACACAAACAATGAAACCAAGCAAAAAGCAGTCCTGTCCAATGTGCCTACCCTGATGAAAATAGTTTCTATAGTACAGAAGAGCCTGAGTCCCCTACTGAGAACTTAAGAAGGTGTTTCTGGAATAGTTTTTCAGGAAAACTGTCTCCACTAAGCTTCTCTTAGACAATGATTCGGACAGCTCAAAAAAAAAAAAAATTCAACAGAGATCCCTCAGTTTAAGCATCAACAGTGCTGACAACAGCTCTGTATCTCACCTGGTAGAGCAGACAGAACATGGTGCTAACAATGGATACGAGTGACTGCCAAATGCTATAAATGCAGTAGTGTGTAGAAGACCATATTACCTCATTAAAACGACAATAGCTAACACTATTACAAGCATGCATGTCTTACCATATGAACGAAATGCATAATGGCATCATAGTTTTTTTTAATTAGCAAACAGGACATTCAAATACATTTCCACCAGTTTTAGATGGATTTTTATATTCTATTAGATTTTGGTGACACAAAACTGTTGGTGGTTGTGGGAACAGATATTTGGACAATAGCTGGAGCTGTATCTTTCCTTAGTCTCCCTCTTTCATCTTACAGCACACCTCTCTGATCCATTAATGGCCATTGTACCTGGAGTGAGCCCCACTACACCTGCCTGCTCTGGACTGCCAAGTGTCTGTGCTCAGTCCTGGCACACTGTGGGTTAGTTTCAAATCTGCCATCCTTCCATACACTTCTCCAAACATCCCTCCATCCATCCCTTTCTAGCACTCCGTCCACCCCTTTACCTCTCCTTCTATCTCTCTCTCTCTCTCAATCTACAGATCTCTCTCTCCATCCACCCCACTACCTCTCCATCCACCCCTCAGTATCTCTCCACCCCTCGGGGGCTCTGTTGTGCTGTTATGCGCGCCGTGTCTTGGCACCGCCTCCGAGAGCTCTGAGTCACACAGCATGACTGCCTTCACCTGCCACTGATGACATCACCGCTGTCTAAATATACACAGGACTGCTGAACATTCATGAAATGTACCTGCACAGGCACTGGTGTGCACTATCAGGCACAGTGTGTTTCTAGTGTCAACGTGTATAAACATTACACCATCACTGTTAGGATGTGGATCCTGCTCTCCAAATATACTATATACACAGTGTGCATGACAAGCTATAGCAACATACAACAGTGAAACAACCAAGCCATACACAAACAATGCATAACTGTGGCTTGAGAGGAGCTTCACCCTGAGATTTGAATGTTTTAATACTATTGCATAGACTGGTCCTTTGTATGTATATAGCTGCTTTTGTCTTGTATTTGAATATGTCACATTGATTAAACAGATTTCTATCACGGAGACTGGAATGCTGGATTAATTCAGATCACATTGACTATTTTCAGGTGTGTATGTGCTTTCAGTGAGGTACTGACTACTTAGTATGATTACAATGATGTCTTGAATTTAGATATTGCTTAAGGATTCTGCTACAACATGAGCTAGAATTTTACTTGCCATACATTGTTGATTTAAAAACCTCTTGATATTTGAAAATGTGTTCTTTAATATTTCAGCATGTGACAAAAGGCTTTGCTAATGTATTTTTCCATTGTTTTATGCAAATATTGTGAAATAACATGAATCGAACACTTGCATTAAAATAATATGCAGATGTCCTACACTGGGGTCGGGATGTGATACAATGTGCAATAACACTTTGTGGGACTGGTTCACAGAACTACATATTATGATCTCTCCAATATCAGCCAATAACTACAGAACTCGGACTGTACACTTTGTTGAGACATCAGATATTGTGATGCATTTTGCTCTACTGCTGATGTATGAGATTAAGGAGCTGAATGGCCCAGTGCATCACTGGGCCTGAGTGGTGATGGTAAACCTTTGTCACATCACATTGCCTCGTGGTGCGTGTGCGCTTCCTTTATGTCATGTCTTTGTAAGCTTCAAGGCCAGTACAGCATGACACAGAAAAACATACTATATTTGCTGTGTGTATGTGTGTGTGTGTGTGTGTGATAACTGTATGTATGCATACATTTTCCTTCAGACTAAGCTGCTAAGGCAAACCCAGACAATAAAGGACAGCAGCCTGCTTAGAACGGATACCGACAGACAGAGAAAGAGAGAGAGCCCGCGGGAGAGAGCGCGAGTGAGAGAGCGCGAGTGAGAGAAGGAGAAAGACGCGGAGAAAGAAAGATAGGGAGGTATGTGGAATGGAGAACAGGAGACAGTGAGTCGCAAAGACGGGTAAATGAAAACCTGGGGGCGGAAGGGGAGTGATTCCAATCAGCTGAGGTGCTTTACCTTTCCAGGGACGAGGATTTTTCTGAGTTGACGGACATGAGCGGAGGCTTCAAGCCGCTTGCTCCCAAAGGAACGACAGAGGTGACGAGGAACAAATAAAACACTCTCTCTCTCTCTCTATCTGAATCTGTGTCCTCAGTGTCTCCTTTCTGTGCAGTTCGTCTCAACTGGGGGGGGGTGCGGTCTCCTCCTCTCCCCTCTTCCTCAGAGAAAAAGAAAGAAAGGATGGAGGGCAAATAAAAGAAGAGATCTGGGATAAAAAAAAAATGTAAAAAAAAAAAAAACGAATCGGAGAGGCGAAGAGAAATCTTGATCTTCCTGCGCGTGAGCCTAGTCGGACGCCGCGAGGAGCCCCTCCTCAACCCTCTCCTCCCTCCTTCCCTTCCTTCCTTCCTTCCCTCTGTCCCTCTTTTCACTCGTTTTCAGGCTCAGAGGATTTTTTGGTTCCCTCTTTTCACACTGCCGTCTTCCCTGGCCCTCTGCTGCTGCCGTTTCCTGGATGATGATGAAATGAACAGCGGAGCTCCCTCACGCTGTCTGCCTGCCGCTCACACTCTCCCGCTCTCGCGCGCTCTCTCTCTCTCTCGCGCTCTCTCTCTCTCTCTCTCAGCGCAGTGGTTAGCTCCGCAGGCCCTTCTGCAGCTCTGCACAACAACAGAGCTGTGAACGCAGCGGGCTAAACCACTGCCTGAGAGGGCATGGGGGGGTGCTGTGGAGAGGAGGAGGAGAAACTGCCCCATCACTCCTTCGCTGGCTCTCCCTGCCCCTCCCACTGCTTAGACCATGCCTCCCTCCCTCTCTTCCTCCATCCCTCCATTCTATTATGACATTCTGTATCTTGTGCCAACATGGCACATACATACTTTACCCCCTTATTTCATTCTCCCTCCCCTACCTCTGAGAGCTCGCACTCTCTTCCTGTCCCTCCATTGTACAGCTGTCGTTTTGCCTCCTCTCAGTATTCTCTCCCTGTCTGTGCTCTGTATCTCCCCCTTCTTGCAGGTGGGCCTGTTTCTGTATGCGAGCAACAGAGCAACAGTAAGCCACAGAAAGTGTGTGTGTGTGTGTGTGTGTGTGTGTGTGTGTGTGTGTGTGAGAGAGCGAGAGGGAGAGAGAGATACAGAGCCATGAAAGGTGTTGTAATCACAGGGGGTCTAATACTGCCCTTCTAATGATTCTCCCCCTCCTCCTCCCTCCCTCTTTCCATCCCTCTTTCCATCCCTTCCTCTCTCCCTCCCTCCTTCCCTCTCCTCAATCAGACCTTATTTTCTTGAGAGGAGAAACGAGGTTGTGCTGAGGTTACTGGAACTACCCTTAGCGCTTGACTACAGGTAAAACAGTAACAGAATCTTTCAGAACTGCAGCATCTGTTGCGAGTTAAATGCAAGAGCCTCAAGATCCCTATGCTTTATATTCTCTAGATGTATGTATTAGCAATATGATCCTTTTTTTAAGATCCTCAGAAAGAAAATGAGAAAGAAAAAGTCTGAGAGAGAGAGAGAGAGAGAGAGAGAGAGAGAGAAGCAGGGTGTTATTTCATGTGGGATACTGTGAACAGTAGTGATGACCTTGATACTGCTGTATAAAGAAGGGTGCCTTCAGTATGCGTTCGTGTGTGTGTGTGTGTGTGTGTGTGCGCGCGCGCACGTGTGCGTGGATGCATTTGTGTATGCGTGTGTGTGTGTGTGTGTGTGTGGTGTAAGCATACCCAAGCTCAGCAAAGTCTCAGGCAAGAAGACATGCAGTCTGCACCCCATTTCACCTCCTCTCACCATCGCTCACTCCACCAGTGGAAGTAGGCCATGTAAAGATAGCTTCAAGCAGCCTTAATTTGTACTCCAAAAATATCAAAACGGAGAGAGAGAGAGAGAGAGAGAGAGACGCAGGCAGTCTAGGCCTTTACCTCCTTCTCCTGTTCCTACAGCAACAGTGCTCTGTGCCAGAGTGTGGGCGTGTGAGTTTCTGTGTTCTTCTTAGTTTTCATGTGCACTTGTTTCTTAGCTAATCACAGATCACAGTTGCTATAGAGATGGAGCCGGTTTATTCCAGTATATGGTTTGCTAAGTGACACAAAGCGTGGGGTTCTCAAGCAACCACAGCACAGACTCCTGTGTGTGTGTGTGTGTGTGTGTGTGTGTGTGAAATACACATCTAGAAGACATTTATGCTGTTCTGTCACCTTTTTTAAATGAGAAAGATTGAGAAGAACACAGAAGTGAGAGAGGGACAGACAGAGAAACAAAAAGATGTGGGGTTAGAGAAAGGTTAAGAGATGGAGGGAGACACAGAGAGAGAGAGAGAGAGAGAGAGAGAGAGAGAGAGAGAGAGAGACTTTAGAGTGTGCAGGTGAGCAATTGGAGATTTAATGCCTTCTATAGTCTCTGCCTCCCCACGGCATGCTGGGATCAGATTGTTAGTGAAGTTTTTCGAGGTTTTTAGTGAGGATAAAAGTGTTCAGCACACAAGTGCATGCTCTCTCTCTCCCTCTCTCTCTCTCTCTCTCTCTCTCACACACACACACAAAATCTAGGTTGTTTGGTGATGATGCAATGATCAGTGCAAAGATCAGCAACTGGCATTCACCTTGCTTACTGTCTGTGACTTCACACTGACAGAATAATGTGTGTGTGTGTGTGTGTGTGTGTGTGTGTGTGTGATCTTTGACCTGGTCAGCCAGATGCTTCTTTGTGTTCTGTCTAAACAAGGCTGAGTCATACACAAGAGTCAATAGTCATCAATTCTGTTTATGTCCCTCTCTCTCTCTCCCTCTCTCTCTCTCTCTCCTTTTAAAATCAAACACCTGCAACCACTAAGAAACATCAATCTCTAACCAATTACAGCCTCTACAGCTAAACCTTTCTGCATCTAAGCCTCTACACTTTAACGCTCTTTAGTGTTCTATAAAATGGAACAAACTAATGAGCAGGCCCTACTCGCTCTCTAGTTTTCTTTTTAAACTGTTTTGTAGATTATGAGGACAAGAAAACCCTTATATATTTTGTATATATATTCCATTTATATGTATATATTTGAGAATATAATCTGTACAAAAATATTACAATTCTATGTTTACAAATACTATTCATCTCGTGATATTTGGTTTACATCCAGGTCTAAGAACTCAAAAAGGTCTGAAAACTTAGTGTTCCTTTTTTTTTTAAACTCACAGACACAGACAGAGACACACACATACACCATGATCTACAGGTCTTCTCAGTCAAAACTCAACTTAAAGAAAGGCCTAGAGTCTGCCCTCTACTGGCCACACTACACACTGCTTTCCTTTCAGCTCTGAATACTATACTCACCAAAGCACTCACAAAAGCACTATGTGGTTATATTTATGTGGTCATATTTAGGAAATATTTTTCATAATTGTATACTGTGATTTATAGACATATTTGTTTGGTGACACTTTGTTTTGAATGGTACCTTTTAGATTTAATAACACTCAAGAGACTCAGTAACATGTCAATGATGTAGCAGTAGTGAAGCATTTGAATACATTCAGTAGATTAATTAAGACTAATGAACTGTGTAAATAAAATTTGTTTATAATATAATCTGATGAATTCAGTCATTCAGTCACTTCATTTGGAGTGTCCAAGTTCATATCTGTAGAAGTCACTGAACATGTATCAGTTATAATACATACCATCTTAGTATACTCAACAAGCAGTTAGACATGCTGTTGACAACATTCTGTAATTGTATTTTAACTGGACTTTGGTTAGGGTTAGGATCAGGATTTGCGCCAGGATAAGGGTTAGGATGAGGTTTTGAGGTAAGGTTGGTGTTAGGACTAGGTTTTGGGTTGAAATTAAGGTTGAGATTCCCATAGCAATAAGATTCTCAGAGTATGTACAGTTTCTTAAAACCAATTTTTAATCCTCTTGTGATTATTGATTGCCAGTGATGTGCATTTGTAGTGGTTTCCAATATTCAGTTTAAATTATTTCATGTCGTGTTATATGTCCACGTATCATCATGTGCATGTTTTGTGAATCACTTTGTGACTCTAGAAATGCTATACAAATACTAATTTATTTAGCTACTTCCATTCTGGCATATTTGCCTTTGTAAGTCTGTTTCAGTTGTCTAAGTATGAATTTTCTCAGTTTATTTTTCCTTTTAATCTTACTGATGCAAGCACATTTTTACAGATAGCAGCCCACACCACAACCATCTGACAGTACCCAAAAACCCAAAAGTCTCTGCAGCACATAAAGCAAAATACGAGATTTTAATAGACTACACAAAGCATATTGGACTCTCCCTCCAGAAAGCCACGCCCTACCAGACTGACCCAGAAGCATCTGCTTGCCCTTGCAGCCTCCTTGCCCTATACATTCCACTGCAGCTAAGATGAGCTCAGAACTGCCAAATCGCCATTTGCAGCCAAGCTAAGTCACTGGGGCAAGTTTCTCTTTTCACTGTTAACAGAAATCCTACAGCCTGTTTTGCATGTAAAAGTCTCCTTCCCAGCACTATAATAAACACTGGTTCACACATGCATTAATATTTTAGCATGCCTATGCTTACTGGTGATTCCAGATGGCCATGGTAGCTGAATCTCACCAAAACACTGTGGACAAGAGGACTGTTGGAGTTTCTAGATCAGATCAGAGGGGGTCCACCTTTTCAGTCAAATGAAAAAAAGATTTTAAATAAATTTCAGAATATTCTAAACATACAAATAACATTATCTGTGTGATTCTGAATACTTTTATTATGAGTGATATATATCCTATTGCATCATTGCCTGGAATTCATACAGGCTTTTGATGAATGAAGTTACACTGCAAGCATGTATTACACATACGTTATAAGCATAAATGGTGTTAATTTAAGGTAAGAGTGTGGATAATAGAATGTGCAAGGCTAGCGGTCAAAGGATTTGTCCCTTTGTGATGAGGTGTGGCATGCAAATGCAATTCATTTTATTTTATTTTTTTAAAGGCAGGCTGCAAGCACGAGTCCCAGAAAGACAAAGGTGTTTAACTGAAAACGAAAGTAACACATTTGTTAGCACATAGGCAGTGGAACAATAACCGACAGGTAGGAGAGCATAAAGGAGAAAATTTACACACGTAGTGATGAGGAGGTGTGACAACATGAGGAAGATGAAGTGAAAACACAATGCACATGGTTACATGCTAACATAAAACAAAACACATTTAAATTTCAGAGGACCAACAGACGTTAAGACTGATTAAGACCAGCCTTTTAAAACTCGCCCCTCTGAAAGAACATCTGAAAACTCCAAAAACAAATGGAGAATTTCCACAGCAAATGATGCAACTGTTTAGTGAAATGTCTGAAACTTGGAAATCTCAAAAGGAAGCACAAAATGTGAGTGGTCTTTTGCGTCTTACTCATGGAAAAAAATTATTCAAGTTATCTTGCAAACTGTCTGCTTCATGGAGTGCCAAAATATTAGTTCACTTTGTAGGCATCTTTGCAGTTTAGTTTCAGACACATCTAACAATAAATGTTGAAAATGAAATCCTTGGATCTCTTGTTAATGTGCAGTTCAGATATGGAGAATTAGTCACTTAGAAAGACCCTGATATTTATTAAAAAAAAAAAAAGTCCCCCAACCAAAACACACTAGAATAATAACTGCAGTAGCCTAATTCTCTGTAATATTATCCTCATCATATACATTCCACTTTACAAGCTGTTATCTGTTAGTTCGAACATTAACTAAACTAAATTATCTCCAACACTATTAGCAAACATTAGTGAAAACATTCATTCTCGGATGTAATTCACTCATGTAACTACATATTTACTTACATTATTAAGAGCAGAACTATCTATCACTATTCATGGATAACAAGGTGTTTATTCCTGTCTTTACTGCTAACCACTTCGTTAAGACAGCCAAGTTATTTAAAGCTACTTACTAGCAAGATATTACACCATTCACGCATACGCATTTCACCAAATATACTCACGATTGGAGTATATCTGTATGGAAATTAGACACGCAGCCCCAAAGTGCAGCGAAAATCATATGAGAGTTTTCTGTGGTCAGTTTCAGTGTGAATTCAAATTCCCCTCAACAACTACCTCTGATCAGCCAAACTGCACGCAGTAACTACCTCCTGAGCTAAATAATCCCTCAATCGCAACTACCCCCATAGCTGAACAAATCCTCAGCCTCAAGTACCACAGAGCCCTCAACCCAAATTACCCCTCACAGCTCCTCCACAACATGTTCCCCATCACCTACACCATAGCCAATTACCCCTCAATAAAAATTACCCTCCACAGCTAAATGCCCCTCAACAACAACAACTACCCCCACAGTGGGCAAGAAGAATAAAGGAAACAAGGATCACTGATCAGAATGAGGAAAACCCTCTTTGCAAGGTGTTAACTCCTTTAATGGGTATGTGGTGCTTAAGAAAACTGAGTGTTCTACAGTGCTCTCAAACCCCTGGGCACAGTCCATTTCAGCCGGTAGAAATGGTGAGCAGCAAAACTGACAACTGCATACCAGTACGTGGCACCCAAGACAAAGAACCCACACTATGCTAGCCACTTAGGAAATCGTTTAGCAATGTCTCACACCAGCATCACCTGAAATCATTGGCAATCACTTAAGAACAATCGCCAGCATCAAGAAAATACAATGGCTTTACCAGAACCTGCTTATCAGCTCTGCTGATCAGGAACTCCATCATTAGGGACCTGAGAAACAGACTCCATAAAACTCTCTGCTCCACCTGTGCAGCTGTCTGTGACTTTGTCTGTAAACAGCTGGCTCTCCTCCGCCTTTGCTCACCGCAAAGTGAATTTCATAGACAATTTTAACATCTTTTGGGAGCATGGTGACCTTTTTAAACTGGATGGGGTACACTCCAATCCCCCAATCCCCTTGTATCTTGGTTGCTACACTCGAACATATCCATCAACAGTCACACACCATGGATCAGCGTTAACAACAGACCAGGAAGCCCAGGAAACTGCGTTACACTACCCCCTAAGGAGCAAGAAGACCGATGACACAGTCTACTATTCCGGTACTATGCAGTAGACTGTGGCATGGTTGTCAGAGCAACAGGAGCACTAATCATGATCCTGTTAGATCTAATGTAATTATACTAAAGCTGAACAAACAAACTGAGGTATTACACTTAACTGATGTGTTAAATGCTGCAGTTCTTAATGTTAGATTGTTAGCCAACAAAGCCTTCACAACAGAGCAAATAGACTATCAGTTGGACATCATCTTTGACTGAATCCTGGCTCAGCAATGACAATAACATTACCGAAAGATAAAATAAATAAATAAATAAATACATCGATCCCCACTTCATTACTGTTTTCTGAGTGTTCCAAGGGCTAATAAATGCTGGAGGAGTAGCTTGTATTTTCACAGTAAAATATGTCTTCACAATGTTTCGGGGAATACAGCACTTTTGAATAGCTTGCTAAAAAGCTTAGGGGCCAACAGTCATTTCTAATGACTGTCCTATATCACCCAACTAGACCTCCCCCAGGTGTCCATGATGAACTTGGCAATCTGTTAACAAAAATAATGACTGACTTTGACTTTAATATCCATCTTGGCAAGCCCGCAAATCCTACTGCTTGTGATTTCACCGTGCTGTTAATATATTTGACCTCACACAACATATAATCTGTCCTACACATAAACATGGCCATACTGTATACTTACTTATATCCTTTAAGGTAGAGACCAAGATCTCAAACATACATGATGCAGGATTCTTGGACAGTTACTGTATTTTCCTTTATGTTCTCTGTGCTCATCAGTTTTAAAACTACTAAGAAAACTGTTAAAGTGCTGCTTTACAGATGGATCGGTTGAGACATTTTTCTAACCTTTTTAGCTCACTAACTTCCATTAAGGCCATAACTACTGACAACCTGGTAGACAGCCTGGTAACAACCAGAGGCGTAATATTTCTAAAACTCCATGGAAAAATTCAGCCTCATTGTGACATTGGTGGAACGGAAGGTGCGAGAGGCGATGATGAATCAAAAAAAGAGTCCTTGTTTTCCATGACTTTCATGAATACAAATGACCAAGATGCAAGGCAGCGGCAAGAAATATAAATAGTTTAGACTTATTTTAGAACTGATGTTAGGAAGCTGTGGGCTTAAATAGTGACAGGGAAAACAAGAAACAGGTGTGAAACGCTAATATGCTGCTGACTGGGACATGAAAGAACGGGTGGGTCCCTCACGCTGGATGGCCGGCCGGAGAGAGACTGCAGGAAAGCGCTACCAAAGTGGACACAGACTACACTCACTGTCAACTTTGGAAAATCTTAAAATGTATTCAAGATGAACTCAACTTGCACAGAAGCAGTGTGAGGGTAAGCTAATTTTCAAGCCTGACTAATATCCATCAAAATAATCCTAAATTCCTTTTTACTATAGTTGACAAGCTGATTAACCACTCAGCTCATATCTCATTAGAACTGTCTAGTGACAAGTGTGATTATTTTGCTGAATTATTTGATATTTTGTTGAATTCTCTGAGGTCAGCAGCCCCCCAGTGACCTACTAATTCTTAGAAATTGACCTTGAAATACTTACAAAAGTGATCTCATTATTAAACACTACTAGCTGTCCTCTAGACAACATACCAGCAGAATTTTTAAACAAATAAGCTTTCAGTGCACTGTCAAAGGACATTGTTAGCGTTGTTAATCAGTCACTTAAACAAGGAATCTACCCAGAGTCTCAAAACAACAGTTATAAGGCCTCTTCTAAAGAAGAATAAATTAACTAACCTCACTAACTTCAATAATTACAGACTGAACTCTAATATGCCATTTTTAGGAAAGCTTATTGAGAAGGTGGTCTCTCTTCAACTTTAAGAATATTTAAATATTATTGAACTAAATGTGACTCATTAGTTGAGGCTGAGGGTTATTTAGCTTTTTGGGTGGTTGCGGTTGAAAGATTACTTAGTTGTGGGGGTAGCTGTTGAGGGCAACTTGGCTGTGGGGTTTAATTTGTGTTAAGGGGCAATTGGCTGTGACATTCTTAGAGCCGAAATGGTTATTAGGTGTTGGGGCTGAGGGCTATTTGGCTCTGGGGGTAATTTAGGTTGAGTGGTAATTTCCTGTGTGGTAGTTGACACTGAGGAGATATTTAGCTTCCGGGGTAGTTGTGGATAAAGGTGGTAGGTGTTGAAGAGTATTGGGCTGAGGGGGTAAGTGGATGTGGGGTAGTTTAGGCAGAGAGGTTGTTTATCTGACCATGTAGTTCTTGTTGAGGGAATGAGAAAGAGGAGACAGCCCATGCGTGTGTCCTTTGAGACTGGTCTACTTTAGGGAAAAAATCCACTTTTACAGGCCGTCGTGCAAAATCTGTAAGTCCTATCTGTTGCAAAAGCACAAGCATACTATTCCTGTGTGAAAACTACATTTGTGATGAATTTGCTGGTTCTGTGACAAAACTGGACCATGAAAATTTCAAGATTTCAACAGTATTTCAGGATTACATTTTACATTTAAACAGCGTTCAACATAATTTAACAGTACTCATCAGGTTATTAACATTAAAACAGTGAAACAGCATTTTATTCATTTTTAGCTGCTTTGTCAATATGACATAAAGCAAAATACCCCTCCACTACAACTACCCCAAACAGCTAAATGACCTTTTAACCTCAGCTACCCCACAGCCCCTCATCCATAACCACCCCATAAGCTAAATTACCCATAACATCTATCCCAGCTAAATACCACAACTACCACAACTGCTAAACCAGAACTACCCACAAAAATCACCCTCAACAGCTAAATAACACCTCAACAATAACTACTCCATTTTGTGAGAATGTTATGCTGAGTTTGTGAGGATTTTCTGCTCACTGACAGATTTTGGAGGTCACCTAGTAAAACCCTAGGTCATAGCCAAATTGGCATTTGGTCAGCACACGAAAATCAGCTCGATTGCTACATGTGAATTGTTCAAAGGCAAGGATCGCTCGCTTAGTCCTGAAAACTATCTAGCATGCTAAATCTCTGCACCTGTCAGCAAGTCCAAATTCTGGACTTGAATATGGGGAAACCTCTGTCCGAAACATCCTGTTACTCTGAAAACCTTAAGTACCTCTCGAAAATTTTGAATATCTCTTACTACAGTACACTGCAGTTACTGACCTGAAATTTTTCATTATAATATTTTTATTTTTTATATATATATATATATATATATATATATATATATATATATATATATATATATATATATATATATAGGAGAGCGAGAGATGCTGGGCTTCAAGAGAAAACAATCTGTCTCACATGGTAGACAACAACAAACTGACATTTATGTTCATGAACATTATTTTAATGTAAGTGTGAAAACATTATTTTAACATTAGTCCAAGAACATTAAAGTAACATTAGTGCATAAATATTAGTGTAACTTTAGTCCAAAAATGTTATTATAACATTGGTGTTTAAATGTTTTTAACATTAATGTGAAAATATTATTTTAACATTAGTGTGAGAACCTTAGTATAACATAAATCAGAGAACGTTAGTGTAATGTTAGTCCAAGAGATGGCAACTTAAATCAGCGGCTCCAACTTGAGTCGCACTTCTGATGTGTTTCGAAAGACTCGTGACTCCACCGTGACATAAGACTTGTGAAATTTAAGCGGTGGGAAAAAACAAGAATCTAATGGATGTTCCAAGATGGTTATGCTCAGTAATCTTTTCATTTTTTCATCTTTCAGCTCTGTCGCTGATGTTCAATTCAGCAAGGGTACACAACCAGCCTTTAAATCAATCATCACCTCAATGTACAAAATCTCAGTCAGAAGGACAGTCAAAGTTCTACATGTCACATCAAAATAAACGACACTGGCAAAATGATGATGAATTTTATAAAGACATCTGAAAACACACCAGAAGGTTGGCAAGAATAGCAAGCATGCTAGCCAGCTAGGTGTCTAGCCTGTAGTTGCATTATAGACATTTAGCTAGATAGCCAATAAATATTTTATCTAGTAAGCTCCATATTATTTTAAGCCCTGGCTTTTGTAGCTATATGCTCCATTGCCCTATTGCCATTTTCTCATTAGCTGTTAGTTTGCAGACCAGTGTAAATTTAATATTAGGTTTTGAGAATCAGACTTGAACCCTAGAGACTCAAGGTTTGACACAGACTTGCACCCCGGAGACTCGAGACTTGACTTGGAGTTGTTCAATGTGACTTGTGAACATCTCTGGTTAGTTCAAGAACATTAAGGTAATATTAGCCCGAAAATATTTTTAAGGCAGTTTTCAAACTACAGATGGAACTACAGATGGACTGCCGCTTTGTTCATATATACATATACACGTGTGTAAAGTAAAATAAAACATTCCTCATTGCATAGCTAGTTTGCTATACCAAGTGGTTCTTTGCAAGCCTGGATCAGTGCACAGGGTCAGCCATTAACATTGCCCCTGGAGACAAGAGGGTTAAGGGCCTTGTTCAAGGGCCCAACAGGGTCAGAACCACGACTCAAACCCACAACCATGTAGCCCAAAGTCCTAGCCACCAGGCTGCCACATTAGTGTTTGAACTAAACTCTGCAGGGCAGTAGACTACAGAACTGGACTTGGGTACCCCTTGGCTACAGTGTGTGATGGCCACTTACATATTTATCAGCTAGAAAGTAGGTGTGGTCTCTGATAATCAAACTCATGATGTTGGTGTTGATAAAACTCTACACTACCTTCTCTATCATTGTTTTGTTTTCAAACATAAATCAACATTATGTTCTTAATGAATTCTGTTTTCTTTCTTGCAAAACAATGAAAAATGGTGCAGATACATTACTGAATTGATACGAATTACTGTTAAGAGTAGTATTGTCAATAAAATCCTAACAATAGCCATCCTGAGGCTGAGACCTCAGGTGGTTTAAAGGGGTCACATCCTACATTTTTCTTTTATTTTATATTTTCCCTTGATGATCTTATGTTTGTGTGGCTTTAGAGTCCAAAAACAGGCATTTTTCCTTTTTACATGGTCATTTCGCAACCTCAAGTTCAAGTTTGGTTTATTTGTCACATACATAGCCCCATGTTGTCCTTTTGAATTAAACCAGCCATTTCAGTTACTTCACCTTTAAAATGGATATAAGATAAATCTCTGATAAGCTCTGTTCTGATTAGCTGCCCTGTATTGTGCCTCAATTCAAAAAGCATATCAGAGCTGAAACACGCCAGAGATCTGAAATGTAAGAGGGTGGGGCAAACTGCTGTAGGCTATATGGATGGAGTTGCATAAATGAGTGTTCTTATGGCATAAAAAATTTCAAAATGGGCTCTTTTTTTTGCAGCTAAGATTCCATATATGGGGGGTGAATGGTGTGTTCTGAAACTTTAACAATATTTACATATTATTTAAAAATGAATTTCTTAATTTCATTAAAATGAGGGAAATTCAGTTTTAGCTGATTGTGTGTTTGCTTAAGTAAAAAGACGAAAAGAACAAGTCAGACAAGTGAGCTAGAACACAAAAGGCAGGTCCAAAGAAGGGATGGAAAAACAGCTAAACTGGTTGGCTTACTACCTTTGAAGCCATTTTCCTTTCATAATAAAATCTTGGTCCACACACTATTTGCTAAAAGTTTACTTTTTGGCGGGGAGTGAGGTAAGGCGATCATGACCTCAGTAATTTTTGAAACACGGTCATTGTGCTTAGTTTATTCTGTGTTATAAACTAAGCACCAATTGGCAATGATGGATGGATTTGAAGTTTACTACAGCCACTCAGTCCCTGAAAGAGCTACTATATTATTATGCCTAAAGATTAAATATTTATTCTTAATATTGTTATGTATGCAAAATAGTATCTCAAATCTATGAGAACTGAACACCAAACAACTCAAATTAGCCCAAAATAATTTGGGTCACAGTCTGTTCTCTCTAAAAGATGGAAACACACCACCCTCTGGTAACGTTTATGGCATTTAGCGGACACTTTTATCCAAAGCAACTTACAATTATGACTGAGTCATAGAGGGTTAAGGGTCTTTCTCAGGAGCCCAACAGTGGCAACTTGGCAGTGGTGGGGCTTGAACCAGCAACATTCCAATTGTAAGTCATGTACCTTAACCACCCACCTACCACTGCCCAGTATCAGCTCCAAATATCTCAAATCCCTATAACACAGACAATCAACTGAGGATAGGGAAGGAGAGAGAGAAAAAGATGGCTAGGGAGAGAGGAAAGAAATCGCGTCCTCGTCTTTCTATTTCAGACAAAAGATCACTCTCCAACAGGTGGCAGCAGTAAGCAAAAAAATTATACACTCAGTGTATTCTTCTTGTGGGTTTGAGAAGGTATCTTTATTGACCCATTCACTTATAAAGATGATTTGGTTTAACTGTTTCAATGATTTCTAAACTAGAATGTAAAGGATATTGTCCAGACAAGCTCATTTGAAAGTTCCTTCTCTTCATATAATAAACTAATGAAATGAACCCAGTGATTCCACTGAAAATCTTGTGAAAAGTCTGCACAGGAGCAGGATTCAAGGATGCAAAACAGTTTTGGTTTGGCTATGCTAGTTCAAGATCAAATAGGATATACTGAATGTGCAAGTATAGATATCTAAGTACCTAAGGATTATCACATCATAGTGTAAAATAGGAGTAATATTTTTATTTATTCTATATAGTAATGTGATATGTATTATATATAAAATGAATACTCTGAGATAAGCAGCTATATACGTTGTGCAGCATTACAAATAAAATGATATACATCAAGTGCACATAGTACAAGTTAATATAGACATGGAATATACAGCAAGTGGAACATGAAGTGGAACATTGACTGAGGGTCAATACGAAACATGTATCATTAACATGCTGAGCTTTTAACAGATGAGGCAAAGATAACTGATAACAATATGATAACTGTTGGCATACAGGTCCTACAAAAGCGTTCCCTTCTGATGAAGAAGTAGAGTATGGTTTTCTAGTGTAGCTTGTTGCAATATTTGAATGTGCAGTACAATATTATATCATTTTAAACATGCACATGTAAAAGGCCAAAAATATTAATGCAAAAGAGAGAAGCAATGCACTACGTAAAATGTTATTCATACAGTATGACCCTGCAGAAAAACGACTTGAAAAGTCTTTTGTCAACCTGTAGATGATAAAAGTCACTCAACTGACTCCTGAAATGCAGTTGATGGTCATGAATAAAGACAGCCATTTCCCAGGTCAAGCTTTTAAAATCAGAGGACTGCAAGGCACAGTATTCACTAGTTGTGGTGCATTCTGAATTATGGTTTGGATTTAGTCGTAACATTTTTTCAAGTTCTTTACGTAGCCTTGTAGACAGTAAGTTTAGACTTGTCTGAGTACAAACAACACTTGTGTAGCTGTACATTCATCACTGGCAAAAATGTTAAGTACAGTTTAAGGCTTGATCTTATAGGTAAGCGTTGTCGTGGTAACTTATACCATTTAAAATGACAACAAAAGGAACTGGCTCCATAATTACATAGAAGAGGTCATGTAGAGATTCCAAGGCTTTGCCTCATAGAAATTAGTGTTGAATAAAGTTTAATAAATGAGCCCAGTGCCATGTTTCAGCTGAAGCTCACTACTTAAGCTTAACTGAAGTCTTAACTGAAACTAAAGCTTAACTGAAGTCAGCCCTGTGATGTCTAGACATTTCCTCACTGCACTGATATCTACAGACAGTTCCCCACTGCTCTGTGAAGTCTTCAGTCAGTTCGTGACTGCCCTGTGAAGTATTCAGTCAGTTCGTGACTGCCCTGTGATGTCTACAGCCAGTTCCTCACTGCTCAGTGAAGTCTACAGCCAGTTCCTCACTGCTCAGTGAAGTCTACAGCCAGTTCCTCACTGCTCTGTGAAGTCTTCAGTCAGTTCCTCACTGCTCTGTGAAGTCTACAGTCAGTTCCTCACTGCTCTGTGAAGTCTACAGTCAGTTCCTCACTGCTCTGTGAAGTCTTCAGTCAGTTCCTCACTGCTCTGTGAAGTCTACAGTCAGTTCCTCACTGCTCTGTGAAGTCTACAGTCAGTTCCTCACTGCTCTGTGAAGTCTACAGTCAGTTCCTCACTGCTCTGTGAAGTCTACAGTCAGTTCCTCACTGCTCTGTGAAGTCTACAGTCAGTTCCTCACTGCTCTGTGAAGTCTTCAGTCAGTTCCTCACTGCTCTGTGAAGTCTTCAGTCAGTTCCTCACTGCTCTGTGAAGTCTTCAGACAGTTCCTCACTGCTCTGTGAAGTCTTCAGTCAGTTCCTCACTGCTCTGTGAAGTCTACACTCAGTTCCTCACTGCTCTGTGAAGTCTTCAGACAGTTCCTCACTGCTCTGTGAAGTCTTCAGACAGTTCCTCACTGCTCTGTGAAGTCTTCAGACAGTTCCTCACTGCTCTGTGAAGTCTTCAGACAGTTCCTCACTGCTCTGTGCTGTCCGTGTATTTTGGACACCATTTCTGAAAGTGCAGCCTTTTGTCCTGTCCCAATTATGTCCATTGTATTTAATGCAACACTTAAATTCTACATCTAGGGTTGCTACTTGTCTGGTTTTCACCTGGACAGTCCGGTTTTTAGGCTGTATATTTGGGTATCCAGTTTTCACTTGCAATTGTCTGTTTTTTGTTTGTTTTGTTTTGTTTTTTGTCAATGTTCTGTTGAATTGCTGGGGAGGTTGAACAAGTAATACAAGTCAAATATAAAGTACAGGTAGAAGTATAGGATAGGAGAATAGGAGTATCTCTTTTGGCTTGTTGAGAAGGTAGCAATCCACAACTGACTATAAATATGTCTGATAAAGCTGCTTCTAAGTTCAAGAAGTCTTCAGTTGACATGCTTCCTTCATATGGACCACCTGACAATAAATACACAAACCACGAATTGGAAAATAAGCCACCTGAGTTTACTAAACCAAGAACTAGTTTTGATCTTCACAGATAGTTCTGATAAAGTATCCTACACCAGGTCAAGCACTGGGCATAAACAGCAAAAAATACAGTTAAGTCAAATTGGTCTGATGCAAAAATATTTTTAAAGTTTGGTGTACTTTTTCCAGAAGGAGAGTTTGCATGAGTTTTCACATCACATTCAGCAAATGGTTATAACTTAAGAATAAACTTCTCTAAACCATTCATGTGAGTGGTTCCTGTTTTGTTTAGAAACTTTGAGAAAACCCAACAGCATATAATACAAATTAAACATTGCATAGATTACATGAACACATATCTGCAATGGTTATATGCTCAGATTGGAAGTGTCCTCATGATGTAAGGAAACCTTGTCTTAAAAATGCCCAAGTAAAGGTATGGTAACATCACAGATCTGAGTACATTTATGCAAGTTTTATCCTAGGAGCATCAAAGATATTTATAAATTCAACTGAAACACTAAACTGAAGTAAACAATGTCTTAAAGCACAGACATACAACAGACCAGACACATCTCAGCCTCACATGGTGACCAAGCATTTCGCTAAGACAATCTCACAGCGATGCTGCTCTAATATTAGACTATTTTTTACATGGACAGCAAACTGCTCCTGCTACTATAAATGATATCTGAATAAGGTGAAGATAAGACACTTGAGATGGGCCTGTTTTCAGGGTTTCATTAGCAGCAGGGGAAGCACTTGAAGGAGAGGAATCAGAGTTGTGAGCAATACACACAAAGACATGGTGGATGTCCCGTCTGCTGCTGTCTTCTTGGCACCAAGACTGGTACTGGCATTACCCAACTGTTCAGCCTAATCTTAGCAGAATGACTTAAACGAGTGGGTGGCAAATCCATGCAGACCTGGCCACCAGTTTTCAGTTACACACAGGCAATAATTTCAATGAAAGAACGCTAAGCAGTCATACATCAAGAAGGAGACAAGTGGAAGATCTCTGCATCACTTTCACTGGCATGGTGTGCAAGAGTATGAGTAGCATGGAGACACTGCTTGCTGCTACAACCTCCTTCTCACGATTTCTCCCTTTCTTTTCAAGTATCCACCTTTCTCATTATCGGCTCTCGCTGTTGTCTCTACTATATACATCTTTCTACTCCCTCCACCTCCTCGATATAAGCTCATACATGATTAGTAAAGTTATAAAGCACTGGCAGATTT
Source organism: Electrophorus electricus (assembly GCF_041902795.1). Lineage (NCBI taxonomy): Eukaryota > Metazoa > Chordata > Actinopteri > Gymnotiformes > Gymnotidae > Electrophorus > Electrophorus electricus. Next base: position 8,389,999 of record NC_137500.1, on the reverse strand, counting down.
TCTCCATTCATTTATTTTATCTGTGCAAGATGATCAAAGAAGTTACCTTAGTCTCAGCGTTAATCTGAAAATCAATTTTGTTTCTTATTTCAATCAAACAAGAAATATGCAAGCTTTCATGCCAGTCCACAGCCCTTAACAATTGCTGGGCAGAAGTGTTATTCATTTCAGAACACTGTTATCCATTTCAGCAAACAACAGTATACATTTCAGTACGATGCTCAACTATAAAAGCATTTTATAAAGAGGAATATGTTTATATTACAGAATTGCCATTAATCTATTCAATTAGTTAAACAGTTGTTACTGAATATTTAAGATATCTTAATTATCTTAACTATTTACATTTATTTATTTATTTTACATTTTTGTGATTTTAACTCTTTTTACATTTTCAAAGTGAGGTTTTCAGACTTGTTATTGAAGAACAGAGATATTTATTTTTAATCTCTGAAAGCTTTAGCAAAAATCTAACCATCTGGTACTAAGTATAAACAAGAAAAATACAATTTTCCTCATTTTGAAATGGTCAAGAATATACTGCTGAATCTAATATAATTCTGTACCTTGCCATTCATGCTGCACTGCAACACACTGACCTAGGTTCTATGATTGCATTGGTCAGGTTCATTCTTTTGGTTGTAGGTTGAGGGGTACAGAGCATGTGACAAAGATCAAGCAAGATACATCAAATACATAGAATGTAAATTAATATGTACTTCCAATTCTAATTTTCTCAAAACATCTTATAGCGTAACATGGCCTGATATCATCACAAACTTAGAGCTACATTCTAAACTAAGGTTTTAGGCCATGTCGCCCAGCCCTACTCTGTACACTGTGTTTATTTCTGGCTAGTCCTGTTAAATGAATTTTCTTTCCCCATGTGCTGTGTCACTGTCTTTATTCCACAGCTAGAGAAATGTAAGCGAAAAAAAAAAAATCAATGCAGTTTACCCTTTGATGTACACCTATCAGCCAAGTTGACTGATATTACACAGGGGATCACACTGCACTCTATGTATATGGGGGCCACACACATGCACAAAAATAGACCTGCAGTGAACCAACCACCTTTCTGCCACCCAGTTTGACAGCACAAGCCAGGGCTTAGTCAGTAGCATGTACAGCGGAGAGAGCACAGGCCAGTAGAGAAGCTTCTCAATTAGATCAGTGAAATGACAGCAGCTTTGCTCCCATCTCATCACACTTTGTGTGTGTTTGTGATTACATGGATGAGCATGCACGGCCGCACACACACAGCGCAAAAGAAAAGTGAAAAGTAAAGAACACAGGACAGCATCACAGCAACACTGACAGATGGTCATTGCAGTCGAAGCCGAACTTAGGAGATTCAAGCCTAATAGTGCGCAATCCGAATCAGATTAAAGAGTCAGACTCGCTGAGCACTGTCACCCAATGGTCTGCAAAAATATGTGTGAATTCATACCAAAGCAGAACCAAGTAAAAATAAGATTTTTGGTCATCATAATGTATAATTGTTAGTATTTAGACATAAGTCTGTTCCTGTGGCACTCCCTCATTTAAAATTACAGTTTCAATCTCTCTCCCCAGTCACACCACACCCTCTACAGCCATCTACCTTGTGTGTGTGTGTGTGTGTGTGTGTGTGTGTGTGTGTGTGTGTGTGTGTGTGTTTGCGTGCTTGTGTGTTGCAATGTTGGAAGCAACTGAAAGGGTTCTCTATTCTTCATGCGTTGTTGTGGCTGTAAGCTTTTAGGAACCATGTTGTTAAGGAGGGAGTGGCCAATTCATGTCATTTAACAAGAGTACAAGGCCATGAGTAGCAAAAGCACACATGCAGTGAGTGGAGGAAGTGGTTTTCAGATTGCATTAAGCAAACATGGGTCAGAGACCTTCCGAGAGACAAGACAGGTCCTGTGAAATCAAAGATATACATGAATCACAATTTACCTTAAGACATACAGCTTATAATGGAGCTTTTAATGGACTTTTAATGGAGCTGATGAAAGTTTCAGAGGCCTTTCTTACCTTCAACATCTCTGAATTTGCCATATACAAGATCTCTAAATCTCAGTGCACTAAGACTTCTAAAATCTGTTTGCTCCTGTAGCCATTCATGGGTTACATTATTGCTCAGAATGTGTTTCTCTGTTTGTGGACCAATCCCTGAAATGTCTATTTCAGCACTGCAGTGCTTGCTTCAGATAACAGGCATAATAGAAAATGCCATTGGTTAAAGAGCTTTCTTCACACCAGAAGAAACAAGGTGAGCATGGGGAGAACTGGGCTTCAGTTGTTTCTAAAACCAGATTAATTTTTCAAAAGGGACCCCAGAACTAAGACCACACAGAAGTTATGATCAATCTTGCACTTCAAGTGACATAATAAGTAAGAGATGAACCATTTGTTCAGTTATAAGACAAAGACATAGAAGCAATAATTACAAATAATAATATACTGACAGGTGATATTAGGTGATTCAAAGTTTCCTGTCCGGTTTCCTTTGATTCACTAAAGACATCATCATGTATTCAGTGTGAAGTCTGGAATGAATCTGGTCAGTGAGTTTTATCATAAAGACACCATCTACTCCAGTGAATACCCACTCAAAACTCACCAGAGCAGCTGAGACTCACATCTAGTGGGAGTCCAAGTGTGGCTACTCTGACTAAACATAATGTAATAAAGCATGGACCATTTATTAGCTGGCCTGCCCAAGTAGGAGTGGTTCCCTCAGGTTTTGGTCCTCCCAAGGTTTCTTCCTAAATTCCACTCTTGGAATTTTTCCTTTGCCACTGTCATGACTGGCTTGCTCATTAGGGATCTGGACCCATACATTTATAAAGCTTCTTTATGACAACGCATGTTGTAAAAAGCATGACATAAATTTGACTTTGACTATGACGACCAGAAAAATTGCTTGACTGACAGTGGTGCACCTCATCTGATCTGACGCACCAGCTGTCCAAAGAGCTCAGCTAGAAAATAAAATGATAAACCATTGGAAAAGGGATTTTAAAAGAGAATCTTAAGACAAATAAGTAGCCAAGTCTTGTTAATCTTCCTGTAACATTAAATCACCAGCATCAGCTTAAAATAATTTATACATATAAGATTTCCATGCGTCACACCATTATTCGTGGCAGGCTTTGGGGTATCAAACTAGCAGGGAACCCTTGCATTAGGGTGACACTAAAGCTACCGATTATTCCAGCAAATTCCTCAGAGCTAGGTAGAACCTGGGAATCACCTAATTGTTGCCCATTGACGTCAGTCCAATTGTATCTTGCCATGAAGACGTTGTCACTCCAGCCAGGCGAAAGAAGTCATCTCTCAGCATCGTGCTGCTGCAACGTGGCCTATTCTACTATTGAAACACCGGATACGTTTCATGCTTTTGTCAGAATTCGCTGACAGATTTCGCTCCATTCTCTTCATATAGTTTCATATCAGAAGCAGCTTGCCCAAAGCCATAACAGAAGTACCAGAAGCCCACCCACGTATGTTCCACATCTGTCACGTCGTGCCACCCCCTCCGTGGCGCACGTAAGGATCAACCGAATTACCGACAGTCGGTATGGTGATATGTTAAACTCCTTTGGTGCAATTACATAATGCAACTGACATAGCACATAAATGTAAACACGAGCACGACGAAGGAAATGCACCAACCCACAAACTCGGGCCACTGCCGTTGCTATTAGCAACTTCCGACTCGCTTCGCAGCTTGAACGAGTCGATTTACTAGAAGCGAGCCGCGGAAATAGTAATCTACACCCCGTGGCAGCACACGAAAGCTTGGGGACGCTTGTGTGCGTGCTTAAACAGGAGCATAGCAGCACGCCTCCTTCATGCCATATGCCGCCCGCTCCCCGGGATCCGACACAGTCAACAATAACAGTCGTATGGCGTTTGGACGCCTGCATCACCAGTAGCCCGACACACAAAAACATAAGCACGCACACGCACTAAAAGCTGTCCCGACCGCCGCCCCTGCTTACCTTCGGTGATGAGCCGTCTTATCTTTCTTTCCTTTCGGCCTCCTCTTCCGAGCCTGGATAGCCATCACTGGAGAACATATCGGGAGCAAACATCCAAAGACAAGAATGGGGAGGGCGAAGGAACAGATGAGAACAGAAGGAAGGCGATAAGGTAGCTGCTCTGGTAAAGCATCGTTTAGCAAAAAACGGTCAAACATCCAATTTTAACACGCGGGTTTAAGAATCCCCAACGTAATTAGCAGAGGGGGTCTTTCATTTCAAAGAGGAATACTGTTGTTTTTATGTACCCTTTCTGGAGCTCATGATGTTGTCCTCCTTGCCTTCAGCGGCAGCAGCAGCTCGGTGGCGGCGGCCGGGTTCTCTCGCGTCCGGAGGAGCGCGCGCGCGCTCCCTCCGGTCTACGGCAACTGGAAGGCGCGTGCTGGGGTTTCACGTGCGCGCGCGCGTTATCTGTTTCCCTGGAGCCGCGTGGGATGAGTTTCCCGCTCACGTGCATGTATTTGTGGGCTAAAGAAATCTGAAGACTGCGGACTTTCGTTCACTTCTCCATCCATCTGTTCATCCAGACACGCGACAATCCTTATTTTTGTTGTAAGATTTTTAAAAATTATTATTGCACGTTTGTTTATTTACATTCTGGTTGTCCAGTTTAAATGGATAAATCCCAATAAACCCAACATAATTATTGTAATAGAGAAAAAATGACTGAACATGATTCCCATAAACATTTTCATTCATTAGATTCCGCCCGCTTGCCTAAGAGGGAGTTAAGTAATGAACAGGGTGCATCGGTTCATAACCACGGCGCCACCTGCAGGACAGAACAACAACGAAATCTATTTTGACTTATAAATGTGTGTAGTGCACCATTATCACGTTTAAAAGGTAGCTGTATGCTAAGATGGACAATTCACAAGATATAGTCTACATGATAAAGTCTGTCATTACGAGAAAAAAAAAAACAAAAACATCAGCCTACAAGAGATGGTTACTTTGGAGCATTATTTAGTTCTTTAATATTGTTGCTTTTTGTTGGCCCTGAACGAAGAAAGACTAGATTTTGTCTTAGAATGCATAAGATGTGATGCAACTGTGAGGGTGAAACAATGAAGCTACAAACCCAAAAACCGTATCTAGCGGACGGCCAGGGAATATTACTAAGGCGGGGGTTTAGCCGAGTAAACGCTTCCGGAGTAGAGCGCACCTTAACACGTTTTCTGATGGAGCCACACTTATTATTGTAACGGGTCTGCCGCTAATAAGAGTTGGCAGAATAAGGTGAGCAAATTCCTATGACTGAAACACTTTTCTGATACTACTAAGCTCAGTTGAAGTTTTCTGTTAAACGTATAAAGTTCCGCGACATTAACATTTGTGTTGATGTTGCTAACCCCAGCCTAGCTTGCTAGCTGTCGCTAACGGAGAATCATTTGCAGCCATACTAGCTAGCATTTGTATCTTAGAAATTAGTTTACGTGTTTTAACCATCTTGGATACAGTCGTCTCGGTTTCTCCGGTGATGAACTCATATATCCGAAACAGTTTGACCGAAATCGTGCATAACGGAATCTAGCTAAATTGGTGATTGTTTCCTTTCTCCATACTAAAGTCCAATGTCGTCTGACATTCTCCGCAGTTAGTAAGGAAACATACCAACCCCATCAGACCAACTGAGACTTGGATTCTGCCACCTGTTTTGCAAAATGCTTGCATTAAATGTATGAATTTTTCTTCTTTATAGAAAGCTCACTCATTGTTTACAAAGTGGTGTGGCTGTCAGGTTTCAGATCCTACTACAACCAAAAGATTCATTCATCCCTCCAACAGTTTTCCTGCAGGGTGTAAGTAAATAAATGGAAAAAACCAAACATGTTCAGTTTGATGGGTAATTTCCAGTTCCACTGTATAAGCTACTGTGTTGTGACTGCCTTTTTTTTCCTGCTCTCTCCATCTTACCCATACCAGATTTGTGCAAATGGAGAACAAGGAGCTCTTGGCAGTGCCAGTTCACACTGGAGAGAAGCGGACATGTCCAGAAGAGGCCTCCCACCATGATGCTAAGAGAGCCAGAGTTGAAGATGAAACTAATGGTAGCCATGCCATTAAACAGACAGAGGAAGACAGGGAAGTGTTGGCAGAGCAGGGAGAGGAAGATGTGGAGGCTGTGGAGGATGAAGATGGAGAGGGAGAGGGAGAGAGCTTTGCAGATATGATGAAGTCTGGCCTCAGTGAAGTGGATGCTGGCATTCACAAGTTTGTCAGTGACCATAAAGGATTCTCTGGAATTCTAAAAGAGAGGTTGGATTTTGTCAGATTGTTTCTGGTGTTTAAGAATATCATGTTCCTCATATTGTATATATGCAACCAGTCAAATATTTGGACATACCTACTCTGTTTGTTTATTTTTACTATTTTCTATGTTTTAGAAACACAGCAAAACAGTCAAACCAATTAAATAACTCATATGTGATTATTCTGTGTTTTGTTATATAAATAGCCTTTATTTTGAAGCAATTCTCACATGCTGAGAACTTGTTGGGTGCTGGACTAAAGTTGTGAATGGAATTTGCTCACGGATTGTTTTAAAATTAATTTTTTGTTTTGTTAGTATTATTTAAATGTTATAGTTTTGGAAGTCAGTTTATATATAGTTTTATCTACTTTCACTATTTATATTTGTCTTAAACACTAGTTTAAGCATAAACCATTAGATTAAAATACCTTTAAGTCCATGAAAAACATAAGCTGTGTCCAAACTTTTGACTGGTGCTATAATGCAGTGTTTCTCATGTATTCACCTCATGTATGGTTTGTTAGCTCAGAAAAACAAATAATCAGTTCTTGATTTTGTTTGTGTGTGTGCTATCCTAAAATAACCGTTTTACAGTAGTTACATTCTGGAGTATGCTGTTAATTACCCAGACTTCAGACCTGGAACTGCCCAATATGTTGCCCAGAATGACAGGATTTGATAAATACATGGTGGATAGACAGATTGACATGAAGCTATGAGTTAGTGAGCAGTGTTTGAATTAAGCATGTTTTATTTCCTATCTTATTAGGTACTCTGATTTCCTGGTTCATGAGATTGGCAAAGAGGGGAAGGTTGTGCAGCTGGATGACCTTTCCGTTCCTGTGGAAACTGAGGTGAGACACCTGCCTGTACAGTGGTCTGGTATTGGTTTCTAATCGCAGTGAGTTTTGAAGGCTTTCCAAGAATCATCTACTTAACACAATTATTGCTTTGTCTGTGTGCAATCCGTGAAGTTGAGCTGGCTGTCTCTCCTCTCTCCTATGTCTGTGGTAGGAAGCATCTGTCGAGGCTGAGCCAGCTGAGTGTCAGACTCTGACAGAGGAGCAGAAGCAACAGCTCAGTGACCTGCAGCTCTTCAAGAACAAGGAGGGCAATGTGGCTATCGAGGTGAGATGGTTTGCACAATCTTCATATTAAGGCACATGTATTGGAATGCGTCCTATGTCTGTTGTACTGATCTTCCTACAATGTGTTGTTCCACCCAGGTGGAGGAAGACTCCAAGGAGAAGCGTACTCTGCTTCATAAAGCAGTGAAGACCCTGTATCCAGGGCTGGAGACCAAGACTGAGCAAAGAGAGGGCAAGAAGTTCATAGTGGCCTACCACACAGCTGGGAAAAAAGCGCTGGCAGGTACATGGCATTCAAATCAGGAAATTCATCCACGTTAAATATCCAACTCTCTTTCCTTCCTTCCATCCCCCCTTCCTTTCATCCATCCATCAGAATTTCCAGCAAAGCAAAGGGAGCTGTCTGATGACATTAACAGATATGTTCTCACACTTTTTGCACGTCTCATGGTCTGGTCACTCCATGCTCAAACTTGCATGTTCCCTTTAGTGGCCATGTTGAAGACAGGTTTGGCATGAGAAGGTGCATGACCTGTACACTTAAGGCTTTTGTGCATGTTTCTGAGAAGTGGTTAACCTCTGACCTAGTGGCATGTTTAGAGTTTTATGAGATGTTGGGTATGAGATGTTGGGTAAATTATTACTATAAAGCTAATAACATAGATAACAAATAAATGGACAATATAATATCTCACTGAGGTAAATGTAATGATTTGTAACACAAACAAGATAAGAAAAAGCAATAATTTGCCTAATATCTGAAGGAAATTTAATTATTAGTGAATTTTGTTAGCATACAAGAACTGCACTGTGGCCGTACAGAAATACATCGTTTGGCTGGTCTGCCACCCCAAAATATCCTCACTCCTGTAGTCCTGAGATCACTGTACACTATAATGTGTTGTAGGATGACTATCCTTAGTCTTATTATAGACCCCCAAGATGTTTTTAATAAGATGATATTTGTAATGGACAGCCTGGAGAATGTAGCGTGGCTGTTCACACTGCAAAAGGCAGGCAGAGAACATTTTTAGCCAAGTTGTGGCTATAAACTTGGGCATTTTCCTCAGCCTGGGCACTGAGAGCCCTGGATGTTGCATCACCATGTGAGTTGAGCATTTGGATGTCAATGGCTAAATATCTCAGAACTCTTCATGAACATCCAGCACACATCTCTGAATAGAGAATTGCTCAGAACTGTGCTGTTGTGCAGTCAACAAATATGCCAAGCTTCGTATGCAGTTCACAGGTTCTTGACATTCTGTGACATGTTATGAATGACACAGGATGTTGTGAGCTGTGAAACTTGCCATTCTAAATTGGGTGATTGCATGGTGGTACAACACATTTATGGTAAGCTTTTTCTGTCTCCACTCTTCTTTGGTGAACATGCTTTACCTCCACCGTGCTAGATGTGTTCATGGTAAAGCAATCATTTTACAGATGTTATAAGAAGTTTGCAGAAAGGTCCATTTGTGGCATTTTGTCATCCTTCCTTTGCTGGATGAGCCGCCAAGGTGAGGGGTTGTAGGGGTTTACATTGAGAGCTGGGGAGAGCTCCTTTGCAGAAGGAGAAGGTTGCCCAGTGCCCATTATTGATGATCTGAGATCAGTTGGCTCTTCTGTGTCATGGGTTGTTTATTTTAGCGTGATCTAGCATAGCCAATAATCAGTGGCTCCTTCTATAGTTTTTCACCAGATAAACGGAAATTCAGCAGCCAGTAAGCCCTAGCAAGTGTCAGCAATCCCAGCAAGCACAGTGTCTCATTAAACCTCAGAATTTTCCATTGGTTGCCCTCAATGTAATCTACTATATTTATGTGCCATCTTTTTATTGATTAAAGGTGGGTGAATTAAAATTCTTTCAAGTATGATTTTAGGTCACCTTGTTCGTTCACGGGCTCTCACTCTGAGCAGCACAGTCACAGTGTTTATGGTTTGGTCCACCACTCCCAGCATACTTATACTAGCTTAAATAAATTTTCACCTGAGCAGGTAGCTGTTCAGACCGATGTGCTGTAGTTATAGTTCTATCTATGGTCTTTGATATATAGATTATGTATATCTTCCAAAATATAAATGAATAATCCTATATTTAGCATATTATTAATTTTAGCATTACGTTACGCCACCATGGAGGGTTTATTGTTTCAGGGTACACTAAACCCTTGTTTTATAAAGGGTTTATTGAGCACTGTTTGTTTATATGTTTACACAACCCATTTCCTTTCATTATCTAGTCAGTGATGAGGCATTATTATATCAGAACTAAAAAAAACTTAATGGCCATATATTTACTCTCTAAGAGAGTTTGCTGTCTTAAACCATTTGCTAGCTTGAATTGTTTAATAGCATATATCTTGCACAGGCTGACTGCTCTTTAGGCATGTCTTTGCAAACCTTTGAACATGAAGAGGTTTTGTAAAGAGAATTGCAGGTGGTTTTGCATAGAGCACCTACTCCAAGTTAAATGGTGTCTGCCTTCTTTCTCAGTTTGTACTTGTAGGCTTTACTCAGTTAGTCAGCTGGACAAGTGAGTCGTCTGCTTCCTGTCTGTGTAATGCTCAGGTTAGGCTCCAGATGCAAACACGCATACAAGCACGTCTTCTCCCTGCATGTAACTCGCACCTCATCTCTGGGTTCTGTGCCTGGTCCGTGAACGCTTTCAGTAACGCTGTTTTGTCCTTCTAATGCTCCTCTTTCTTGGGACAGAAGTTCGAACAGCTGCAGGTAAGAATCTTTCTTCCACTCAGCCCCCGAGCGAGGGCTTGAGGCATTCAGGGGCTTCGCGTCATGGTTTCAGGAGGGTTACTCTATGAGTGTATGAGGGCTAATGGTATGATTTAATGGTGCACTTATTGAATGGTTTAAGCAGAAAATGTTTGGTCAGCTGCAGACACGCTGTATGTTTCGAGTTATGGGATATTCTTCTCATTGAAAAATGAGTCTTTGTCGTCTATAATGAGAGCTTTTTTTAACAAGTTGTTGAATTGTTCCTTAGCCCAGTATAAAAAGAAAGGTCTCTTATGGAGTGTCCTCGTGTAATGTTCTCTAAAATACTAAGTACAATAGAGGGCATCTCATCAGGGACTCTCCTGCCGCACATGCACAGATCATATGAAAAGGTTTATAAAATACAGAAGACTTTTTCAGCCCTGTGCCATTCTAGGTGCTGCTCACTCTAGGCTGAGGTAGATTGTCATTCTCACTGTTTGTTGTTTCTCTTCATGGAAGCCCCTAGGAAACACTCATGGCCCAAGAACCGTGGCAGCTTCTGTCATTTTGTGCTCTACAAGGAGAATAAAGACACCATGGATGCCATTAACGTTCTGTCCAAGTTCCTCAGGTGTGTTCTGCCCTGTGATATGTCATCACCTAATTTGGTCTTTCTCTGCTTTTGTAATTAGAATATCTGTGTGAAAGGTTTTGTTATTATATTTATAACTAGTGTTGACATGAATACACTGTTATTCTTCAAAATAAGAGTGGAGTCTAATATATGCTCATTTATACAATTAAAAGACAGGAAAGGACTGATCAGCACTCCCACCTATACGCATGACCATTTAAAAGATTGAGTACCTCTCTTAAGCTCATAGTGCCTAAACAGGGTGAGGCAGGTCATGCTTGAGGAGTTATCGTTTGTCTTATGGGCCAAAATTTAACATATTTAAGCGTAACTGCCATGTATATGCAAGGAATGACTAATCTTTTCCAAGGCCATTACATTGGCAGAATACTTCCAAGGCAGGCTGTTCCAACCTCAGGAGCACAGTTATCGGTGTAGTCTTTCACTCAACAAAACAACAGCCTCTTAGTTATGTCCAAAATTAGGCAAGAACTGTCTTGCAAAGAAGAAAAGTAAAAGGAAGTTTCAAACTAGTGACCTGGGCTGCTGAGAGGGACCACAGAGTGCCCTGCATCACTGTAGCAAAAGAGCTGTGAAGTAGATACATGGCCCTTGTTTGAGTAGCTGCTAATGAGGCATGAGGTGGCTGTTAGGAGCTATGCAAGAATGTTTTCATATATTGTGTGATAATAGAAACTTAGAATATCAACTAGGAAAGTCTTGGTTTTTGAAAGTGTTCTTCAACCTTGGAGTCGTACTATACTCTGACCACTGTTAACGGTAGATCTTGGAGTGGTACTGTTCTGACCACCGTCAGCAATGGAGCTTGGAGATTGTTTGCACACTCTTATATCCCACTGTTCGCTCCCCCTGCCTGTTTGTGCTGTCCTCAGGGTCCGACCCAACGTCTTCTCCTACATGGGCACCAAAGACAAGAGAGCCATCTCAGTACAGGAGATTGCTGTGCTCAAGTGAGTATGCATGAATGGGTTTCTGGATTGTGGGCACGACTGTCATTCCTGCAGCCTGCCCCTTTGGGGGAGGTTTGTGCAGTTCCTTATCATTTTCTTCAAGCTGATGCTGATTCTTTTGGTCACCATGTCTTTTTCCTGATGCCTAAGGGCTATAATTCCACATATGTCATAATCCCAAACGTGTTGTTTTTATGAATGCCCTTTTCAGAAAGTCTCTTCTTCCATCTCCTCAGAATCAGTGCTGAGAGATTAGCTCACCTCAATAAGTGCCTGATGAACTTCAAGCTGGGAAACTTCAGCTATAAAAAGCATCCTCTGAAACTGGGGGAGCTGCAGGGAAACCACTTCACCGTGGTACTCAGGTTGGTGAACACTTCAAGGTCATACTTCACTCTAGTGCACATGCTAGATAGGGCACCTCATTTCACTTGGTACTCGGCCCTCAGACTCATGCATACTTGTCTTTGTACAAGCTACAGTCTGTTTAGACACATAATACACACTTAAACGTATTGTAAAGCTTTGCAAGGTCAGGTGAATATTTAGGGCTCAGTTTGAAAGTCTTAAGACACAGTCCACTCATTTCTGTTCAACAACTAATTAAGAATTCATGTCATTTTGAAGTGAGAATGGTTGAGCTGGCAACTTCTGTCTTTTGCTTCTGCAGGAACATCTCGGGCTCTGACGAGCAGGTGGAACAGGCCATGACGTCACTCAGGGACACTGGCTTCATTAACTATTATGGCATGCAGCGTTTTGGTACCACAGCTGTTCCCACACACCAGGTCGGCAGGTAATTATATACCTGAATGGGTAACAACATTTACCCCTGAATGCTCATATGCACTTATTAGGAACCTCATCTCATCCACTTCATTGTAGGTGCTTCCTTTTTTTTCACTGATTGCTATAAACTTCCTTCCCTGTTGGCAGGGCCATTCTGCAGAATAATTGGACAGAGGTGATGGACCTCATCTTGAAACCACGTCCCGGGGGTTAGTCAGCCACTGTGCTTATAATGTGATCAATTTTCCCATTTAGTGTGGAAATGAAGTGGAATCAGATGATGATGCATATGCATTTCCTCAGGGAATCAATACGATGCTTGAATGGGTGTCTCTCCTCCTCCTTGTCTGTCTTTCTCCCGCCTGTCCCCTCCATCCTTTCATCCATCTCTCCCTCCCTCGCCAGCGGAGAAGGGCTATCTGGTGAGGTGTAGAGAGGAATGGGCCCGCACTCAGGATCCCGAGGCAGCGCTGAAGAAACTGCCTGTCAAGCGCTGCGTAGAGGGCCAGCTCCTGAGAGGCCTGTCGAAGTACGGCAAAAACAACATCGTTACGGCATTCGCGCTGGTGAGAGCGCACGCACTTGCAAATTATCTTCTGTGAAGTGCATGTGTACACACAGGCCAAAGCATGGAGCCAGTCATGGTGGGTTCTGGCAAGTGCTTAATATACACAAACACAATTTCACACAGGTTTAACATCATTGCAATGATAGTGGGTGGGTCAGGGGGATTTGCATGGCCCTGGCTAAATGCCTTTATGGTGTCACAGAGAGGTGAGGTCCTGGACAAGCATGCACACCAAGCTAGAAGAGGACACGAGCTAGTCGTAGCAGTGCACTCTGCCTCTAGAGAAAAGACTGTTTCATACTGTGCTGGTTCTCCTTGAGGCCCAAAATTAGAGCATGCTTTAAAACTCGGGAGTGTCCTAATGTCAACACGCAGTCGCTGTTCCTGTGTGTGCCCCTCAACTGCAACTTCCCTCCTCCTTCAGATCCCTCGCAACAACAGGCTCATGTACATCCACAGCTACCAGAGCTTCGTGTGGAACACCATGGTCAGCAGGAGAGTGGAGGCCTATGGCCTTAAAGCTGTGGAAGGGGACCTAATGCTCAAAGGAGGTATGGTTCTGCAACCCAAGTGTGGGTATGGGTTCAAGGCTGTGTCCTGTGTCACCCGCTGCAGGCTATTTTGTCATGGTTTCACCCTCCCTGTCTGACTGTGAGGGCAGTGAGCTTTTTAAAAGCTACTGAACAGTTACTGAAACAGATTGAGCCCCATCCTGCGGGCTGGTGCTGATGAAGTATATGGGTTTGGGTGGGGTTGTGTCCTAGGCACTGCTCATGTCCTCTCGGCTGCGGAGGCGGAGGAGCTGACCATTCTCGATGTTGTGATGCCACTGCCTGGATTTGATGTTATCTACCCCACACACGAGGGTTAGCAGGAACCCGCCCGTATCACTTCATATCTTAGCTTTTTTATATGTCCACTGTAAACTTTTTTTTCTTTTTTTTTTAATGGCAGATTCTGTGGTCACTTAGGGTCATCACTTGTTCTGTGTTGTGTTTTGAATTGTGTTTTGTAAATGTAATTTATTTCATTTAAATGTCTCAAGCCAACCTCATTCTTGTGTCGGTTCTACACTCTTGTATCTGTGGTGCAGTTGGAAAGGGTTACAGAGAGCTGCTGGCAGTTGATAATCTGGACATTAATAATATGAGGCATAAAGTGCGGGATTATTCCCTGGCTGGAGCCTACCGCCGTGTCCTCATTCGCCCCAGTGACGTCAGATGGTCAGTGATGGTTCAGCACACCCAAGTCTCGTCAGAGTTTAGTTAAATGTGATGATAATTGTGTACGCCAAAAGTACATTGAACATAATGTAATGCACCACATTGTTCAAGTGTTTCTCTCTTAATTTGGTCTAGCCTTCCCGTGCATTTCCACACCACACGCACGCGCACACACACACAATCTTTTGCACTCTCTTTCTGTTGTATTTGAAAGGGAAGTAATCCATTATGATGACCCCAGAGTTCCCCTGGTCTACACAGATGTAGACAAACTAGAAGACAAACCACCCCCAGTTTATCTCACAGGTCAGCCAGAGCTCATCTTGCATCTTATGCAGTGTCATTCAAATGGAATATGGCAACTGTTTTAGCACATACTGAATTAAAAGAAGATTAAAAGTAGTAGTTTTGCCTCTTTGCTCTGCTCAGTGTACCTGATGGTGATGACCATTCTCTTCCCCCTTTCTCGTCTGTAACCCTGTGTGCTCCTGCAGAGGGTAAATACAGGGCTCTGAAGATGGAATTCTCCCTGCCTCCCTCCACCTATGCCACCATGGCCATTAGAGAAGTGCTGAAAATGGACACAAGTATCAAGAACCAGACACAGCTGAACACTGTATGGCTGAACTGAGGCCCACCATCTAGCAAGTTTAATTTTGAGCCACTGCTCAGAAAACTAGATTTGTTATATTATAAAACAGGAATTGGGCCCAGATGCACTACAGCCTTGATGTTCAGTATTTGCTTTCTTATTTTTTTAGGAGCTTGTTTTTAAAGTATACTTTTAGGCCCCTTGGCCTGGAAAGACATTGACTGTAAAAGTTAAGTTGAATTGTTGCTTAAATATCCTGTATGTGCAAGATGGATGTTTGGTTTGCAAAATGAACTCCCTGAATGAGTGATCACACTGTTCATCTACTGTGTAATACTGGAATTCTCTCTTGGTGTATAAATAATTACCAGCTTTTTTTTTTTCCCTGGAACTAATAAATTAACTTTTGCAAAACTTAGAAATTTCTCAGAGAGAAACAATATTAAAATGCTGCATTTTGTTAAGCTTTTAGTATTTAAAACAAATACATTATTATTATTATTATTATTAATAATATTATGGTATATTGTATTCTCTGTTCAAGTTGTCTGAGTGATGGTGTGTTTACATCCCTGTATTTCCTAGCTGCATCAAAGAAATGGCATTAAGTGTGTATGTTCAGGTTGGGACTCAAGGTCGTACCTATATATAGTATGGAAACGAGGCTGACTAGTTTGGGCTTCGTGTGCTGCAGGGCTGACCATCTGTGACGCATGCCCTGCCATCTGATTTTAGATTTATTTCCTATACCACGTTAGCCTATGTCAGGAGGTAATGATTACACCGCCCCCTTGTGTCTCAATTATACTGTGGAATCTTATTTACAAGGAGTTGTAACCTTCACATAATTGTAAAACTTTCTTGTCTCAACAGTTCTATGAATTGCATTTTAAGAAAGGTTGCTTATGTGGAGTAATAGTTTTTATCAAATTATTAGAAGGATGCAGTGTAACTATCTTTCTATGCCACTATAGCATCGTACTTGGAAGACTCACATTTCTTTTAATATCGTCATGCAAACAATAGTTGTCTGTTACCAGATCTAAGTCTTAGTTTGTTGTGCTCACGTAGTCTCCACTTGCACAAGATCGTGTAACGGTTTCGCACTACATGCTTCGGCTGTGCTTTCAACCATGTTTGTGCGTTGACTGAAGAAACGATCTAAGACCCAGTTCTGGTTTTGTTGGAACATATGAGCTTTTTCTATGTTTTCTGAGCAGGTGTGAACCCGATTCGAACCGTGAATGAAATTACCTCGTCTAAACTGGATGAATTGATTTGTCCATTGACGTGGTATCTCCACTGGAAAGGGATTTAACGGGGGGCGTAATTAAAGAATTACATTAATGCATTTTGCCTTTGATTTTTGTTACCGTAATTTTGTACAACACGAATCTAGTAGTTTAAAGGGGCGGGTACATCTGTCTGCGAAGTTTTTTGCAGCAATGATGCCCTTGGTGCCTGCCCAGGCGGCTCTCTATGCACAGTTGCCCCCTACGTCCTGTCTGTGCCCACTCGGAGCGCACCCATAGAAGACGGCCGTAGGGAAAGGACTACTTTTGTGGGAAAAGCGTCGCAGCAGTGGGGAGCGAAAACATTTTCTATCTTAAAATCTGTTGTAACAGCAGGTGAGTTTCTGCTCTGTTTAAAACCTTTGTTGTTGTCGTTGTTTTTATTAACTAATGACCTTCTGTACGAGGTATGAGTCAAGAGAACAAAGTGAATATTTATTTGTAGATTTTTTAAATGCTTTTAACCACGTTCCGCTCTCAGTGTTCTAGTTTTCGAAGAACATGAGAATCGCTATCGTATAATTTAACAATTTGCTTATTCTCGAATTCAGTTGTTCGCTTGTGGATGTTTGCGGACATTAGACAGGCTCCGCGTATCTGTAATGAATTACGGTAGATAGCACGCATTCCACACATGGTGAGGTGTGGGACGGCTTGGACTGATTGCGTCCATAAAATATTTGAGAACCCCTAAAAGAGCTCTTGAAAGGCACAACGTTATTTAATTGTTGCGGTGCTTGATATGAATGCATTATTCCTGCTGTGAATATCTGGAATAAAAGTAAAATAAAATAAAAATGTTCACTAAAGAGTAAATTAAAGGGTGTCGTGTTGTTTTTCCATCTAATGACGGATAGGTGATGCATGTTACTATGTTAGGCCTGCATAATAAACCTGGATTGTGCCATTTGACCTATACAGTTTTATCAAGTTTATTGAGAAGCGTTATTTTCTGCGTGCCGTTTGCTGTAAAGTAGCTCTATATCAGACAGCTTTGGTCTAAAATAATTACTGTGGAGCTAAACGTAATCAAGTTCAGTGCTTGTTCAATATATGCGCTTTCACAGCTTTTTCGCTGACATTTTTATGACACTATAGTATCTACTATTAATCATCACATTACTCCATGAAGTACATGAAGTGAATTCACATACGATTTTCATCTATAACAGCTAATAACATTCAGTTCACTCGACTTTTCTATGAGAACAACTGCATGTCATAAGTGAAATAACACACAGCTGGACCAGTGAACATGGTGGTGTAAAGTGACTGATCCACTGTGGTTTACGTGAACATCGTAGGACTCACTTCATTTCCCCACTGCAGTGGAGACAGCAGGGTAGTGTTACTCAGACAGTGACAGATATATCTGCCTGTCTCTGGCTGCCTGCCTGCGGGGCCTTAAAGACTAGTAAAAATCTATGTCTGTCCCTCACACATACGAACTTTGGTATAGGCGTCATGAGGAATCGCAGCATGAGAATGCAGATTTGATGCCTGTTTGCAACTATCGTCACAAAATCTGACTTAGCAAAATGCTCATTTCTAGTTTGATACTCTGTGAAAGTCTACCCAAACTAGAACAGCATTCCCTGATTTCAAATAAAACATGTAACAGATATTGCATACCTTCCACTCTTTTCTGTTTTCATAAATCACCCCTCTTCTATACAGAATCTTGATGTGCATATTTTTCTTTAAATGTAAGGATGACAGGAAATCATAATGACGTAAGGCGCAAGCTAAAGTATAAAAGTATGAAGGTTCTGCTGTAGAACTGCATGAAATTCCGCAGCACTTGGTGTGTTTTAATTGTCTTCCTTCAGGATGGTGGCAGACGAGGAAAGGACAACCAGTTGTGGGACAGTCTGTCTCAAATACCTGCTTTTCATCTTTAACCTGCTTTTCTGGGTCAGTATGGCTTGGCCAAAAAAAAACCCCCACAGTGTTTCCGTAGCCTTAAATAAGCTGTTATACAAATGTCTCATGTTGCCATATACATTATAATTTAGGTTGAATTCATGTTTGAGATTGCTTAGAATCTTATTGCTGTCATCATGACAACTACAATACATTATGCACGTTATGCCTCAGATCTTTCCTTCTGTCTCTGCCAGTTGTCTGGGGGTGCAGTGATAGCTGTGGGATTGTGGACTCTGGTGGATAAGAGTGAGTACATTAGCCTGCTCTCCTCCAGTACATACTCGTTTGCTGCTTACATCCTGATTGCAGCAGGAGCCGTCGTGGTTCTTACTGGAGTCCTAGGCTGCTGCGCTGCCATTAAGGAGAGCAGAGCACTTCTGATAGTGGTGAGTAAAGAACAGAACATGGTCACTTATGCCCACATAGTAACAACATTAAAAGTTCTTGTCTTTAGCATTCGCCCTTGTGATCAAGAGTTCACTGGTTCGAGCTCTGATGATGCTCGGATGATTTGAGCTCTGATGATTAATGCATCTCAGAGGCAGCATGTGCTTGCCTGAGCCCTCCAGGGCTGGTCATTGTCATAAGATAGGGGTTAGTTAGCTAGCTGATGGGTGGGAATTGGCATAACAACTAAAATTGGGAGAAAATGGGAGGGGGGGGGGGGTTCTTGGCCTATAGATGTTATTAATCTGTATGTTTATCAAATTACTCAGACCGCTTATGTGTGTCTTAAAGGCTACTACCATACAAGCTTCCATGGTGGCAAACACAACAAGTTCTGTTCAATTACCACTTTCTTATAGTCTCCAGCATATATTTAGAAACTCATTACTAGCTGTATGGGAAGGAAGTTCAAACAACGGTGTGTGGGTTGAAAGGGTGTGATAGACTTTATCCAAAAAATAGCTCTGACTTTTTTTTTTTAGCTGAGTTGCCATAACACTGCCTTTAATAATATACAGCAATATTATTACATGTCCAGGACTATCCCAAATTTAAATGGAATGTTTTAGTATGAGACGTGGAATAGGTGTTCAGAAGTCAGTATGTCTTTCCTACCTGCAAACGTTAATGGGCCACTGGTAGTCTGTATACGAGATCGTATATGGGCTACATGGAATAAGTGGGGGATCATGGTGCTGTAAACATATGTGATTTAAATAAAGTACGGTGTGTCTTTAAAGACCACCGAGTGGGCAACTGAGTCACAGCTGTGGAATGATGGGCATGGGGGGGGGGCTTGGTTAACGGAATGGATGGAAAGGGATTGAGAGAGTACAAGGAATGGAGTTGTAGGGAAGTTAAGGAAGTAGAGACAGAATATGAGCACAAATATTGATGTTAATGAGAAGGTCAATCCTGTGAACTGTATCCTGTAACTACCCAATCACTTATATATAAGTGATTGGGTAGTATATATATATATACATACACACACACACACACACACACACACACATTTTTACTACATAAGATCTGTCATATAGCGTGCTTAAACATACTATTACCCATTATTTAAACATTGAATCTTTTTTTCTAATTCTTTTATTTTCTGAAATTTCTTCTTTAGTTCTTTGTTCTGCTGCTATTAATATTCCTGCTGGAGATCACTGCTGGAGTTTTGGCCTATGTGTATTATCAAGAGGTAAAGGTGGACTGCCCATGTAATTTTATAGATTGATTCAGTAAGATCTCCAGACAGGAGACACTCTCTGTTTGTCTTTCCTTAAAACTACTTCATTTTATGTTCAGTGTCATTTTTTCCCTGAGGTTTCTGAATATCTGCCCTTATTTTTCTTCTAAACGTTTCATCTAAAAATCTTCTAGGCGCATGTAATGGCATGCATAAACTTTGAATAATCGGCATTGTCCACTAACGCTGCATAAATGTTTATTTAAATACACCTTTTAACATGCACTGTAAATAGTACAAGTTTGAACCATTTTAGCAGGCATGATGAGTTGACATTTGTGATTTCCCGCTGGAACCAAACCCTCTTCTGATAGCTGTGCACATCACTGCATGCCTTCTGTTGATTTTCTCTGTTTACGAACCCTTTCTCTCTTCCTCCCCCACTTCTTCTCGCTCCAGTGTTTCCCTTTCTGCTACAAGGTAAACTATTACCACACTGTCATATGGTGTTCTTTCCTCCTTTGAGTCACACTATACTCACACTCTCCAATGTCTCCAACTACAGCATAGTTTTCATTTCAACCTTGTTTAAGCTAAATTTGAAATAAATATAGAATCTATGATATGTCTATGTATAATATAAAAACTATTATTACTTGGGGGTAACAATATCTTAGTTCTAATTGATGCATTGATTTTATTGATCTAGTTTACATAAATAGTATGTGAAGTGTGATTTATATATACAAATAATCAGTTGGTATGTATCATTTTGAAGTAACATTTAAGATATAGCTAAATATCATATCTTTGCCTATCATGGTGAAATTTTCATATCCCAAGTGCTTATAGAGTTCATACCGTATTATTTCTGGCTTTGCTCATTTGTTTGCAGCTGGATGAGGAGCTGAGAGCTGATCTTAAAGAGACCATGGTACAGAAGTACCAGAGGCCTGGTCACGAGCACATCACCAGAGCCGTGGACAAACTCCAGCAGGATGTAGGAGTTTATGCAACCCACACAAAAGTAGCTAAAGAAAATCAATAGAATTCAATAAGTGGAAATTGACATGAGATAAATGCCAAACAGTGGTATTGTGCGGTATGATATTGTGTGGATGTGTAGCTGTGGACAAAGGAAATGTGTGCATGTGCCTCTGGGACTGAATTATGAGACAACCTTTTGGCTCTTTAAATGAGACTCTTTCAAATGTACTAAATGTTAGTATAATGTTTTTGGTTTTTCACCTCTGGGTGTTGTCAAAGTGAGACTGAATGTCGGCTGTTTTCCCGCACTCTGTGAGGCAGCTGAAGTGCTGTGGAAGCAACAGCTCAGCAGACTGGCTGCAGGGAACCTGGGCTGACGAGTTGGCCTACGGCCGGCTGGTGCCTGACAGCTGCTGCAAGACCCCTACTGATCGCTGCGGAGTGAGAGACCACCCATCCAACATCTACAAAGTAGAGGTCTGGCTTACACTCATGCAGTTCATTTAGCAACAGTAGTATCCATTATTGTTAGACATGTCTAATGTGATTTATGAAGAGGGTTTTTTCTGAAAGATTCTCTGACCAAGTTACCTAATTCAAACATATTTTACTACCACACTTTTCTGTGAACAAAATGCCTCTCGAGTAACTAGAAAATAACGTAGCTCTTTGTTGAATTCTTTCAACTCATCCTAGATAGTAAAAAAAGTAAAGATACATTTTAGGTAGCATTAATTTAAAAAAAATGGGACTGATTGAATAGAACAAAACAAAATTGTTCATTCTTAGTTTTTACGCAGTCACTTGGATGCATTTCTCTAAATGCTGTCTGCATTACCAAAACCTTAAGTCGGGTTACCAAAACAGTAAAAGTATTCCCACAATACTATACCATTTGTGCCAAAGGGCCTATTTATTTATTGTCCTGTACACACCAATCTAAAAAAACCATTTATTATAGTATTCTTATATGTCAAAATTCTATGCTGTGACAAAACAATAGGGAGCCTTGATACTGTGGAAAACAAAACAACACATTGCCTATAGAAAAAGGCCACCTTAATTACAATCAAGTAAGGACCATTCATTTAAAGGCAGATGCGTGAATCCCTTTGCTTATACTGAATTCTATGGTGTCTATTTGGCATCCAGTGTCTTCTCTTCTCTCCACAACACTTAATGCCACAGGATGCCTTGCTTTCTTGCCTCTGACAGCCACGTTTGGCTCGACTCAGTTATTATGTCCTCACAAACAGTATCCACAGGTTGTATTGAAGACATCTCAGGGTGTGGGGATGGCTGTCCTTCATCTTCCATCTCCATGCTGAGAGGAATTCCTCAGTTTGGAAGGGTGAATAGGAAGATTTTCATTGGTAGTTAGGATGAATGGTGAATAGGATGGGAGGATTTTCATTGGTGGTTAAGATTAATGGTGAATTGGATTAATGGTGAATTGGAGTAAACCCTGACAAGGCTGGAGCAGTGAAAGATGGCAATGCCCCAAATTATTCTGATAAATGTTCCCTCTAAACTATCCAAATGTTATCTTTCAACCATCTAAATGTTCTCTCCAAACCTTCTAAATTTTATTAGTCATTTCTGAACCTAAACTCAAAACATTTCGTATTTAATTATGATTGTAAAGGAAAATCTCTGAGAAACATTTTTTCTGCTCTCAGGGTGGCTGCATCTCTAAATTAGAGGAATTTATCCTGCAGCACTTGCAGATATTAGGTGCAGTGGGCATCGGAATTGCATGCCTTCAGGTAAGAGCCCTTCATATGATGTTCTTCAAGAATATCAGTTTTCCCCACTCTTCAGATGTTCCAAATCTTTATGTTATTTTTGTCACTTCTCTTTTAAGATTTTGGGAATGATCTTCACCTGCTGTCTACATGGACGTTTAAGGGAGGAACCTTACTGACCCATGTGTGCTGCACTCGAACACCAAAACTGCACACACGCTTTGCTGTTTTATGTTGGCCTTTATTATTACCATTATTGATTTGTGCTGCTATGCAATGTAAATACAGTTGTGTACAGAGAGAGAGAGAGAGAGAGAGAGAGAGAGACAGACAGACAGACCCCGTGTTGCCGAGAGAGAGAGAGAGAGAGAGAGACTAAATATTCAACTAAACAATTAAGATAAATTTAAAAAAAAAAACTGCATTTTGCAGTGTTTACAGTTACAGCATTATTATGTTTTAATATGCTTTTTTGATTATTTTTAAATAATAGACCACATTTGGTATGATCACAGTACTTGTAAGTGCCAGTAAAACGTCCCTTAGCTGGTATTTATTACCACTTAGTTAACGAGAGAGAGAGAGAGAGAGAGAGAGAGAGAGAGAGAGAGAGAGAGAGAGAGAGAGAGAGAGAGAGAGAGAGAGAGAGAGAGAGAGAGAGAGAGAGAGAGAGAGAGAGAGAGAGAGAGAGAGAGAGAGAGAGAGAGAGAGACCCCGTGTTGCATCTGTATGCGGAACTACATGTACGACGAGGTCGAGAAGGAATCTTTTAGTTGACGGAACAATAACAATAAAGGGAACCTGCCTTACATTTCTAAACTCTATGAATAAAAGTTCTTGTTCCTTTTAGGCTTGTATCTTGCAATTTTGTTTGTTCTGTGAATGTGTTTCTGATTTTGTGTAGCCTTTTATATTGCCATCCCTGTTATTTGACTTAAGAAGCTAGCTAGCTAGCTAGCTAGGTTTAACACTGTGGACTTGGATATTCTTAGTGGAAACAGAACAATGACGTCTAAACCTACATGCCTTATTGTTGCAAGTGCAGCACCTCAAGGTAAGACTCTGCTTGTTAACATTTTAATATAGTAACATGTCAAAGTACATCTTGTCAAACTTGGATAGTACTTGCGTAATTTCATTATTTTCCCGCTATTAGGAGTTTCGGTTCGGTCGTTCCAGCAATCTTTCTCTGTCTGTAGTCCAGTTTTCAACCTCCAGACAGCTACACCAGGGGTGAGAAATGGGCTGGTTAACCTAATTACTTTAACTCCAGCTGTAACTACATTGCACTAAATGTACTTGATTCAGCAGTCAGTACAAGACAACTTATATCTTGCACTCTTATACCACAGGGGAAACCTATTGACTTCGCCGGGGTTGATGAAAGCTCTGCTCGATGGGTTCAGGACTTCAGCGTCAAGTCCTTTGCCACTCCTGCCAAACTGGAATCCATTGATGGTCAAACTATTGACATGACTTTTATGCCATTTATTAGATTTTTATTTTAGCAACAATGGTGTGTTCATACTCTCCCTTTCTATTTCCACTGATGATAACAATTAGACATTATCACAATGTATTGTGATGTTTTAATACAGAGTGCTATAGGTTGCATTGGCCAAAGTTACACAGGCACTGATTCATGTATTGCAGGCGCACGTTACCAGGCTCTGCTGATTCCAGACTGCCCAGGAGCTTTGAATGACCTCGCTCACAGTGGCTCCCTGGCACGCATCCTCACGCATTTCACTTCTCAGAAGAGTAAGAGCTGTATAATACAGTATCTGAATGGTCTTAGTGGCTTCTGTGGCATTCACACTTCAATATCTTGACTTTATGAGTAAAGATATGATTATTTTGGATGTTTGCTCATGTAGATAGAAGTGATCACTCTGTGTGTGTTTGGGTGGATGGGTTTTCCAGAGCCTGTGTGTGCTGTGGGACAAGGTGTGTCTGCACTCTTTTGTGCCATAGAATCACAGAAATGGATATTTAGAGGATACAGCCTAACTGGAGTGAGTGTCAATAATCTGTCAATTAATTGTCACTAAATAAGTTGGTGAATTGTCAAAAATGCCCGTTTTGTTTCATAATTCATTCCGAATTTATGGTCCTTATTTACTGTACCTCATGTTTTTTAAGCCCTCAGTGTTTGAGCTGGTGCGTTTCCCAGATTTTGCCAACCTTCCTCTGATTGTAGAAGACTTTGTGAAAGACAATGGAGGATCGTACACAGGTGAACATATAGAATCCAATCTGATACATGGCATCTCATTGTGCAACAAAATAAATGTACAAAAAAAACCAATGTTTTCCCATTCTGACATGAAATGTTTTAAAATCTTTTGCAGCCAGCCAAGAAGATGCATTACATGTGGTCCTAGATCGCCATCTAGTGACTGGTCAGAATACTCAGTCCACTACAGCGGCAGTTAATAACCTGATCCTCCTATGTAATGGCAAGTAAAACCTCTCATTTGCCTACACAGTACCTTTGTTCATGGCCAGTTGAACATCTGGGATAAAACAAAGAGAGGACAATGCTAATTGATGGGAAAAGGTGGGCCCGATATGTAATTGCATGATTTAAGCTGTAAATGCAGCAAGTGATGAGTAATCATGTCTTTTGTATTCCACCTGGATACATTGCCATTACAGAGTATTTTTCATCAACAAATCTAATGTAAAATAAGTATACACTTTTCCATTAAATGTTTGGGTCTGGGGCTTTTTGGACTCAATTTTCAGTTAAAAAAAAACTGCAAAGCAATTCTGTGACAGTTGTGATCATTGATGTCTATTACTACTGCTAACAGTAGCCTTATAATTTTACTGTAGATTCCCAGAAACAGAATGTGAATTGCTGATTCTTTCCTAGTATACCAGCCAGATTTGGTACAAGTGTAAAATCATGAACACTTGTTTTCTGGGTCAACCTTTGTTTCATGGTGGAGTACATCTAAGTGTACATTGTATACCAGTGAATGTACAGTTCTGTGGCCTTAAAAAGTGATTGTTTCCATCTTCAGATTGCTGATTTTGGAAGTATTGTACTCGTCTTATTAACAAACATAAGAATTAAGAAATTACTTTTCATTAGTATCTCAGAAGAGATTACATGATTTTTCCAGAAATATAGGCATCTTATCCCCCACTCCCCTTCACCAGCTTGTGCTAGATTTAATGCAGAGTGCAAAACAGCTGCATGTTACACACAAGCTCCTATTCACCCTTAGATTTCTATGAACATTACTGACTGACTGTCAGGGTACTGTTACTACTACTCTGCAACTCTCACAATAAGACCAAAAGTGGTGACTGATAATGGGCTCTTGCTTTGAAATGTAAAACAGAACCTGTAATCATTGCACCTTTTACAATACATATAAGGCGAGTCTGTGGAAAAAAATGTCAATAAAACTTTCCATTTCTCATATACACTAGACAAAGTGTGCTGATTAAGTCAAATGTTTAGGAATATATGCTTATACATGTAAAGTATGAATATAAATTTATACTTGGATGAATATATAGTAATGTTTACATTAGTGGTAATGTTTACACAAGTAGCTTTCAGAATATTCTGGATAAACCAGAATTAATAAAAATAATTTTATTGTCATGCTCAGCATTGGCATTGTCATAAATAACAATGTACTGTACACATCAGTGTTTGAACAGATGTTACATTTTGGATGTGGTACACGTGTGTTAATGGTCCCAGTCCAGTTCACAGAAGGTCATAGAAATAGTCCAAGCCTTGACCGAGTTCCCACATAGAAATTCCTGTTCCAAGTTCTGCTGCCAGTGCAATTCTTAACTGAAGAGACTAGAAAGAGAGGATGAGCATACCTGTGAGTGATATTTATGAGAAATGTATATCAGCTATTAAAACAAACAAACAAAAAAAAAACATACAGCTTTACCTTCAAAGTTGGGTAATAGACTACATGTTTCACTGCATTACTCCTAAAACAAAGAAGCAACAAGCAGCATTACAATTAAGAGTTATAATAATATTATTATTATTATTATTATTATTATTATTATTAATTAGTAGTAGTAGTAATAATGATGATAAAACAAATGAGAGACAAAATTGCTTAACATAAATGAACATGTATTTGACACTTCTAGTCTGCAATATCTCTGTGGCTTAAGTAGATCTGCACTGGACTAAAACTGCACTAAAACTAAATTTTGTGGATATATATATAAAAATAGAAACACCACAGCCAAAGCTGATTATCTCAAAATGGCCTTTACTCAGCCCTATTAATCAACTGACCACTACCAGGCATATCAGTGAACGGAAATAAAATAGTTGATTAATGGTCTAAAATTATATGCCGAAGTATGTTGAGCAATTATAGAAAACTTTTTTTTTTTTTTTGCAACTGCAGCCTACTATGCGTCAAGCTGATTGAACTTAAGGTGCTGCTAAAGAAATGCTGGAGTCAAATACTAGACCTAAAGATGATGACTAAGGTCTTGTGACTGGACTGGCCCTTTTGCTGTGCGTTTTATGAAACATGTCGTGTGCGGGTGCATGTGGGGCACATGGCAAACCTTCTGTAACTGAAATAGTTCTCTCCTGCATACTCATCCCACAGTATCTTTGGTTTGACCTCCTTCAACAGATCAATGTACCTACAAAAGACAAAGACAGGGAGAAAGATGCACAGTGTCAAAGACGGCCGTCATGAAAACATGGCATCTGCAATGCCATAAAAACACTGTAATTACACATGGACAGCATTTATTCTGAAACTTTCATACCACCATAAGCAGCATGAGTATACAAATTCAGGCATTCTACATGTATACAAGAATTTTAAGTATTCTGATATTTCTTAAGTCATACCTGCCCCCTAGGAGGGGCTCAGCCCCCCCGTTGCTGGAGAAGTCCAGGCCATACAAGTTCAAGCCCAGCAGGATCTTGTGTCTCCACTGGCTCTGTGGAGCAAGCTGCAGCACACACTCTCGCACCCAGGGCAGTGGTGAACTGGGGCCTTGCCTACAGCACACACAACAAACCTGAAGTTGAAGATGATACTTTACAGATCAAGGTTTGGAAAAAAAAATCTAAGTTACGAGTAAAGATAGCTCATTTCACATGACCAGTTGTGCGTTGACATATGTATACACACACACAAACATAACAGTTGGATTTCAAATAAAGAACGGCTCCCTTTCAACAGATGAAGTCATGAAGTAGCCAGAGAGCCTGTATAAACACTGCTCTGAGAGAGCAGATCAACATGCCAGACATTTATGTTCTAAAATCATCCTACATTCCTCCTTTTACTTCCTGCTTCCAAACAGAGATGCAGCAATACATCTTTATATTTGTAACCATTCATCTTTTAGCAAGCTGGTGAGATTTCACGTACTAGCACAAGTAACTAGATCCAGACTATAAAGGCAGCATACAACTTACAGTCATGGCCAAAGGTTTTGAGACTAGCACAAATTTTGGTTTTCACAAAGTTTGCTGCTTCTGTTTTTATGGTGGCAATTTGCCTTAACTCTAGATTGTGAAGAGTGAGCAGATGAATTGCAATTAATTGCAAAAAGTCATTCCTTGCCATGAAATTGAACTTAATCACAAAAGTTACTACATTCCAGTCACTGCATTTCAGCCCTGCTTAGAAAATGGCCTGCTAACCATTTCAGTGATGATCTCGTTGGCTCAGGAGAAAGTGTTAATGAGGACAAGGAAGCTGATATCACTCTGCCATGCTGATTAGGAGAGCAGACTGTTTGCTTTAAAAGGGTGGTGGTGCTTGAAATTTTCTTCTGTTCACCATGGTTACCTCCAAGGAAACATGTGCAGTCATCACTGCATTGCATCAAAAGGGCACAGGGAAAGACATTGCTGCTTGTAAGATAGCACCTAAATCAACAATTTATCGAATCATCAACAACTTTAAGGAGAGAGGTTCAATTGCAGTGAAGAAGGCTTAGGGTGCCCAAGAAATTCAAGCAACTGCCAGGGCTGTCTCCTAAAAGAGAATGCAGTTACGGGATCAGGTCACCACTAGTGCAGAGCTTGCTAAGGAATGGCAGAAGGCAGGTGTGGGTGCAGTGAGACCAAGGCTTTTAGAGGATGGTTTAGGGGCAAGAAGGGCAGCAAAGAAGCCACCTCTCTCCAAGAAAAACATCAAGGACAGACTGACATTCTGCAGGAACTATAGGGACTGGATTGCAGAAGACTATTTTCTCTGATGAAGCCCCCTTCAGACTGTTTTGGATATCTGGACAAGTGATTGCCCGGAGAAGAAAAGGTGAGTGCTACCATAAGTCCTGTGTCATGCCAACAGTAAGGCATCCTGAGACCATTCATGTGTGGGTTTGCTCAATTTTGCCTAAGATCACTTCCATGAATAAGGAAGGGTATCAAAACATCCTCCAAGAGCAATTTCTCCCAGCGATCCAGGAGCAATTTGGTGATGAACAATGCTTTTTCCAGCTTGACGGAGCAGCATGTCACAAGGTAATTGTGATAACCAAGCAGCTCAGTGTACAAAACACTGAATTTGCTATGCATGGCCATGAAACCCCCCAGATCTCAAGCCCATTGAGAACCTGTGGTCAATCCTCAAAAAGAGGGTGGACAGGAACTGTGATAAACTCCAAGCACTGATTAGGCAAGAATGCATTGCCATCAGTCAAGATTTTGCCCAGAAGCTGATATCCAGCATGCCAAGGTGAATTGCAGAAGTCTTAAAAAAGGGCCAACACTGTAAATAGTCTTTGCTTAAACTGGATGTAATTGTCAATAAAAATTTAAACTTATAAAATGCTTATAATTATACTTCACTATACCATATAAACATCTGGGGAAAAAAAAAAAAAAACAGGCAATAAAAAACAATTTGTCAGTCTCAACTGTTGGCTATGACTGTACAGAGGCAATGTTTGCTTGGCTTCAGCAAAGAATATGATGTAATTATGGAGAAAACAACCAATCACGGATGTCATATGGAGGATTTGTTCACCATTTTGTGCACATGGCAGCTGACTGAACTCAGAACATGGATAAAAGCACTATGCAACAAATCCTGTAACTGGTTGACAGGCAAAATGAACCTGCCAATAGTATGTAAGCTTGGGAATGCACTTTTGGCATGGCACAACCCTCACTAATGTCATTTTGCAAGAAGTATTCAAAGCACTTAAGTCTCAAAGAATGTGAGAACTTTGTGAAGCACTTCAATGTGAATAAGTAAAAAGATATGAGAACTTTCTGTGATTCCTTCTATATTGCATGCCTAACCTGCCAGGGCCAGAGTAATCGTAAGTCATTAAACTAAATGCATCCACATAGGGGGCCAACTTCTCAAAGTCCTCCTGTCCAAACATCCCTGGCTGGGTTGTCCTAAACACAAAACAGAGTTTAATTATGAACAGACACAAATATGCAGCAACAAAGACCATAAAAAGTATAAGATGTAGGATTAGTGAGTGATCATGTGAGGTGTCGTTTACCCAGGACTGACAGCTGGAGGAATGACGAGAACACAGGTAAGTTTCCCAGCCTTTAGGAATTTACACAGGTGTGTGACCAGGTGCACCAGTTCTCTGCATCACACAACGATGACTCATAAACCCACAAACTCAGCAGTGTGTTCAGTGTAGAGGACCTCTGACACACCTCCAGCTGCTTTAACAGGTATTACTTGTTCAGCGATGTTTTAATGCATTCATTTACTTTCGTCAAGTCTCACACACACAATCACACAGACTGACTTTCTCTTGTTTCCTCCAAGCTGACTCCAAAGCTCCAGAGTATAGCCATCAAATCCTTCAGCCTAAAATGCAACACAACAGAATAACTTTAAAATGCAGTGCCGGATTATACCACCAAGTACTGTACATGGGTATAAACTAAATTGCAAGAACTATCCAACTTGGATCCAGCTTTATAAAGAGATCCTTCAGTTAATTGTTTATCCCAAAAACATTGGGAAGCTCCACTGTACCTTTGCCACCTCAACAATCTCTCTTCCAATTTCTTCAATCTCATCCTCACTGTCCAGCACACTCATAAAGTCTTGATAGGACCAACCATCAAATAACAACCGAGGTACTGCAGAAAACAGTATGAGGGTTAAACAGGATAGAGACTAGTAAGTATTACTCACATTTATGAATTATTTATAAATCCAGGGAGTTACAGGCCAAAATTCTATAATGTAAAATGGAGAAAATACTCACTTATTTTATTTTTCCTGTTTGCTTTCCTCACAGCTTTAACCCACCCTTTAAAAGAAACTTCAGATTAATTAAAAATCATGAGATACTGGTATGGAGGACAGGCCTGGGGGGAAAATGGATAGGCCGCACCCACCAGAATCATTGTCATGCAAGCCAGTAATATGGAAGCTCTCTGGCCCCCTGCGTCTGAGCTGGAGCCATACAGGAGATACTGAGGTTAGCTTAGGCCCAAACAGCTTTGCAATGTCATACCCATGAGAGTTCCACTGAAGAAGACAGGGAATAAAAGACAAAAAGACAAGATTCATAGAGGAAAGTCATAAAAGGATGAATGAAGACAAAATGAACAAATCTCTATATCTCCATTGAACCAACAGACAATTACTGAAATAAAACACTACTTAAATATCTTTTACAAACATAATGCTTCCAATGCAGAAGAAAAACAGCACAAACTTGTATGGTTCCATTTTCAACTATTTGAAATATGGGCCTTAAGATACACATCATTATCCTCATCTTACTGATATTCCTGAAACAAAAAAAATATAGAAAAGACCCAACAGTGTGGGAGAACTCACTGGTGTGATGTAACCCAGCACTGCTCCTTGGAAGTGACGTGTTGATATGGTGTGAGGGCAGTATCTCTTCTCTTCTCTCACTATATCCCTCCACTGGGGATCTGTCACTACCAGACCACGCTCCTGCACTGGCTGCTCAGCTACTGCTGTCTGAGACACCCACATAGACAGTATGGAAAAAAGCCACAGCAAGTGCCAATGTCTAGTGACACTCATTAAATGACTGCTAACTAATTATTACGGTCTCCTAATATTACCGTCACATAAAGTATGTCCAACGCATTTTAAAGAAATTTAAAAGACTATTTTGAACAAAAAGTTAAAGCAACCACACAGAATTTCAGATATTTAAAAGGTATATCAGCTAAGTGGGCTATACCCTTACCTCAGCCTCCTGCACTTTTTTAGACTTTTTGGCATCTGTTTTTGAGAGGGTGCCTCTGATCACAGGGACCGATATAAGGATGTAAAGAAATATCAGAATAACTCTCATTTCAATCTGTTCGTCTCTGCGGGGGAAATTAGATTTTTAGTACATTGGTAAAGCTGTAATACACAGAATTTCTTCAGACAGTCAGCAAAGTCCTGTACTCCCAGCGATCTATGGCATGGTAGTTACTCTTCTTTTGTCACCCGTCTCTCGATGTCCAACATTTTGCAGGTTTTGCAAGTTAGGATAGCTGCGCTAGCTATTCCTACCTCTTTACCTCAAATTTAGCAGTTATATGTCATTGTCAGCTACAAATCTATGGGTTTAAATTTGCTCTACATTCAACGAAACTTCAGATTAAAAAAAAAAAAAAGTTTTGCTGTAACACTAAGCGACAAATCATGCTTTTTAAAAAATAATCAACTGTATGTGCCAGTTTCAGCTAACTAGCGTTAGGTAGCTGGCCACCTAGGATACCCTAGTACAACTACGGAAAAATGATTTGCCAAGAGTGCAGCTAATATTAGCTTGGATAACATTGACACACGTCGAATGTTGTTATATGCGGTGAAACAGAAGACATGTTTACTTACCCTAATCTTTCTATGTTTTGAAAATTGAACTGTTTAACAGAAAAACAACGCCGATCTTCAGAACACAGCGCACCATCTCAATGATACCCTGCACAGTAGCAGTTAGCTAGCCACCTAGCTAGTTAGGTTAGCTACCAATGGCTAACGACGCACCGTCAGCGGGGGAGGGGCCGAGCATACAGAATCACGTGACCTTGACATGCCCTACTATGTCAAGTTTGATCCACGTCAAACTAAACAGCTGAATTGAAGTTTGCCATTTATATGTATATATTTAAAAAAATCTCGGGTCAGGTAGCACCCAAACCCAATAAAATGTAACACAATTAAGAGGGCACAGCAGGTAGGATACCAGCTCATAGATGTTACATCGCAAAATATTTGATGAGCCTATTTTTAGATTTTTTTACATATAAATAACAAAGCGGGAAACGTAACATTAAACAAACAATACAGGAATCCATGAATCACTTACGTTTGTAGAAATATTTCAGCCTAGATGGCTGTTAATCTATAGCTCAGCATTTGTAAAAAAAAAAACAAAAAAACAAAAAAACCAACAACCAAAAATATTGTAATTAAACTAAAAGCAAATTTAATATTTAATATTTTAATATTTAATATGATTTCATATTTTCTCTTCACAGTGAAAATTAGGGAGCCACGCTTGCAGTATCAACGTTATTATGCCATAATCATATTGCATTTTTACCTGACATGGTAGCGAGGACATATTTTACCATACACTAATTTAAGCGTCAGACAGCCCCTCCACTCCTTCACGGAACGTGAGAATCTAAATGTACACTAACTACCCATTTCCCATGGGATGACAGTATTAAAACATAAAAGTTTATATCTTAAATTGGGTAGGTTATATTTCTATGTTTTAACTTTTTTTTCTCACATTAAACCTGCGAGGTATAAATTGTGTCCCATATTTGGTCACAGTTACTTTTCTTAAAACAGGGGAAAGCAAAAGTACTATCAAATAAGCTGTAGACATATCACACTCTTTAGTAGATGGATGACCAGGCTGTGTTGGGATGCAATGGACATTTCTGAATTCAGAATGAACATGGACACATAAATATAAGACCTCAACATGAATAATTATTCAGCTGAATAGCCTAAATTTATCTCATGAACAGTGACTGATGTGATTATTATTGAATCTAGAATCTTTCAAATGTTTCATTCTTGTGTACTAAATCCATGTGACTTAAAAGAAAAAAATAGATCATTTAAAACATACTTTAACTTAAAAGGAACAAGAAGTCATTTTCACCACCAAAAAGTAGCAAACAATATTTATGAAAGTGATTATTTGTACTCTTTTAATATAAAGAGATGAAGATTGCTTTATAGTCCTCAAATGAATCAGTTTACTTCATAGAGTGGGTCCCCCACATGGAGGCAGCCATATTTAAAGTAGATTTAGGACATACTCTCTGAAACTTCCAGGTCACTATGTGTTAGTATAATAGCTGTTTCAAGAATAATTGTTGGAAGCCACATTTTTCCTTTAGAAAATAAGCTCCACAATTCTAACCCTTAGAGGTGAACAGACTCAAACAACACACCTTCAATCCACAACAATTTCAGCTCATTATAGTGAAGAAACAAAAGACTTTTCTCAGGTATCAGGCAAGTTTATTGTGAATCTTCAGTGGAAAATGCTTCTTCTATAAACATTTTGGGGACTACACCTCCTAAACGTGTTGTACCAACATAATTGATTTAGATAATATGTAACACAAAAATATATGCTTGCTTATACATTGGCTGTATAGTGTACTTTTAGCGTACAGCGTACTTCACCAGTTGATCCTTTTTGCGTCCCCCCCCCCCCCCCAACACCTTTGACAGGCTACAATTTTACCTTCATATCTTTAAAAGCTGCCAATGTCTTTCAGTAGTTAAAGGTTATTACTTCACACCTTAAGATGGAAATCAGACAGTGAAACATACCTCTCAAATTCCTTAACAAATGGTAAACGTTCATAAACTTACTTCCAATTTTTGCAAACTGCCCCGACTGACATCTCTCAGCCTGTGTCCTTGTGTTTCATCACTTCCTCCTGTCTGGGTCTGTAGCCTGTCTTTACGGGTGAGGATTGGGTTACCTGGGTGCAAAAGTTAGTTCTTCCGGCGTGGAATTGTGGGCTTAACAATAGAATGACAAAAAGGGGGGAATAACAGGGAATGCCATTACTGTCTTTTTGGCCTTGGTTTGATAACGCTAGTATGAACATTCAGAGCACTCAATGGTAATTCATTTTATGAGTTTATTTCAGAAGCACACAGGTATCTCTTTATTCTTAAAGAACACTTGTTCACATGCATATAGAAAATACCGTAACTAAAGCCTCACAGCAAGTGGTAACCTTCCCTCTTGTAAATTGCAGTGTGATTCTTTTAATACTGCATGTGTAGTAACGTCATGATATCAACATTTTTTATCAGGGTTCTTATGCACAAAAGGTTCATAGAGCAGGTGTTGGTCTTTTCTAGGCCTGTTGAGCTGGTTGTTGGCTGAGTGGGGGACAGAGGTACCATGTTGACCACTGCTGGACAACTTTGGGGTTATAATTCCTGCTCACAAACGCGACAAGATCATTCGATCAGGGTTGAGAACTGACAGGGTAGAAAGGATACTGAGAGGGGACTTGTGTGAAAGCAAGATCTGAAGCTACTGGGAATTGTTGGAACCAAGTAAAAGCAAAACTCTTAAAATCCAGAATTTTAGCAAGCAATGTAAGCAATTCACAAATAAGACAATGGCATACCAAAAACAGTGGTTTATTTTTAATTCTACACAGTCAAACAATATGATGTATAATCAATCACTTGAAAGAAGATTCAAGTTATGAAAAAGAAGATATAATGTGGGCACAGAGTTGGGACCCAGCAGGGGAAGGCATTTCCATTTAGCGATGACTAAAAAAGCCTTGAGGATGATTATACTTAAAAGGCTTCAGACGATTTGGACCCCTGAAATTCAAGAAATGAATATTTCAATGAGAGTTCTCATTCAAGTGTACAATAATCTAAAATACTCATTGGATGCCTGTGGGCGCCTTGATTTTACCTGGCAGTGCGTAAGCACATCTTCTCCCTCGGGAATTCCCTTGGGCCCTCTGAGCCATCGCACACTTGGCTTTCTGTCTCCAGGTACACATCCAGACACACACAGAGACGCTGCATCTGGTTGGTCAGGAGCTGAAGTCCTGGGCGGGGCCCCTGCAGCTCAGACCTGAACACATTAACCTCGCTCTCCATTGCCTGGAGGAACAAGAACCAGTCAGGAAGGCAAAATGGATGGGTACATCAAAGTAAAATAATTTTGCATTCACAATGGATGAATAGAGCCATTAAGATGACTAGAAAGAAATAAAGATAAAAAATATGGGGGTGAAACTGATTGTGGCAGCAATAGGAGGGTCAACAAAAACTAGGGATGTTGGGGATAGTAATATACTTACCCGTAGGTTATCGTCTGTGCGGCCACTGCGCTCTCCTTTCCAGAGCAGTGAAAGAGAGAAAAGAGGAGTGATCTCTGGATAGCGAGGATTCAACACCACTGCCGCCTGAAGACGAGCTGAGACCCAGAGAGGGCGCCAGTAAAAAAGACAGAGAATCACCTGTGTGCATCTAGAGGCCAGCTATTAATTGAATAATGTACAATTCTATTTTTATGGCTGTAAAATCCCATGCTGTGTTCAAACTTTAATTTGATGCATGAACATTTCATCATCAAACCCAAATTTTTCTCTCCATCTCACCTGTTCCCCTCTCTACTGTGGCCATGAAAAACAGGTCAGTGTTCCGCACCAGGCCAGCCTTCATCACATGCTGCACAAAACTCAGCTCCTGAAAATACACACACACACACACACACACACACACACACACACACACACACACACACACACACACACACACACACACACACACACACACACACACACACACACCTCGTCATTTCACGAGTACTGTCTAGAAGAGTTTATTCTCTGGATTGTTGAACACAACATTGCTGAACAGACGCACACAGACACAAAAAACCCACTCAGTTTGACAGTCTTCATCCTCCTTGGTGATATTTGTAACTTACTATGTTGCATCATCATTACAAGAAATTAAACAGTATTTCTGCAGAGTTAAAAAAAATGGCTTGGTGGTGTGATACAAGCTGTAGGTAAGCTAACTGTTAACCTTAAACCAATGCAGCAGAAAGTTCACCTTCTTGGAAACCATTTGTCACCTTTACAAATGACTTAAATATGTTTAAAACTACACAGATACATTTTGCAGGTCTACCAATAGATTCTGGCAAAAGCCTCATTTACTGCTTTGGCAACATTGTAAAAAGTCTTATTGATTAAGTGATTATGGTTCTCATGCTTAATACATTCTGCAATGATCCACTATTTTTGTTTCTGACACACTAGTTTAACCCAATTCCAGCACAGCAGAGTCCAAGCCGTTCATGCAACATTAGAGCAAGTTTAGCACAGCCATAATTATCATCCTTTAAACCAGTAATTTAACACAAGGTGAAAAGATCACAAAAGCCACTGTAGACAGGCACGTACCACAAACTCCTCATAGCTCATCATAGTCCAGTGAGCCAGGCGAGAGACCACTTTGGCTGGGAAGAGATGCTGGCACTCATTGGAGACTGGAACTATGCTGTGTTCTACAAGAACAGACACGGCTATGAACTCAAACACATACTCAAAACATATCCCGTTAACAGCTGAGCGTAATGGTCATCCTAAAGGCATATATGAGTGTGTGTGTGTGTGTGTGTGTGTGTGTGTGTGTGTGGAGTGCCTGTGGACATGCGCCTATACCCAGTGAGCTGAATTGTTTGTGCAATGCCAGACGAGCCTGCAGACGTCCTCTCAGGAGCTTCATGGTGCTCTCCATATGGCTGGCACTGAGAGAGCTGTGTGGTCCTTCCACCTACAACACATCACAAGACCTTCAGCACTGTAACACACATACACACAGAGACACATACAGACACACACAGTACAGCATCTCACCCTGAACTTATTCTCATTCACTGCAGTACAACACACTGCAAAATTTAATTATATACACAGGATGAGATGGTAAATATCCTGCGCCAAACCATTAAGTTTTCACATAGGACCCATTCACTTCACTCATAACAATCCCACTGTTTCGTAAGCTCTTCATGGGGGTTGTTAGTCTGTCCTTCATTAAATTATGACACCTCCAGAAGGTTCAACAGTGTGGACTGGCACCAAAGATCCAGCCCCCTCCAAGTTCACTTTTGAGCCACAGACATACCACTTACAGCCATTCACTCCCTAAACCATAATC
Source organism: Electrophorus electricus (assembly GCF_041902795.1). Classification (NCBI taxonomy): domain Eukaryota; kingdom Metazoa; phylum Chordata; class Actinopteri; order Gymnotiformes; family Gymnotidae; genus Electrophorus; species Electrophorus electricus. The sequence goes on along the minus strand of NC_137500.1, from coordinate 8,352,372 downwards.
CTCATATATGCTTCCCCAGTGACTAAGGCTGTACCCAGCCCCACGCATGCTCAGTGCTGCCATTTCCATATGGATTTTACCACTAAACCTCCTAAAACTCCAAACATACTAATCTCCCTCGTGACTAAGGCCATACCCAGTCCCACTGGCACCATTAATGCATGCTCAATGCCACCAGTTCCATCTGGATTTACCATTTATAGACATGACAATGCCAGGACATCACACTCTACTCAGGTGTCCGATCCTCTCCATGCCCAAAGCACCAAAAAAAAAACAAAACCCACCAGCCACACATCAGCCCACTTTATACTGCATTTCCCCAACTAGCATATGCTCTCATCATCAGCTACTTCTGATAATTCTTTCACAGCTACCTTTAGCATACAGCTTCTAAAACCAAATTACACAAGCAAAGATGTAGCAGACTTGGATACAAATTCCCTAACAACCATCTCTACTGGCCTAAAATACACCTGCCACCCACAGTCTCTAACAGTAGTCACCAAGTGGATATTTCAGCTTCTTCCTTTCCAAAACTTCATCATCTGCATTCTTGAATAAAATTGTTAACTCTGGAAATAAACTATCGATTTACTCAACACACTATATGTATTTAACGCAATGCACTGAGGGACCTGTAGTTTTCTCCTGATATCTGTAACCAATTTCTAGAGATGGCAGGACAGCAGTTTTTCTGATCCAATACCAATACTGACATCTTGCATTCAGTTGTCACCCAATATTGATACTGATCCAATATTTTTCATTAAAACAACTATGGAGCTGTGGTTCAGTTGTTTGGAATTGTTTTGTGTGGGATGTATTATATATGCTATTTTTACTGATGTCATGCATGGATATAACAGGAATATGGATAAAATTGTATAAAAACATAATTCGACTAATTTTTTCTTCCATTTCCTTACAGTCAGTGTCTGTCTTAGTGAGATGATATTTATTGTCTTGATCACTTGGTTCTCAACTTTACTATACCCACCCTCCACACACATTCGGCTATTTGCGTCCTTTCTCTCTGGCTTTCTGTATCTGCTCATTATTACCTGGTAGAAGGTGGTGTACCTCCCAGAACTCAACCTTACCCAGTGTCAATCACTGAGAACGAGGCCCTGGAGTACTATGTAGCAGAGGCCCTAGCTAAAGGTTATATCTGCCCTTCCAAGGCCCCCGTTGGAACATGATTCTTTTTTTTTTTTTATAGCTAAGAAAGATGGAGGTCTATGTCCATTCATAGACAACAGGAGGCTTAACGTGACCATTAATTACGCCATCCACTGCCATTAGTACCAAATACTTTAGAACAACTTAGGGGGCCCAATTCTTCACCAAGCTGGATCTCCGAAGTGCCTACACTCCAATGAGTATTATGGTGGGTGACAAGTGGAAGATGACATTTATTACCTGGATACAGGTTTTGTCTTGTGGTCTGGCCAACACCCCTTCCATTTTTCAAGTCTTCTTTATTAACTATGTGTTTCAGGACATGATAAAGTTTGTTGTGGCTTACATCAATGATACACTTATTTATTCCTCCACGCTGTCTGAGTGTTTAAGACAAATGAAAGCTGTTTGCAAAGGTTGCTACAGAACATCCTGAATGTAAAGAGCAAGAAGTGTGCATCTGTACATCCTTGTTAGCAACAAAAATAAATAAATATATGGATGGAGTTAGCTGAAGCTTATTATCTAGTTTGTATTCCAAATTTCACCTTAAAACTCAGCAGGCTAACAGGAAACATAAACTCATGTAGCCTCTTTATTGACCTAAACCATAAGCACATTATCTGCCTTACACTCATTTAGCAATTCTAAAACACACTATTTGCAAAACACTAAACAGTTCCCTACATTAGACACATGATTCAAATCAATGCCATGCAAATGCCACACATTGACCAATTACTCAAGCCCAGTCCTCACTAATTTTTTACTAATTGTTATTAATCAGAGCCTGAGCTCCATCAACAGGCCACAGATTATGTGACTTGATTTGAACAATACTGGTCAGAGAGAAAGAGAATGAGGAAGAACAATGATATATGACAACTGGGCTACTTTGGCTGACAATGCGGTCAACCGTGGGTCCAGCCTAATCTGAGCTGCTACACTAATGAGCATCATCTGGATTTTTCAGAATGAGAACAGATAAGTAGACCCATCCTCCGTACATTTGTTGCATTTCATTTCATTCTGAAAAACCAAACCATTCACATCATGTTTTTGCAGAACTGTTAGTCTACCCCTTGCTAGAGGAAAAAGACAGCTGTTCACCCCATAGCAGGAAGAGACCCTCGTAAACATGGTCAGAGCAAATAGCATATGTTTACAACAACTATCACAACTGTGCAATGAATCTGTGCAAGTATGCTATCCTCTCCTCTCACTTGTACTGTATTCCAGTATCTTGTCACTATTTATAAAAACGAGAGAGCAAACGAAACAGCAGCTCCAGCACTCATCTCCCATAAGATGTCACAGACAGCATGGTACCCCTATCCACTTCCTTACAGCCTTATTCAAAGTATAGTATACGCAATCTCTGGCCGTCCAATATGAAGTAGTAAGCCAAACTTTAAAACATTAATGTCAATTTACCCCGCCAAAGCAACTTGTGTTATTAAAAGCGTTCACCATCTTCAGCCCCACAATTTGCTCTTTATCAAATTATTCAATCTTGCACTATAGCATGTCCATTATAGAATGCATCAGTTCTTCCTCCATTAGTAAACTTTCCTGCTCAAGTTTTCCTTTCAGTTGACAAACATCTAGACTTGCTGGGTTTAAGCTTCATCCTTGCAAACCTAAGATGATCATTTATCTTCTCTAGCAACTGCCAAGTGTATGGCAAAGTTGTCAGCTTTGCCTCGTCTTCCATGTATGCCCTGATTAGAGGGAGCCAGGTACCATCCTGCAGCCTCTCCCCACCTACAACTCATTCAGAAGCCCCATTTATCGCATCCATCCAATCGTAAATAAAGACACTACACCACACAACCCAGAACGCCACATCTTGAATTGGTGCGTGTTCCTACCCACAGCAACACAGTAATACCTGTGGACTGTCACGATGCCTCTCTCTGGCAAACGGTTCTTACACAGAACGGCATAGTTATACTTGTGAAGAACCGTTCCGACCCAGAGCAGCATAGTCATACCTGTGGACTGTCACTGGAGAAGTGCAGCCCTCCAAGACTCTGCACCCAAACATACGGATGTCCGAGCTCTGCCACATAATCCGCAAAAGATACTATACTAAAAAACAAAAACAAGATGTGTATTAGTCACACATCAAACATTAGAATTTACCATTATTACTGCAAGACTGTATAGCAGTACAATTTGAGCCTTACCCCACTTTGTCAAACTGGTAGCGGTTGGCAGGGTTAGGGGTTTCTTGGCCGTGATCAGAGGCATACAGACAGTTCAACAGAGACTCCGGGTTCAGAAGCTCCCTACAGAGAAGCATTGCAGAGGAAAACTGAAACATTGGCAACAATCATGAATTATAGCTATTTTCTTGTCATAGACAGTGGGTAGATCTTCACTAACAATGCAGACAGCATTTTTATGGGGAGGATTTGAGAATGGACTGGAGAACGCTAGCACGAGGCGGCTCACCCTGCGCTGATGGCTCCTGAGAGGTCGGCAGAGGCCGACACTTTAACTTTCACAGTGAGAATGTTGAGGTTCATTAGGTAGTAGAAGAACAAATGCAGAATGCTGCCATCTACATCACAGGAGGGAGGAGAGCGTTTAACGGCATGCACCAAAGACACGTTCAATGTCCAAATGAACAGTGCTGGCATCTGTGTTGTACACACAGGCACATACTCACGCACCTTTACAATTGAGCTCGATGCACAGTGAGAGAGGATGACGTTTCAGCATCTCTTTGCGTTTGTCATCCAGCTGAACACCAACTGTAGCACGTCGTCGCTTCTAAAGGAAAAAAGGAGACTTTGAGAGGCTTTGCTCAAAACAAGGCAGAAAGCACCAGGAAAAATAAGTGACTTACAGTGTTCTGTTGTTCCTCTTCTGCATCTGAGTCACTCTCATCGTCTTGGGGGACCACAGACATATACACTTTATAAATATAAATTAAGCACACCGAACTACATGTTTTTTTAAATTATTATTATATATATATATATATATATATATATATATAGATAGAGATAGAGAGAGAGAGAGATATAGATATATATATATAAAAACCACACACACAAGCCTAGACGCACATTTTTACCTTGTGAATCTTCAGGTGGTCTTGAGAGGGCCTTGGCTTCATCTACATCTCCACTTATTGACACAGAGAGATTTGTGTCTGAAACATACACATACACACAAACACACATTCGCTGCATTAAGGCAAGATTAGCAGATTGTCAGAGATCAGTAATTCGTTTGTTTGTTTGTGTGTGTATATAGTGTCAAGAAGCCACAGGGAAAAAAAAAGACACAGCAAAGACAAAGAACAGGGAGTCATTTAGACAGAGAAGCAGGACGGAGTCGTGTGCCTTACCACAAGCTTGGCCATACGCACTGGCCTGCACCAGCAACACATAGAGAGGTGGAGGAAGGTGGCGCGCAACCTCCGCCTGTTTCTGCACACGTTCAAATGGCATGGACAAGTACTCCTGCACAGGCAGAGAGGCCTGGGGGGGGAAGAGGGAGATTATTACTGGGCACATGGGAACAATACAACTACTATGAATTTCCAGAATGGACACTTGGGGCATTTTCATGCGTCTCTCTCTTTGTTGTGTGTTCCACAGCAAATAAACTTCAGGGAAGTCCTGCCTCAAAGCCACGACCCACGGTGTATGAAAAGAGGAGGGGAAATGGAAAAGCAAGTTGCAAAGTTGTCAACAGCACTTTGCAAGTTGCAAAGTTGTCAACAGGGCCTTCAACAAGAAAACAAAAGGCTTTTTATGAAAACATATAAATATTGATAAAACCCTGGTACTATTTGCTGATAAAATCTATACTGCATTGCCCATTTTTAATTTCCCACTTAAACCAACTAATTTTGAGTTAATGTTTCCAGCTAAAGTCTCAAAGCACGGGATGGTCACTTCCAAAGTGAGTGTTCTGTACGCTGGCTGCATGTATTACCTGCATGATGGCTTGTAGCCCAGGCTGCAGACTGTTCAGGTACTCTTTCTTCATTTCAATTCCTTTCAGGATCTTCTCTTTAGTGCACAGGGAGCTCTTATACTGCTCAGCCAACCTAAATTATACATCCCAACAATCCAAAAGTGTTAAGCCAAGTTTTTAAACAAAACACCTTTCAAGAGAAAAAAGCAGCACACATACGTTCTCAGTATATCACTGTGTACTATTTGTATAAGTTAAGTGCGTGTGTGCATATGTGTGCATTTGTTACCTCTTCCTCTGCTCCAGTTCCCAGTCAAGCCTTGCAAGTGTAAGCTGATGAGGATCCTCTTTGGTGAGATGAGGACGTGAAATTTCAGCTGGAGCCTCCTGAAAGAACTCATCCACACTGACCAACTCGATCTCCTCATGCTGGGACCTAATTTGCAAAACAATTATGATAATTATTTACAATATGCAAAGCATTAGGGAAATACGTTTGGAGTTTTCTGAAGCAACACAGCAGAGTGGTCCAACGAAAGCACATTCCACCAATCTCTCCGATCTCTTCACTTACCTGAACTCCAGACATTTGCCGATCTCCTTCTGAAGGTGCAGAACTTCATAGAGGAGATTCTGAAGCTGCAGGTGCAACACATCCACCCTCTGCTTTGCCTGAAGAAGCGAAGGGTGGAGACAGAATAAGCCATGTAGTTGTAGTGGAGAGATGAGAAAAGGAGAAGAAAGGGTGGAGGCGGTGTGTACCTCATGCGTCTGATCCCGTGCTTTCTTCAGTCTCATGTGGGCCATCCGGTTCAACTTCTTCAAGGCAATGAAGTGAACAGAGCCTCTCCTTCGTCTCTCCTCAACCTCCATGCTCTGGACACACACACACAAAATCAGCACCACTCTGCTTCTTAGGGATTAAACAAACCAAAATATAAAAAACAACTCACCCCTTCTTTAGCTCCACTGGCTTTAAGATCTTGGATTTCAGCCATTAGTTTAGCCACAGCTTCACAGGTGCTTTTATATAGTATGTAGTCCTGTTCAGTATCTCTTCCTTCCAGTTCCACTTCCTCGTTATATACACGCACATCCTAATGAAAGACATACTCAGAAATGCATAGAGATAGCATGTGTTCACTCACTCCCAGCCTGCCAACAGGTTATAGGCAACTTATGAACTAGCATCTTCCTCAGATCTACTCTGACTAGCACATTACTCCATTCCCTCACCCAAGTGCACGGTAAAGAGAGGTGTGTTCAAAAGATGTATTTGAGATTAGGGTGGAAATTGGAGAGATTAAAACAAAGAAGCTTTTGCTGAACCTGCTTCCTGCCTGAATACAGCTTCCTCTGGCCGACAAGGGGTAGTGCAGGTGGAAACTTTGCCTAGCAATACAATCCACATAAGTCTGGCATAACATCAAAGCATCTCTTACATTTATTTTTCACACTTAAGCGAATTCCTGTAATCTAGCTGTTGAATAAAATAAGATCACAGTAATTACTTAGTGCGCCTGAAAAAATGCTTTGCCACTCTATACACAGAGGTTTATAATACAAGTCAAATTAAAGAGACTGGACAAGGTTAGAAAAAATAAACCTTTGAGAGTAAAAACTACTATGGCAATGATCAGTAGATTTGGATAATTATGTAGAGGGTTATTTTAAGACTTTGGGTAGACGGTTCCTCCAGAATAATCGGACAGCGTTAGAGAAGTCGACTCACCTGATCCGCATCTCCTCGAATCCGCTTAGTTTCGGGCGTGCCGCCATCACCGCGAATGACTTTCGTCTTGCGTTTTTTCAGGGGGTCCGTAGACATGGCTGAAAACAAACAAAGCTCACTAAGTAACCAAACAAATGCAGCTGTTACAGTAGATGAATAATACGTTATTATTATTATTATTATTATTATTAACACGTTATTACATGTATGCTAAGTAACGTTAGCATGCTAGTTTCATCTGAGCTCTTGTTAGATACTATAACGCTAACCTAGCTAGCTAAGGAGTCCGATTTTTCAGTTAAGATAGTAGTTAGATAGCTAGCTGTTTGACGCCGTGGCTTCAAGAAGTTTGAAAGATTTAAGGAGTGGCGAAAGAAAGTTAAATAGCTTTAAAACATGTAAAATAAAACCTGTTTCCAAATAAAACTTGTTTCCAGGTTATCCTAAATCGTATCTGGTTCCAACGAGCCTGGCTAACCGTAGCACACTGTTAGGGAGCTTGTTTTCAAACCTCACGACCCCTTCCATTTCGTATAATAAGTACTTTGATAATAACGGAATACAAAGCGACCTAATAAGATGCATTTATCCTCACCTCTCACACACTTTATCTAGGTAACAGGCTTGCAATCTAAAGACGTGTTTAAATGAAAAGCTTTGACCTAAGAACGAGCAGTGAAGTCAGATACTGGAGTACTTCCGGATTTTGTTGTATGTTCAAAATAAACATCTTAGACCGTAAGGTCTGAAATCAAAATTATTTACATTAAGATTAATTTACGCATTTTATTCGAATTCGGGCTACATGCATTTTACCCATTATTTTACAATTCTTAAAAATAAAATTTGTTATTTCCTCTCTTAACCCAATCTTGATCATCAAACACATTTTGGAGACACTGAACAGCTTCAAAAAGAGATATAAACTAATTAAATATAATAAACGTAAATAAACTTTAACATCACAGACTAGTTTGTAAACATGTGTTTTCACATCGTTTTCACAATTACTCCATTACTCAGTAGGCAACTTAATAAAAAAGCAAATACGCAAATGTATCCTTTTTGTCGGGAACTACCACTGACCGCCATAGGACTTTTACTTTAAAATATCAACTAAAGCCTACTTTCACACCCACCTGAGGAAGTAAACTCTTCTTAAGATTGTTCATGCACTATGGAGTTACCTTTGTTAAATAATTTCTAACAGGCATTTTTACAGAACTATAAAAAATATTATATCCGGCGAAATACCCGCGATACGTGATGGATAAATTAAGCAAATGACGTTGCCAGCTATACAAACTCATTAGTCATCTATGCAAAGTCCGCCTACAGTTGAAGACCTAAACATTCTTGCTAGCTAGCGGTTGCCTTGTTTTCATACACCATCAGAACAAAGCTAATCAATACAAAAGTTGTGCTGCCTTTATTGAAGGAGTTTTTAATGCATTATGGCTCAGTGGCAGCCTATCACAAATCTGAAAGGTTTATTTGTACATCACCCTCCTGTGGCTATGTTTTTCTTGTGCCTCCTGGTACTATCTGGAGCGTTTATTAGTATTGGGATATACTCTGAGAACCATGACATCAAGAACCCAGACATCACAATGGTAATTACAGTATTCTGCCTGTTGTATCATGAGCATTCTTTTAATACAATAAAAAAAAAACACCTTTATTCAAAGTGAATATCTGAGGGTGTCTCCTTTTCTGTATTTGTTAGCATAAACAGAATATATATGGAAGAAGATTCCAGGGAGTAACTTGTGTACTGTAGTAAAATATGCAGCGATAATACAAATTACAGTGAAGTACATAAAGTTTACAGAGAATTAGGATGTTTCAGACAAAGGACGCAAGTAACACACACTTGTGTGTTTCAGGACTGGAACCAGATGTTGACATCATTTGCAAGTCTTATGTTCTGCACACAGTTAAACAATACAGAGCTTTTAAATGGGAAACAGGAGATCAACTCGCCTCCACTCTTAGATCATGCCGATGTAGAAATCACAAACACATCCTCAAAAAATATGGGAGTTACTAATGTGGCCCTGCTAGTACCACTGGTGCATATCAGAGACATTGGAAAACAGAGCACCATCAGTGCCACATTACTTGGGAGCCAGCTAGGCCTAAGAGGTGTGTAAGTAGACTGGAAGAACATAATGCAAACTGTTGGAGCTAATTCACCTGTGGTCTAATATTGGCTCAACTTGTTGATTTTTTTTTTCTCTCCAGGTGCTGCTGGAAAAGAGTTACTAAACATATCACTATTCTTGCATCTACAAACCCAGATATCAAACGCTGATTCTAACTCTGACCTTGTCCAAACATTATCCAATAATGTTGACACAAAGCCCGGGGCTTCCATGTCCTGTCTGAGGATTACCGCCCCAGCTCACGTTCTACCTCAAACTCCGTAAGATAATATTATCACATAACAGATGTTATGTGGTTCTTTTTAGATGGTATACCTGTATGCTGAATTGAGGTTATTTTCAGGTCACCACCAGAATGCTCTCTTCATGACCACCTGGAGAAGATAATGCCACCTGTCAGGGCATTTGCTATAGAGTCATACAAGCAAAGTTCCCATAATGCAGCACCATGCCTCAGCTTGGAGTACACACCTGACCCCAAACTGACTGTTCTACTTACTCAGGTAACACACGTTAGTTTGAGTCACCATTTAACATGCATAAGGGTAGGAAACAATGCAGCATTACTATTGCCTATAGAGATGTACATTTTGTCAGTGCGGTCCATGCCTTCAGTTAATCCAGGGGTGTGTATCTTTACCGACACAAGCCTTGCAACATTTGCAGGTAAAGTACACAAGGGAAGATGCTTTTATGTTTTAAATTCTTTGAGTGCTTAAGCATTTTTTTAACACACACAAACAAAATATGAAGATAAAAACGTGGGTTTTGTTTCCATATATGACTTGGACATGGTTATTACTAATTACTAGCAATCACCAAAGACATAATGACAAAGCATTTATAAGGTATCCAGAATTTCATTATTATCAAATTTTATTACAAAAAAAAGATCAAATTTGATTTTGAGGTAAAATCTTTGTCTACAAAGATACTAGATGTTTTATTAGGATCATCCACTTATGAGGATTGACTCCAGCCCACTTAAGTATGATACATTTAGCTGATGTTTTTATACAATGCAACTTACCATTATGACTGAATACAGCTTGAGCAATAGGGCTAAAGTCCTTGCTTAGAGCAAACTGGCAACCTTCTGATTACAAGTCAAGTACCTTAACCACAGAGCTACAAGAGCTTTCCTTATTAGCATCAAAAGAGAGGGCAAGTGCACTGTATATGTGGCAAAGGGGTGGCCGGAATTGTTTGCATAACTTTAAAAGTTCTTTATATACAGAAGACCAAAATTGTTTGACCTTTATGGATTCATATGGACAATGAAAGAGAATTTTTGCACTTGATGCAATTTGGTTACACCTGTTTACTGAATTTGGTATATTTATAGATATATAAACCCTGTTTTCAGTGTTAGATTGTTTTTTTTTAAACCTACATTTATAAGTTGTAAGATCAAAGTCATTGTCAATAGATTGATACGGTCAAACTTAATTATTAATTGGGAATCCTAGATTTTTGCCCATGTCCCAAAGTCTGGAGAATTGGCCTTTTTGTTAATGTGATGAGTAAGTGCATCATTTTTATGATCACATGACATGGAGGTGTTTTAGTGTCCATAGAAAATGTCGACATGTAACTGGATGTCAAGTGCATCTCACTTGGATACGTTAATAATTTGTTAAATTGCCACTATTTAGGAAAATCTGGCCAGTTACCTCACTATATTTTAAGCAGACAACACCAGATATGTTGAAGTGGAGCCATAAAAGGCTATATATTGTTGAACATACTACACTACATATGCATGTCAGCTCTTCATATGCATGTGGTACCCAGGTTTCATTTTAATAATAATGATGACCTGTGTGTGGTCTTTGAGTAATGCTAATGTATGTGTGAGCAGGGTCAGTGATGAATTCACATAACTGAATAACTGATCATAAAAACAGAAACTCGGCATAACAGACTTAATCCTCAACACACCCAAATGATCAAAATGATATACTTTTGTGGCATTTCTTTTCCTAAAGCATCGATTTATGCTTCAGTTTAAGTGTTGAATCATGTCACCATTGTACTAATATTAACATGCCTCCTGCTGAAGGCATTGAAAAGCACAACTGAATGCAATGCAGAATGGGCTGTGAACATCCAGCACAGCCTAGAAGTAATCTTGCATAAAGACGCACCCTCTCTATCTTTCCGTTCTATGATTCAGACATATGTCTCACCAGCTGCTGCTGCAGCAGAGTGGCAACATAAAGTCTCTGGCAAAGGGTGGACAGGGTTGTCTTCTGCAGACGCTTTGCAAGGTCATGGGCAATGAACACTAACCTCTCTTTAATTATTTTCCACTAGGAAGAGAAAGCCCTAGCTAGGCTTCACCTGATGTTGGCCAGCATCATGTTATTAGCTCTGTGTGCCTTAATGTGCACCACTGGGACTCTTACCTGCACCAGATCATGCTGTCTTCTTGCCAGCAATCTCCAAATCCAAAAGGTGATGAGGATCAACCAACTAACCTGAATTAATGTTTCTTACATGTTACTGTGTTTAATGTATCTTTTACTTGTCTGAATGATTTATGTACATCCTTCACTGAAATCCATGTATCCTACAGGATACTTTACTAGGATCCTGAGTACCTGCACTAGATCATGAGCAGCACAAGATTATCTACAAGATAATCATGGACAAAATGTATGAACAAAATACCTTCGTTCTTCTGTCTTTCTCCAGTCTTTGATAAAAACTGAAGTGTGTGATAGCCTGCAAGATTGTACATTATCAAAATGGAGAAGTGTAGCTACTAGTTGCATTTAAAAGTTTCCACCGGACGTCTGTAAACTGCTGTCTTTTCTTTGTTCAGTTTGCCTAGCTAAAATGCAGAAAATGTGAAAACAGGATTTCATTTTTTGTGTTAAAGTTACTCACGTAATTATGCACAACTCTCACCTTTTGTGTACTATGAAGCAAGGCAAACAAAATAAAAACGCACATTTGTGAATTTCAGATTTCAGTTTTGGTACAGTAGTTTGCATCGTCTCTGAAACTTTTCGGTCCAACGACTTTCAGAAAGCGGTGAGGTTTCTGAACACCTGTGTATTTCACAAAAAAAACCTATTCGTACGCGATCGTGTTTACCCTGTGGACTTCTGTGGGACGTCATTTTCAATTTCTGTACCGTATAAAGCTCATAAAAGAACACGTGATGCTTGTAGTTAGCTGTGTTTCAATGAACGGGCCAGGGTCAATTGAAGGTCCCTACCACACACGTCCTCCTCATTAATAACGATACAACAACCAATATTTAGATATGACACAGTGCTATGCCAAAACATGCACGTTATACTAAAATTGAAAGCGGTCGAATCGCTTTGTATTGTAGCTACAATACTGAATTGTTGCCTCTTGCTCAATAACGTTAGCTTCACTGAATCGCGAAAATAAATCTACACAATAAGCAAGTGTTTGTAATCTAGCTACAGTGTAGTTAACAAAGGCTATTCTTATTGCTGTAGAAAAAAAACAAACAAAATAAAAGCAACATCTTCACCTTTTCTTTTCCATACCGCATTCCGCTCAGACTGCTATATAACGCTAAGAGACTTTGCTCTTCCATGAAAACAATCCTGGTCTTTCCGAGCGTTTCTGCTCCTGTTGAATGGCAGTCGTACTTGCGAATGAAATCCAACATGGGCTTATCTAATTGGCTGGCTATAGGTTGGAAGGCGGGTCTGTAATTTTGGTTCTCATGCGTTCTTGCGCAGGACAACGAAGAAGCTTGTGTGGTGTGGAGAATTTTCGCGGCCTTCGGAGTGTCTTTCTTATGTGCCTGGACCTGGAATAAACAGGACTTCTCCGACAGAAAAAAAACATTGGATAGAAACAAACGGAGGTCTCTGGATGATTAAATGGTCTGCAATATTGAAGTAACATTTATGATTTTCTGTACACAGGCATTTTAATAATAGCTAGCTACCGTTAGCTAGCTAGCTAGTTAGCTACTTGCAACTGAGAATACACCATTACCAAGTGATAGAAATGGACTATAGCTTGACCAGTGCCACTAAAATGATAAATCTAGTTTCACAGGGAGTGACTCAAGGTTAAGAGTGAGCATAGACCCTCTACAACTACTAATGACAATATGTGATTCTTTAGATTAGGTTATTAGTAATCCTTTAAATTGCATTGAGTGGGCCCTCCTGCACGGTGCATGGCCTGTTTCGGACAGAAGGCGTGTGTAGCAATCTTAACCCCGCCTAAATCTGCTGTAGCATGGCCATTATACAACTTAACGTCCACAGTGATACTTCATTAATCATTTAATTGATTAGTGATAATTAAGTGATCATTTAATTGACTTTGTATATCACTGAGGGGCAGTCAGTGTGTTCAAACTGAATGAAAAAAAATGATGACAGGTAATGTCATCTGAGCTGATGTTAACTACTAGTATTAAACACAGTTAAGACCTTTAAAGGTCTTGAGGGGTAGACTCATTCAGATAGGTTGAATGATGGATGGTAGCTAGTTGTGGTCTGGCAGTTTCACGTGGCTGATAGTATACATAGGAAAATAACACACGTGTATATATGTACATACACATATGGAGTGATAACCCTTAACAGGTCGTCTTGTTTGGTGAACTATAGGGTTAGGGTTAACCTCCATTTTTGTACTTTTGGCATATGAAAAGTTAACTACTAATTGATGGTTTTTATGTTTTGGACTATGCTCACTTAATGAGGGAAGAAAAGATAAGATAAAATGTAGAAAGGTATAAAATGTCAATAGCAAGTTCTTTGAAAATAGTGTAACAATTTTTTAAAAGGTGTTATTTTCCAGACTATAGTACCAGGTATCTCTATTGTGTTGTCTCTTAAGGTGCTGGAGAACTGCTGTCCCAAATGAGCCACATCACTTGGAAAATATGTAAAGAGGAAAAGTGACCAAGTTTGCCAGAGTTTTTCTTGATTGTTTTCTTGAGAAAATGGCCTACTCAAATTATAGCACCTTAAACCGTGCTCAGCTCACCTTTGAGTACCTGCACACAAACTCGTAAGTATCACTGTATTTTCTGAGTGAATGAGAGACAGAGTGAGTGCCAGCTGGACTGAGACCTCAGCAGTTGTAAATACAGTCCTTCAGCAGGACCTCCAGCAGGTCCATATATTTACACCCATTACACCTTGGTCACAAAGTTTAGCGGTCTGAGAGCATGAGGAGCTGAATGTAACAAAAACTTTGCCTGGCTGGGGTTCCCTAGGGATTGGACTGGAAATATCTGCTTCGGATGATCTGAAGGTCACTGAAAAACTAGTCCTTTTTGAGGAACATATCTTAGGCAGTCAGTCACTTTATGTATTTCTGTGTTGCATTTCACAATCATCTAATTTTGGTGCAGGAGTGATATGGCCCTGAAGTTATATATTCTAAGAATGGAAAAGAATGGACACCAGTGTGCTTAAAGCAATTCTACAACTACTAACAATTTTAATTGGACTATGTACTGAACCCTGCAGAACTCCTTTTGTGTATGATGTCTTGACCTGATTCTACTTTCCAACTAATCAACATTAAATAACATTAGATGATATTGGATAATTTGTCATACTACAGCCTCAGTCCTACAAAGATCACTCTTTGTATCCAATAGTAACAACAGAATCTGCTCTTGTTATATGTGAATCGTCAGTTCAGTTTATTTTTTTTTAAAGGGATGAATAAACAATCGTATGGCATTGAGGGGTTTAAGAGATTTTCTCTAAAGACTATTTGGAACTATAATCTAGGGGTTTGTTAGCAATGAAGCATATTGGACTGTGATCAAACTGGGGGAGAAACTATTGAGTGTCATCTGTTCTGACTGAGTTTTGTTAGCCCTAGTTTAAGACATGTAAAAACAATCCCTCCGTGATATAAGCTATGAAGAGAGCAGAGGAAGACAAACCATACGTATTTGTGTATGTTAAGTCATTTTTAACTGAAGACAGATGCTGAGAAAAATAATTACTGAAACATTTAATTACAGATTACCGATTAAGTAATTACAGAAGTATTTAGGTTCTGTCATTCTCTTGTCATCACCTGTGGAAGGGAATGCTTAAGAATAAATACGTAAAAATTATACTAAAGTAATGAAGTATGTGTATTTCATTACTTTACATCACCAATAATGTTTTTCATCCAGAAAATATTAACTCAATTAGGTCCAATTATGGTGGAATACTATAAATTTGAAAAGTGCGGTAAAGTGTATAAAATTTTTTGTATGCTAAATTTATATTTAAATAAAATATTCAAAAAAAAAATGCTTTGTTAAAATCATTGTAACATGTATAGAACATCTATAACATTTTCCTGAGCTGAGTGTTATATATGGAGTTGATGTATAATAGCACAGTAGTGGTTAGAAAATGAGATGTGACATGAAACAATCTTTCGTACTTTTGTTGTCTCATTTAATATCAGACAGATAACCAAGACCTACTATTAGATAAATAGAAAAAAACTTTAACAGTGAGTTTGGATTCTAGCCATAGAAAAAGTCAAGAAAAGGCTTGAATGATAGCACCATATTTTCTTCAGGATGCCATTGTTCTTATATGCTTATTAACAAGTACATAAATAAAATTGAAACAGACTGTCCTATCCAAAAATGAGGAGGCTGAGTTTGCTTTGTGGTGATTCTTATCTAGTAAAACAGGCAGTGGAACACCCCTCACCCCTGTGTGGAAAACCTTATTGTCCTTTTTGTGTAGTGACTGGATACATCTTTAGCAGCAATCAGAAATTATCGTTAGTCACTAATATCTCTTACTACAATTAAGGAGTTTTGGATTAGTCTGTTATAAAACTTTACTTGTGCCATTCTGATGTGGACTTTGTTGTGTGTATTGGATTGCTGCATTATCTGGCTGAACTACAATTTCATGAGCAGATGGTGTTATGTTCTTATTGTTTGATACAGAAGCTAGTTCATATTTGCTTCTGTGACTGTCATCCAAATACTACTAGCCAAGAAATGAGACTTCCACCACCCTGTATGACTGCCAGCACGATGCCTCTGATGCTAAATGCAGTGTCAATTGTTCATACACCCCAAAAGAGCCTCTTTCTGTTCAACCATCCACGAAATATCCTTTCTGGGGTTTATCCATATGCATCCACAAGCATTCATGTTCTTCTTATACCCACAGGAGGGGTTCTGTCATGTCGCACCTCTGTGAACTGTTTTTACCTGGTGTCTTTCTAATGGAGTCGTGATTTGTATTCTCATTCAAAGTGATAGAGGCCTTCAGACTGTGGGGAAGTTATTCTTTTTTTCTACTACTCTATTGATATTTTTCAACTTTTGAATTGGGGCATTTTGTTCTCTTCATCTCTGCTTCTGACTTCACTGGGATGATATTTGATGATTATTTGCAGCAGTACTCCCACAAGCTGACTCTACGTATACCCAGAATAGGTCTTAGATGATTTATAATGTTGTTATAAGCAAGACAATGGTGGTGGGCTTCACAGAAAAAAAATGAATGTCACACACACCTATTGATGACAACATTGTTCCAAATATTATATTTATATTCCTGTGTTACTATATTCCTAGTTTAATTGCTAGAGGAAGTGTTCTACATCAGATTCTACATATAATGGGACGTATTTTGTCTACTAAGTAAATTAATTAGAAGACATAACCAGTGTTCGTTTGACTGTCTGTATTATGCCAACAGGACTACACATGAGTTTCTTTTTGGAGCTTTGGCTGAGCTTGTGGACAACTCAAGGTATCGGCCTCCAGTTCACCTGGTCAATTTACTGATAGATGTGATAAAATCACTAGAAATGTTATAGCTTCATGCAGTTTTGAAACTTCCCAGTTTCGACACTTTTTCTCATCTACAGAGATGCAAATGCTACAAGGATTGACATATATACAGGTACAATATAATCCATGTTGCTGCACACTACACACACAGAGTACAAACACTGCATTACATTGAGGGTCCAGTTTCTTCGTAAGATCAATTAAAGAGTTTCAGCCCTTCCAGAATGTTAAAAAGGAGGTTATGTTTTTGTGCATTTTTCCAATCAATCTTTTCATATCCATCCATATTGGAAATCCAGAGAAAAGACCAGACCTTCGAGGAGGTTTCATGCTTTGCTTCTTGGATGATGGGACTGGAATGGATCCCAGTGAGTATAGTAATACATGTGACTGATCCCCTGCATTTTAAAACCTTGTGCTACAACTGCTCCAGCACACACACACATCAGCATGTAGTAGATTAATCTTGGCATAAAATATTAATGTCCTTTGCACAGGCGAAGCAACACATGTCATTCAGTTTGGCAAGTCCAGCAAGAGGTTTCCAGAGTCTACTCATATTGGCCAGTATGGAAATGGTCTGAAGTCGTAAGTGCTTTTTAACTCTGAAATAAAAACTCCTTTATGTAATTATTTTAAAAATAGACAAAAAAACTATCTGGTATTTTTCCTAGCACTTTTATTTACTTATATTTATACATATATTTTCCATTTGATGTCTCTTTTAGGGGTTCTATGCGTATTGGCAAAGACTTCATCCTCTTCACAAAGAAAGATGACAAATTAACGTGTTTATTTTTGTCCCGGACGTTTCATGAAGAGGAGGGGCTGGATGAGGTCAGAGATAATTTGTGTGCATGAATGCAGGATCCAAGAGATTTTAGCTGACCTCAGCAGGATTTATTGCTACACACATTTATTTACACGGATACACATCGAACACAGAATAATAAATATCGACTCACCCAAACATGCTTGTAGGTCATCGTTCCGTTACCAAGTTGGGAAGTGAAGACCCAGCAGCCTCTTACTCAAGACCCAGAGAAGTATGCGATTGAGACAGAACTTATCTTCAAATATTCTCCTTTCAAAAGTGAAGAGCAGCTCTTCCAGCAGTTCAAGAAAATTGAGGGGCCAAGTGGTATGACAGCTGAATTCACAATGTGCAATGTTCCGATTAAAGGTTATGGCTTTGAACAATAATTTGATGAAATTTATGTGTGCTTTTTTGTAGGTACTCTGGTTATAGTTTACAATCTGAAGCTAATGGACAACAGAGAGCCTGAGCTGGACGTGCAGACAGATCACCAAGACATACTGATGGCAGGCACACCCGTGGAAGGAGTGTGAGTAACTTGGTCATCACCGCCACTCTTAATTACTGTCCTTTCACTTCTCTCACTCATTTAGTGCTGGTTTTCCATGTCTTATTTCCTAGATTTGCCCTTCTTGATTAAAGCTTGTGTGTTTGAAACAGGAAGCCTGAGAGGCGGTCGTTCCGTGCCTACGCCGCTGTTCTCTACATTGATCCCCGAATGAGAATCTTTATTCAGGGGCACAAAGTCAGGACCAAGAGGCTCTCCTGCTGCTTGTATAACCCTAGGTACACACACACACACACACACACAAATCTGCATTTGTCCAGCCACACACCCGCATTGTAAACAAGCAATAAGAGACTTGTGCACAAAAACAGTCTTCTGCTTTCTTGTAGGATGTACAAATACACATCAACACGTTTTAAAACCCGTGCAGAGCAAGAAGTAAAGAAAGCTGATCATCTCGCAAAGCTCGGTGAGTGACATTGAGACACCTGTGCTGTATGAAGGAGCAGGTGTCCATGTTAAACTTGGAAGTCACGCATGCTTTCTTTTTTCCCAGCTGAGGAGAAGGCTAGAGAAGCAGAGAGTAAGGCACGCGCTCTGGAGTTGAAATTGGGGGACGATCTATCCAAAGAGGCCCGGGTGAGAACCAAAAACCACCTGCCACAAATAAACAATGCAACAACAGATCAGCCACTCATGCATGGAACAGTGCTCAGCAGCTAGTATAGGACTAGTTATCAAAAATAATACCCAACGTGCCTTTTTTTCATTTTGAATATGTTTTGCTTGGTGGAGTGGGCTAAGTTATGCAGGCATAAACAGTTTATCTAAGCAAACAGTAAATATGTTGCTCAACGTTTTAACTGTGTTTAGACTGCTTTGAGGAAGGCCCAAGATTCAGCTGGAGCATTACGTGCAGAAGCAAACAGGAAACAAGCCATTCACGCATCGAAACAGAAGTAATGCTTGCATACATATGCTTACAGACACACACATGTAGAATTCCCTTATACATTCCCAAGCCAAAGGAAAACACATGGGCACATACTAATCAAGTCCCACCACTGTGTAAATTGCCAGCATTCTCTGTATCTAAACTGTACCCTTTTACTCTAAATTCCTTGTCCTTGTACTAAATATACCAGAGCTCTTGCTGATATAGTGTCATAAACTGACTGACCGTAGCACACATCTGGTCATTTTCTCCCTGCTGTTTGTCATATGGCAGAGCACTGAAGGAGCCCAAAGAGCTGAACTTCATCTTTGGCGTGAACATCGAGAGACGGGACCAGGACGGCATGTTCATCTACAACTGCAGTCGCCTCATTAAGATGTACGAGAAGACTGGGCCGCAGCTAGAGGGCGGAATGTGAGTCTGCCAGAAAGACATAAGTGGCCATTCATACTGATGTCTCCGATCAAATGTGTCATGAGTCATGCTCTCCCACTGAGTTCAGTTTATCTGGAACAAACACTGGCAAAGCTACAAAAGTGCATGTGGTATGTGGGTTGCTGGCCTTGCAAAAACATAAACTTTTGGTGTATTTCCACATATTTTAGGGCATGTGGGGGTGTAGTAGGTGTCGTAGATGTTCCCTATCTTGTGCTGGAGCCAACACACAACAAGCAAGACTTTGCAGATGCTAAAGAGTACAGACACTTACTTAGAGCTATGGGAGACTATCTAGCTCAGTACTGGAAGGACATTGGTATAGGTGAGTTTGAATGTATATATTAGGTGCTGTCCAATTTCTGAAGACACAGTATCGTTTTATTTAGCCTTGATGTCATGAATATGTCCCAGAGCAACTGGTTGATCTTATTTGCTTAACAGCCCAGAAAGGTATAGTGAAGTTCTGGGATGAGTTTGGGTATCTGTCCGCCAACTGGAATGCTGCACCTTCAAATGACATCAGGTTTCGGCGGCGCCGAGCTATGGAGATCCCTGTAACGATACAGTGCGGTAAGAGCACAGCACTAGATTCACACTGCAGTATGTGCGGTGTGTTTTAAGCCGATAACTTGCAGTTCTTTGCGTGTTATGCTTTATTCGCCTTCTCTACCCTCTTCTGTCTCTCACACACGTTGTGTCTTCCTTTTGTGCACTAGATAAATGTCTGAAGTGGCGTACACTGCCCTTTCAGATGGATGCTGTTGATAAGCGTTACCCAGATAGCTGGGTCTGCCTCATGAACCCTGATGGCGCACAGGACAGGTGATAAATAGAAATGTACTAATAGCACTTGACTTGTATCTCTGTTGCTGCACTGCAGGCTCTTTCCTCTCTTTACTCATTTTAATGGCGATCATCTTCGCTCCTGTTTCTCACACTTTTTCTGTCTTTCAGGTGTGATGCCCCTGAACAGAAGCAGAATTTACCTATTGGTATTTTGAGGAAAGACACCAAAACCTCAGAAGACAAACAGAAAGAGCTGTCTGAGAAAATTCGTCAGCAACAAGAGAAATTAGTGGCACTACAGGTACGCCATCCCCCCAATCAGCACACTCCTATAATGTGAATGATATCGGTGTGTCCGACTGAATGTAACATCCATTATAGAAAACCACCACTGTAAAGTCCGCAGCAGATGTGAAACAGGTTCCTTTAGAAGCCAGTGCAAAGCCAGTGGAGGAGCGTATGGCACAGGTACTGCTTGTTATGCTTCAGTGCTTATTGCCTGGGTGCACATGCACCTGAGATGGAACTGATCTGTTTGTTGTTTCTGCCAGACTGCCACTCGGTCTTCCCAACGCACGGCAGCTCGGCCCCGTTCTCCCCCACTTCCCGCTGTGGTCAAAAAGGCTGTCAGTCAGTCACCTGTAACTAAAGCCCCGCCCCCTAAGACGACACCACCGTCTCGTCCCTCTAGAACTCAGCCGGCGCCTGTCCTTCCAGCCAAGGCTAAGACACCACCCTCCCCACCCCCCAGATCAGTGAAGGCCACCACTAGAGCCACTAGCACACCTCCACCTTCAAAAGCACCAGCTCGCAGGAGTGCAACCCAGACTCGCACTACAACAGTAAGTATGCATGCACACCGAAAGCAGCATTAGCAAGCAGTATTGCTTCAGCAGGACACGGCCTGAATTTTATGAGCTAGAAAACTCAGTTTTATGAATTTTAGGACATTTTTGAGTTTGTGAAAGAGTGAAAACCTGATGTGCTGCTTATCGGTTACAGCTGTCCTCCACAAAGACAGCCAACAGACATACCTCAGTTAGCAAGAGGGGAAGCACCACGAGGGGTAAAGCGCAAGCAGATGATGATGAGGAGGAGGAGGAAGAAACGGAAGAGGAAGAGGAAGAAGAAGAAGAAGAAGAGGAGGAAGAGAGTGCAGAGGAGGAAGAGCCACAACCCAAGAAATCCAAACTAGCAGCACCTGTCCAGAGTCGTGGGAAGGGAGCAGTAGTGGTGGATAAAAAGGTCCCACCAGCCAAACAAGCCAACAGCACAGAGGTAGCTTTTGATATGCTGATATACACCTCAGGACTTTCCTTAAATAATGCAGCCATGATAAAGCCTTACTGTAATGTAGTCTGTGCACTTTTTAAAAACCTTACTGTAATGTAATCTGTGCACTAATCATGAGCTTCCTTCCTCAGCGAGTCAGCAATAGCACTGAAGAAGATTTAAAGCAAGACACAGTAAAAAATGCCCACAAAGGTAGCGACCATTACTGCTTATCCACATAGCTGCAGCAATGTATTTAAAACCATTGCATGATGTCTTTGGACCACATACAACTGTGTGCTTGTTTTTGTTTGTGTGTATGTGTGTGTTTCACAGATAAAGGTTTACAGGTAGAAGCAAAGGTGAATGGAGAGTGGTTTACTGGCCGGGTGACTGCAGTAGAGACAGGGAAAGAAAGTGTGCGTTGGAAAGTGAAGTTTGATTACGTCCCAATGAACACTCCCCGAGACCGTTGGTATGGATTTACATATACTCTGTGCAAAATGCATCACAAAACAGATACTTCTCTCAGTTTCAGAAGAAAGTTCATAAATATATCAGTTTGTGCCAAAGTTATAGACATTTCTTTATTTACTTATCCAGTATTTGTAGTTATACATCAGCTTGTATGGACTGTTTGACATTGTTTAATAATTGTTATTTGCTTGCTTTCCTTTAGGGTATTTAAAGGTAGTGATGAGGTCCGCCTCATGCGTCCTGCCTCGCCAGAGTCACGGAGTCCAGACACCAATCAGGGCTCAGCACGGTCTGTGACTCCACCCACTGCAGCAGAACCTGATACGACCCAGAGTGGTCCAAGCAGGGAAACCTCAGAGGGCCTTGTCACCATGATGAGGTACGTGTGGGAGTATGTAAGCCCTTGTAGCACTATGTAAGAAAACAGACCAGTATAAGTATGTATCATTTTGGCTTCAGTTGGTCTTTCTTGGCACTATGTGTTTGGGCCTAAATTGTGGTACAGTGATGCCTGTATTTGCTTGTTCATTCCAGGACGCTGCTGCGGTACTTTTTCCCACCTGATTTCCGAATCCCAAAAGACTCACTCAACACTATGAGTGCTGAGGAGCTTGTGGCTTTCCCTATTGTGAGTACGTCCAGTGGTCACAGTCTGTCCAAGTCATATGGGGTCATTTGTACGTGTGAAGAACAACTACTGCTTTTTCCGTGTACACCTGAACATTTCCTTAAATGGCTGAAAATTAAATGTCATTTCCTTAATTAAAACATTTCCTTAAATGTCTCTGCCGACAGTGGAGGCCGATATTAATTAAGTAATGTCGGTAACTGGGTGTTCAGGTGAATTATGTCTTAAGTAAAGCTGCCACCAATGGATAATTTTCATACTACTGTGGTTGATTTGTTCATGTAAGCTCAGCAGTGACTAATATTGGCCATGTGTGTGCTGCAGAAAGAGTATTTCCAGCAGTACGAGGCAGGGCTGCAGAGTCTGTGTAATTCGTACCAGACGCGTGCCGAGTCTCGAGCTCGTGCCGTGGAAGAGAAGAGTAGCGGCGCGGAAACCAAACTCCGCGAGTCCGAGGAGAAGCTCCGCAAGCTCCGAACCAACATTGTTGCACTGTTGCAGAAAGTCCAGGAGGTAGGAGGCATTCCACACCCCATCCCCCCACAGCCACACACCCACATACACACTCTCACACACCCACACAACATGCAAACTCACTCACACATCCACACACGTGCACAAACACACGCAGGCACACTCACTCGGGCACACGCATGCACACTCATTTGCACATCCACACATGCACACTCACTCATGCTCGCACACATACACGTACACTTGCACACTCACTCGCATACAAGCACCAATTACACAAAAAAACTTGCACACTCACACATAGATATAAAAACAATTATATTTTGCTATTAAGGGCTCAGGTGATTATTGTAATATTATTAGTAAAATAAGAAAACTCTAACGACAACAGTTCCTCAGATACTTGAACTCAAGTAGCAGAACTAAGTATGTTCCTTTGTAGTTTAATGTTTTAGTTACATCTGTGTATCTCAGAGAGCTCATATCTTCGTGATAGGATGGCTGATGTCCGTCTTTTTTGTAGGATATTGAGATCAGCAGCGATGATGAGCTGGATGCGTACATAGAGGATCTGGTCACCAAGGGCGAATGAAACACTGCAGCTGTTACACCGTCTCTCATTTTTGTTACTCCGTCTCTTGTTCTCCCTCATTTTAACTTCCTCTCGATTTCAGTATCTCTCTTTGTTTATCTGAGTTCGGTTCATTATGCGTTCTGTTGGCTGATTAGAAGATGACTCATTTTCTTTCTGTACTTTTTTTCTCATC
This sequence comes from Electrophorus electricus, assembly GCF_041902795.1. Lineage (NCBI taxonomy): Eukaryota > Metazoa > Chordata > Actinopteri > Gymnotiformes > Gymnotidae > Electrophorus > Electrophorus electricus. Next base: position 8,328,443 of record NC_137500.1, on the reverse strand, counting down.
CTCTGTTACCACCTTAAATTTACAGATCTGCGCCAGCAGTACTTTTAAATGATACATTCGGACATAAAGGCTCCTTCCCCTAGCTAATTAACATACTATACACATATTTTGAGCTTACGGACCAAAGGAGCGAAGAAGCTGCATATTTTACAGGTTCCACAGTAAGTCACCTTTGTTTATCAGTTCATTTTTATTTCCCTTATTGCTGTCTTGTTGAGTATTTTATTTGGGAGGTATTGAGGCAGCAGTGCAAGGCCTCGTTGACAGCTCGGAATATCTCCACTGTTTCAGTATGGGCTTTCAGCATTTGAAGCATAAGAACTACTGTCACAAAGAAGGATCTTAGCAAAACAGTATGACTGTAAGTGGATGCGGAGAACGTCTTCTCTTATCCCAGGTCGCTGCTACAGTTTTTGCCCAATGCCTGTGTCTTTCATGCATGAGTGTGGGGTCCAGTCCAACGGATTTTCTCCTTTTTGAATAAATCTAATACTGTTTACCCACTTGTTCACAACAATTACTCGCCATCTTTATATCTAAGTATATTTTTTAAACAGTTTTAAGAAAATGATCCAATAAAATTTAGGATATATATTAAGTTTTGTGGTGTTTTGTTGTTGAACAAGATGGTCAGTATGTTTAAAGTAAGGTTTGAAGCATAATGCACAAGTCTATGATTTTATTAATCTTAATACAAGAGGTTAAACCTTAATACAACTTCAGGTTCTAAACCGTCAATCAGTATCTAAATTTACTGCTTTGTAAAATGCCCTTATTGTTTGGATCAGTGTGTCAAAATCTTTTAGCTTGACACGTAAAGCTCACATTGCAAATGCCAAGTAACAATAACTTGATAAATAGCAGTTGTACATGTTTAAAAACATGTCATTTAGAACTGCATGATTTGCTTACATGATGTATTGGTTCTATTTCACTAAGGCCAAAAACACTATTTTTCATATTTGACCATTTGCTAAGCCAAGGAAACTTTGTTCAATGTTCAGATTACAATGGCATTATTTATAAATTAATATACATTTGGGTAATTTCTGGTAACACGTTAAATAAACCCATTGATGTATCAACACATTTTATGTTGGAATAAATGCATTTATATTATGTTAGCTGACTGCCTTAAAGACTGAGTTTTCCCTGACCAGTGTAAGTTTTTCACATGAGCTAAAAGTAAGAGCGGTCCTGTTGACCAGTTTTTATTTTTATGTTATGTTACTGGAAAAATCTTACTTAACCTATCCATCTTATGTGAACAAAAAAAAATGTGTTATTCAGCGGGTTTACTAAGTAACAAACTTATATGGGGTATATGGAATTTCTTAGTTTATTTTTTCTAAAACAGGGTTTTTGAAGTAAAATATTAAAAGAAATTGACCATCCCGAGAGCTAAATTGAGTAGCCTAAAGGGGTGGCGTAGAATACTTACGTGCTCATATTGAATTGCAAATTTACATGAACTCTTATTTCTAAATTTGCAAATAGGTCAGAAACATATATTGGTTACAGTCAATACGATCTTATTCGTTATCTGATACTTAAAACATCCATAACTGAAACTTGTAGACCTGCTTAGGTTAAACTAATGACAATTTATTAAGATATTTGGAAGAGAACGTTATTTTTTTAACATACAACTAATTAAGATGTTGCTAATTTAGCATTCAATTGTATGGTTTCAAGACAAATCTAATACACCATAAACCACGCAATAAACGAATCTCCACACACACTTACACGCAGTTAATGCTTTCCGTGCTTACTTGTCCCTCGTGCTCCGTGCTACGCTTAAAACTTCTTCCTTGGAGGGTTTCACGTGTCTGGAGAATATTCTGTGACGAGAGCAACAATTCCGTGATTCACGAGTGCACTATATATACAGATACGAAGCAACCGCACACAGTTCTTTATTCGCAAGTCCGATTATCCAAGACCGTGTAAACGAATAAAATGTTGCAGGATCGAACCTTTCGGGTCGTACTTCGCATAACCTCCGCCACACCAGGCTGCAGACAGCCGCGCGCAGCGCAGGGCTTCCCCAGACGTACAGCGCTGGGGTGCTCAGCGCGTTGAAGCGCGCCATAATCGCGAACAGGTTCGTGGCTTCGTTCCTGAACTGCACTCCGCTGGTTGTAAGATATCTCAGTATGATATTAATAAAGGAGGGACACCATAGAAACAAAAAACAAATGACCACAAACACGATAATCCGCAGAGATTCCTTCTTGGTGTCCTTCTCGCTGCTGGGTGGCTCGCGTTCGAGCTGGTGTCTCGCTATGATGTATAATTTAACGGTCATGAAAACTTTAATCACTACAATAATTTGTAACGTCATGACACCAAATGCACTAATTTTAGTAGCCTGTGAGACTGGTAAAATATTCTGGATTGTTAGAATTAGGTATGTGTACACCCAGCAAAACGCGCAACTTGCAATGACAAACCCACGTGTAATGAAACGGTTGTAAAAGAAAGGATGACACACAGCAAAGTACCTATCAAACTGAGCAAAAAGAAACGTCATCACATTCACCCCCATAAATGAAGGTAAAATGTAATAGGTTCCGTTTCTGGAGGGATAGCCCTCCTGCACGTCAAAAAGACCGAGGTAGTATACGGACAGCCCCGTCAACGTGTCGCTTACGCTAGTGTTCAGCATGAACATGAAACGGTTCTGCGCGCGCAGAGTCCTCGTGCCGAGTATTCCGACCACCACGGAACCCGCGAGGAGGGCCGAGGTCGTGGCAAACAGAACATGATAGATGAAGATAAAAATGTCTCCTGGACTGGTAAAATTGACCGAGAGGGGAATGCTTGAATTGAAGGGCGACATTGTAGGTCTCCACAGCGGGTGAGGAGACCGCTGTGCACAAAGGATCTAATGTTATATGGGCGCGCTGTAGTGCAGTATTGACCTCTTGAGACATCGGTTCCACAGTTCAGCAAATTACGGTTTAGCACAAATGCCACAGGAGAATAGAGTAGAGGCCAACTTTGTGAATTCACAAATCAAAAATATGTTGCTTTCTTTATGTGTTCTGTGTCAGAGGGTCCCGCAAAGCATTATTTGGAAACTGGAGTCTGAGACCTGTCATGGGTGTAATTTTTTTTTTATAATATCTTTTTTTCTGTTGTCCTGAACAGTGCTTTGAAGGAACTTCTAAATCATGTCTGTACAGACCAGGCCATAACCAAAAACTAATTCTCTGATGCTGTAATGGCCTGGTCTGTTTTGCTTTGCTTTATTTAATACTTTTATTTGTAATATCCCTATACTGTTTTAAAAAGTAATGCAACCACTACGTTCTCATGCAGTACCATTAAAGGAACATGGCTTAAAGGAATAGTGTGATGGGAAAAAAAAATAGAATTTATACAATTTTTGCTTAACCAAAATAGTCAATTAGCCAAGACCTATTTGTTTTGCATTGCAGCATTGGCTGATTGGACCTGACCCAAGATATTTATCTTAAACTTTTGAAATAGGTTTGCACAACATTTTGGCTAAATATTAAACACTATTCAATGACATTGCAAAGACCTGTATTAAATAATGTTTTAAAATCTACAATAAACAGGATAAACATTATAAACAATAAACATTTTTAGTTTGTGCCAGCTCAAGGCCTTATGTAATAGGTTACCAGTGCCTGTAGCAAATATTGCTCACCAACAGAGTACTTTAGGTGCACTATGGAGTCCATCCTCACAGTCTTCATATCATCCTGGTAACTGCATCTGAGAAATGGTACAGAACATTTAGAATTCGTAGCATAAACTTCAGAGACAGGCTCTATTCCCTAGCTATCAGATTCTAAACATGCACTAAATCACTTTACAACACGCATTTTGTTTTACATTATATCAGTCTAAGATACTGTACAATTATACACAATGCTATCTTAAACCGCAACAGACTTGTCAGTGTGCTACTATACAATGCTTCATTTTTCTAACGTATGTGTAAGATTGCATATACTGTCTGAATATGTGGTATGAATATGTGGTCTAGACTACATAGACTATGTAGACTACGCTTAATGTACTGTCCATAGGACGTGGTGTTGTTTAGTATTCTGTATTTGTATATTGGAGTTATCTGCGGGCAATGTTTTATATGCAATCTAAATATTGTGAATTAGTTCTTAGTTAATTATCTAGTGTCGTGTCCGTTGATGCAGGAAAGAAGAGACAGGAACCAGTGCGTTACCCTGTGGCCTTTTATTAATGCAGAGCTCTGGAGATGTCACTTCACAACGCAGTGCCAGTGAGATCTAAAGCATAACTTTGCAACAGACAGACTTATAGTTTTCTCGTCTTGCGTCACTTCTGCTTTTGTGGAAAAATCATCTCAGCCGTCACCTCTGTTTGACCGTCTCGTACACATGTCTTCTTGCATAATCACACATATGCATGTCTAGGGCATTTCCTTTTATGTCTGGACATACAGTAATTATTTTATTAATTCAAGCATTAGTCCTATTCCATTCTGCGCATTATTCTCTATTAATGTAAGCTTAGCCTTCATTTAATTTATGAAACCCCACACTAGCTATATCAGTGTAACTCTGGAGTAGTTCTACTGAAGTTGTCAGTGGAAGTATGGCTATCATTCCTCAGTTTTATCTTTAAACATCTTTTACATGTTGGCTTTAGATGGCATTATCTGTGTTGCTGAAGTTATTTGCTAATTCTTACTCAGTAGTGTTGTGGAAAAAAAAAAGTTAGGAGGTGGCTAGCTAACAGGCAGCTCCCAAAACCTTGCCTCACATTCCGACATTCTGAACATAACCTTAATGAACATCCTTATAATGTTATATGTCCTTGATAAAAATTATTTTAATGTCGTTTTCCCTCTTTTAATAAAACTGATCCCTATGAATGTTTCACGAATTGTAACGTTCTGAATTCATTTGTAGGACATTCTGATAACCAGCCAAAACTTTGAGCAAACATAATAAACTGGTCTCAGAATGTTGTCATGAAATGAAGCAAAAAATGTAGTCTCACATGTACAGAAGTTGTGTACATAGGAGTAATCTGTTGTTGTTTTTTTTAACAGAGCAAAACAGTTAGAATCAGTTTCCAGAAATTCGAATGTTAATACGGGTCTTTATTTTTAGAAATGGGGCCGTAATCACACATCCTCATTAAGTATAATCCAAGAATGGTTTACCATTGGCTCACATTTGGTAATCCAATTAGTCCAATACTTAATCCATCCACGTAGTCCCAATTTTCGTTAGGTTATGCACACGTGCTTGTTTGTGTCACATGGAACAGATGATTTCATCTATAGGAGTTTATCTGGCGCCAAATCCTGGGAGCTACACAGCACATAGTGGAATTTGTTGATGATTTACATCCTATGCATATTTTGTTTTTGACTGAAATACCGACGCAAACCGTGTTGAAACGTGCTTCATCGTCGTTTCGGGTGGAAAGAGAGTGCCACTCTGGATCTGGTGTACCCGATGGCTAAAGATGGGCACGTGGGTTCAGCGCCGTCGTCAGAGACCGCCTAGAAACTGTTTTAAAAGCGCCACGCGGGGCTTCTCTTTAGTGCACATCGTGCATTGTCCACGTATGTGTTGTTACGGTACTTTTGCCTTTGTTTTATATGAGGACACTAATACATTTACCTGATCAATAGCATGGGCCTGGGGACTGTTTTGCCCCTTTCTAGCTTTGAAAACGTGTTGCTTTTTCTCTTCGGTATCCTCCTTGCTACCACTATCATCTTCCTAAACGTTTCTGTTTTTATATCTATTCTGATTAATAGATCCCTACGCAGTGAAAATCGTTTTATGTACATGCTTAGCACATGCGTTAGTGATGTATGTTCCGGCGCATCATATTATTACTGCGGCGTACTAGACGTACGCGACAACTTCGACTCTCCCACCCGAACATTTTACATCGCGCCCACCTTTCTAGGACTCTCCTATATGGCTATTTTGGCAGCTCAAGCTGACCGATACCATGCAGTTATTGCACCTTTCAAATACTCACAGCGTATGACCCGAAACAGGACCGTTATGGTGATTGTGTCCTACTGGATTTACGCGTTTGCCATTGTAGCTGTAAACAATCTGGTGACAGTTGGAATTGCGAAAACAGTGACAGGAATAGGTACTTTTGTAGGCAATATTTTTACCGTTATTATAATGATAGGACTGAACATTAGGTTGTTTCTGATTGCTAAATATCAACTTGAGCGCGAGCCCCCGAGCGCAGAGCGAGAGAGCAAACGCGCATCTATCTACTTAATAGTCGTCGTTGCTGTATGCTTTCTGATCGCGTGGCTGCCCATATTTCTTCATGTTATAGTTTGTAATTTCTTGGGCACTACATGCTACACGTTCAGAAACGAAGGCACAGACCCTCTGCGTATACTGCCACGCATAAACGCTGCTCTCACACCTATTCTCTACATCAGGGGCTGTGCCGCACTCAGAACTACACTTTTAGCCAAAGTCTGGAGAACATGCTATAAGCCGACACGGTAAATCTCAATCTCTCAATCTCTCTCTCTCTCTCTCTCTCTCTCTCTCTCTCTCTCTCTCTCTCTCTCTCTCTCTCTCTCTCTCTCTCTCTCCCTCTCTCTCTCTCATTTGACAAATTTGACACAGAAAAGACATGCATGACCCTTCTGCAAATTAAAGTATATTCTGCTGTAGGCGTTCGTGCGTAAAGCACTACACTGTTTGAGGTGGCCTGTGGCGTGAGAGAACAATGAGAGATCGACGAACTAATGCAAGATAAACGTAAAGCTCCAGTACGGCTAAGTGGTGTGAGATTTAGGCTATATTAGATAACATAATTACTAACATATTTTATGAGGGACTCTGACATGCCTGTAGTACAGCTTACGTCCTCTTAAGGTTTGTTGTAAGGAAATGGACTGCAAGTTGTTAAAATGGTAAACTACTTAGACGGGCGTCCTGAGTGCAGTAAAAAAGGTTTTGTTTTAGTTTAATAATCAAAGATTTATGTGCGGCTGTACATGTACTTAGATATTATTTGTCTATAAATGCCGTTTTTCCTACTGTACTGTTCTCTTTCTTCTGTAGAGTTATTCCGGCATCTGAGGATACATCTGTTCCTCCTAGTTTCCAGGCGGTGTCTACTGTATTCAAGAGATAAGATGCGACACCGGTTAAAAATGAAACAGCACATGCGATATGCAGAGCAAATAAAAATGTACAATCTTTGTAAATCTTAATATTGATTTTTAAGGTTTAATATAGCCTGTTCCGATTCACCTGGACAATATATGCAATCTGTTATTCAGGGCTGTGTGGTGATGGACTAAAATATATTCAGAATTGAACGTGTAAGATAATAATGTTTATTTTTGTCAGTCACAAATGCTGCATAGAAGGTCTAATTAAAGAAAAGGATACATTAAGAGTGACATTTAGCTGCAAAGGTCGCATAGGTTGGTGTGGCTGCAGGATTTACTTCAGTCTTCGAACAATTGATTTGTTGTATTGTGTGTACTCTCTGGCTGAAATACAGCCACACTCCCGTTGTAGGTGAGACTTGCCACCTCTGATATAGCCGAAATGTGTTTTGGATTCAGTACCTCCTTGGAATTAAAGTTTTAACTGAGTTTATGTTGATTTTTTTAGACCCTGTTCCAAGAAACAGGTAATAAAAATATTGTTTACAGGAAAGGTTTAAACATTGAATAACATAAAATCTAAAGGACCGTAGAGATTTTGTATCTTTATAAAATGATCTGCAGGCTTCTGCAAAGGATTCTAGATTAGCCTGTGCAGGCCTCCATGTAAAGCACATCTTTTCTCCACCAGGTACAGAAAAACAACCCTTTCTTAGAGAAGTCTTCTTTTGGACTGGTGTAGGTATTGAATATCAGTTTGCATGGTGGAGATTTCACACTATTATGTAAAAGAAGGTCGGACAATTACTTAATCACTGCTGAAAAATATTTTAAAAATTGGGTTCTTTGTGTGAGTGTCGGACATTCTCTTGAGGATGCCTCAGTAATGCGTGTTAATGTTGACCTGCAATAAAGAACAGGACTGGATTTTCTCTTCAGCTAATTCTCAAGTGTGCATTTTTTTTCCTGAATGAAATAGAACTGATTATGCTAGCATATAGAGAAACGATAGGAACGGTAAAACATAAGACAAAGTTCCAGTGTAGCGTGGTCCCACTCAAGGACGAAATAGCATGCAAGGAGAACTTTAGCTTTATTGATAGTGTTCACATGAGAGTCTTTTCTACATTTACAGCCTATGACAGGCATTCGTAACAAGAGCAGTTCACATATGTATCAGGATGAGAGTGCATGCACTCCCTGGGAACCAAACCCATAACCTTGTTGATACTAGCACCATGGCCTGCCTGTTACGAGGTGAACTACATCAACAACTTGCTCTTAAAGACTTGGATATGTGGATATGGATATGTAAACTTTTGAATTGTAATAACCCTGTAAGAAAAGAAATCATTATAATAGTCCTATTAGAAAGCTCTGTAATAAGGATTGAAGGAAAATAAATGTCAATAGCAAATCAAGAAAACTAAATTAGTCTTTTCTCGTGTTTACACATAAGCCTAATGAGGGGGGAGAGAGATAGAAATTGGTTTGGGCACCTTATACCAAATTTTAAACCAAATGTTCAGGAAATTATAGACAACCATGTAAGACTCCATGCTGGCACAGGAGGATGAATATTAGAATAAAGACAATGAATCTTTAAGGTGAAAGTGATATCAAGAATTCTCTCAAGCACACAAGGTCACAGTTTAATAGCAATTTAGACAAATGTTTTCTTGTACATGTAATGCTGTCTTCATAATGTTTCTGCCATATAGCCATAAAATAGTTCTTAGAGTATCATATGTACAAGGCACAAATGGTGGGGATTTTTTAAAATGGGAACAAATCATAGTTATGCCAAAACAAACAACTCTTAAAAAATTAAATGGATATTCTGTAAGTAGTTTCTGTTTCCTGTTAATTGTCAGAAATCAAGTAGTGACCTTAAATGACCTCAGAAATCTGTTAAAATCTCAGCGGCAGTTTTATCATCCAGAACAACCAATTATTAGATCCACAGTACTTAAGGCCTGGCATTTGAAAACCTATAACATCCACAGGTAATGCTACACAATGAAGCATTTTGGATTAGATTAGATTAGATTAGATTAGATTAGATTAGATTAGATTAGATTAGATTAGATTAGATTAGATTAGATTAGATTAGATTAGATCCTTTTGTTGCTCTTGCAATCCTGATGGTACTTTCACACACAGCAAGAAACAATTAAAATCAGAAAATGTTCAAACAACTAATTATATGTAAAAAATGATATATGGTCAAATAGATGTTGTATGTTGGCGTCTCTATAACTGAGAGCTGCATAAATCGCCCACAGAGGGAAGTGAGCAGCCAGTGATTTTAGGGGTGGTATTGATGACCCTCTGAAGGGTCCTTCCACACCCACTGTGGGTTGTTGTTGGTTGTTTAATACATTCATTACATGATTATTAATCATCTTTTACATCAGGGCTATTCAGTTGCGGACCTAGTCTCTAAAAACATTTTTTCAAAAATCCAATCCTTAAATTGCTTCGCTTGTTTGTTGCGTGCAATTCTAGTTTTCTGTAGTCAAATATAATCTTATAGTCTTCCAACTTCAATAAATTCTGTACTCTAATAAACATAATAACTTATACTTTAAGCATAAACATGTTTCTCTTATATATAAAATACTATTTAAGATATTTAGCTTATTTACTAAACAACCTACCAACCCTTTACTTTCTGTAAATATATTTGCCCCCTTTTACATAATCACCTTATTACAAGCCTACCACTCACTAATACAACTTCTTAAGTGCAAGTTTATTAGCTGATTATATTAGCATATAACACAATGTACACACACGATCCTGTACACAAATAATGTCTGATGGGGCATTGAACACTACAATGATGGCATCAAGGTCATGATCTCCAACAGTACGCAGTTATTCCCTGTCATGCAGTGCATAATCCAGTTTGAGAGAAGCCAATGAGTGTGTTTACGTGTGTCTATTATCTCCATAGTAACACTCATCATGTCACTAACATGTATCATGTTGCCTTGAGGCTTGGTGGGTAATTATCAGCAAAATTCAGAGCCTTGCGTCAGTGGGTATGCTCTATGATCACTTTAGTTTAGCTCTGCTTGCTTAAGCACATTAATTATCCTTATCTGGTTAAAGTCTTTACTCCCTTGATGCCTTACATGAAGGACTCTCTCTCTCTCTCCCATGTGTGAGAGTTTTCCACAACATGTCTGATAATGAGTAGTTGTGACAGCCTTTTTGCCTTTGTGTATATTTTGATTGGCAAAACACCACGATTGAGTATAAAGATGTTTTGCAACCAATGTATCCCAGGGACTGTTAATGCAATACCAAGGGAACAATTAGAAAGGCTGATCATAGTCAGTTAGGGTTAAATGCCCATGCTAGACATGAGTGTATCTGTGCATCTGTCATCTTAAGTGGACTGTGGGCTAAAACAGATGACATAGCTGATGACAAGGCTGAGCTGTATCAGGCAGTTCCTACACTAATAAGTGGCTGGCATTCTAGACTTTCTAAGGGCCCAATTCAGGGTAACAGCTTAACTTCATATTCATCTCTTTTCCTTCGATTATAAGAGGGCTCCTAAACTAGCTAAATTCTCTCTTTTGGTTCGGGGCTCATATTTTAGGGGCTTCCATATGCCTGAATGCCTTGTCATGCTGGGGTACAAGATAAGTTTGTTTGTTTTTTTCTTCTAGTAAGGGTCATCTTATGTAGTTAATTATAAAATAAAAGAGCCCACTTCAGTAATGGTACATGTGAGCCATATCCAGTGTTGATATGAAGTCTTCCTATCCTGTGGAAAGCACTACTACTATAGTTGCCTGAATACATGATTCATAGTCATATTTAGCAACCATAGATTCTATTATCTGGTGTTCTTTAATGAGTTGTATAGAAGCACAACATCTGTTTTGTGACATGGCAACGAAGGTAGATCAGATGGTAGATCAGATTCGTAAACCAGGATACTGGCCAGACATTAGACTATAACAGGATTACAGGCCTTGCATTAGACTATAGCAGGCTAACATGAAGCATGGCATGAATGTACCTGTCAGTTTAAAAGACTAACCTAACACAGGGCTTAAATACATGATCTAATGCAACACTAAACAAGATACAGGGGCAAACCATGAAGGGTGGAGGAAATTAAACTAAGGAATGGAACCACAACAAGGAAGTAAAGTAAAACAAAGACATGAGACAGGGAAACCATGGAAACATGGACGCTAGGAGCTTGGCCAATCGTGAGGCTTTCTTAGGAGAATATCTATGTGTGCATAATTACTTTGTGTACAGAATAACATAACTTAGTGTACAGAATTAGTATGCGACTAAATGAAAAACTGATATTTTCCCATCTCACTTGTTTATTTTCATCTGTTAAAACAACTCAATTTACAAATAAACATTTGACTTTTTTTTAAAAAAAGTGACCAGTATAGTCACCCTTCTTTTCAATAACAGTCATAAGCCTTCCATTCATGGAGTCCATCAGTTTCTTAACATGTTGACAATCAACTTTGTGCAGCAGCAACCACAGCCTCCCAGACACTATTCAGAGAGCTGGACGGTATTCCTTCGCCATAAATCTCTTGTTTAAGAAGGGCCCACAAGTTCTCAATAGGGTTCAGGTCAGGTCAGGAAGGGAGCCATGTCATTATCCTTTCATCTTTATGGACTTTACTGGCTAGCCACGCAGTGGAGTACTTCAATGCGTGCGATGGAGCATTGTCCTGCATAAAAATCATGGTCTTCTTGAAAGATGCAGTCTTTTTCCTGTACCACTGCTTGAAGAAAGTGTCTTCTAAAAACTGGCATTAGGTTTGGGAGCTGATTTTGAGCCCATCTTCAACCAGAAAAGGTCCAACCAGCTCATCTTTAATAATACCCGCCCACAGCACTACCCTACCTCCACCTTGCTGGCATCTTAGTCGAAGTGGAGCTCCGTGCCCGTTACTGATCCAGCCATGCTCCCATCCATCTGGTCCATCAAGAGTCACTCTCATCTCATCAGTCCATAAAACCTTTGAAAAATCTGTTTTCAAGATATTTCTTGGTCCGGTCTTGATGTTTCACCTTATGTGTCTTGTTCAGTGGTGGTCAGGTTTCAGCCTTCCTTACCTTGACAATGTCTCTGAGTACTGAACACCTTGTACTTCTCGGCACTCCAAGAAGGTTGCAGTTGCCTCACATTTGATTCTTTTCAAATCTTTGGCATTTAATTTGCATCTTTTTTCTCAACACATTTCTTGCGACCCTGTCGACTATTTGGAACAAAATGTTTGATGGTTCTGTGACCACACCCCAATATCTTAGCAATTTTAAGAGTGCTGCATCCCTCTGAAAGGCTTTTTACAATTTTTGACTTTTCAGAGTCAGTTAAATATTGGCCCATTTTGACTGAGGAAATTAAACAGCCTAATAATTATGAACACGTTGATAGAGGCCACACCCTTCCTTATAAAACATAAACATCACAGGATATGCTTAAATCCAATAAGTATTCAAGTTTATACAGCTTGGAGTTGGAAAATATGCATAAAAATGATGATTATGGTCAAAATACTCTCTTGCCTAATAATTGTGCACACAGTGCAGTTTTTTTGATACAGTGAGCACCTGACAAAGGTACACCTGTAACATAAGTATAGTTTACCTCCAAGACCTACATATAATGAATATAACACTTATATATTGGTACATTCTCCCTAAGATAAGGCATTATTTCTGCTAAGTTTGTAACACTGTGAGTAACTTATCCTTAATACATATAAAATAAAAGTCTGAAATTTCTACCAATTCATGTCACAATAAATTACTATTTAGGGGACCCATTACAGTTAGTCCTTTGGAAAAACTTATTTTGTTTTGGCCAATTTTATTCTGAATTTTCAGTGGAAAATCTTTTATATAGTTTTTTGGGCTAATCCTCCCAAACACGTACCTTGTTACCTAATGTGAGTAGTATAAGTAACATGAAGTTACACCAGAATGCATTAAATGTACACTGGCTCTTGATTATTTAAAGAGCTTCTCTTTGGTGGAGAAGTCCTTGTGGTAATAGTGTGATCAGATTCCACCCTTCCTTTCTAATAATATTCTAGCTGATTGGCTACAAACTACATCATCCAACCCAAATACAAAACGGTCTTATTTATGTTCTTGGAGATGTCCGAAAGAATGAAACATTTTGTGGAAGGGGAAGCATGCTCATCCTCAAGGACTGGTATGTACTTCATGTATTCTCCCTCTGGGCATTAACACTTAGGGTACAAAGACACCATTTTGTAAGTAAGTTTAGATATGCTGGTATCCTAATATCCTAACACAATGGATCATTTGGAGAGTCCCAAGGATGCATTGATTTAGTAGAGCTCTGTGAAGTTACCATTCTTTCTGTACACAAGTGGCTTTAACTCTTCATCACCTTTCTTGGCAAGGTACTCTTTGTGTGTGTGTGTGTGCGTGTGTGTGTGTGTGTGTGGTGGGGGGGTATCCGTAAATTTCAGTCCACCTGTACACTGTGGACACCAGAAAGACAACAGAAGCTCTTTGAATATAGAAAAGCATCCTGTCTTAATTAAAATCATAATTAATATCACATGCATGAAACTAGGTGTTAAGTAGACCTAATGCACAATTTAGCAACCGTTTTTTCCCAAACACAAAAATTTTCAAAACCAATTTCAGAGTATTCAATAATCGAGTATTCAGATAAGAAATACTTGCTTTATTAAAGAGCAATAGTAACTATACCTAAGTAAATATAAATCAGGTAAAAAACCGCGGTCAAGCTATCCGCGCTTTAGCGATTCACGGTCAAGTCGTCCGCGCTTTAAATACTTTTAAATATTTTATGGTATTTCGTTGCTTCACGCTCAGCTAAAACTAGTGATAAAACATTATCACTAGTGACATGTTGCAAATGTGCAGTGCATGGTATGTAGTAGTGGAACTGTATTGGCACTGTGGGAAATTTCTGAGAAATAGATGTCCAAATTCAGCATATTTTGAATGAGTACATGAATTTGCATAAAGGTGGTATGATTTTAATATGGGTTTGTGAAAAAAATGTTAGTGAAATTTGTCTTACTCTGCTGATAAACAAGGTACGCTAATCTTATGTAGTAGTGTAATTGTTTTGGCATTATGGGGGGGGGGGGGGGGGTTGTTACCTATCCAAAATCTGCCAAAATGAGTACATGAATTCGTCTAAATGCAGTATGGTTTTAATATGGCTTTAGGAAAAAATGGTACAGTGAAATCTGTACAATCTTACTCTGCTGATAGTCAAAGGCTCCTAATGACATGTGGTAGTGGAACTGTTTTTGCATTATGTTAAAATTCAGAAAAATGTTATTATACTTCCCTGAATTAAATGGGAATGTAAACATCATTGCAAATACAAGGACTTTAATATAGATTTATTAAAACTGGTGCAGTAGAATCTTTTCAAACTTGATAGACAAGGGTTGCTCTTTGCTTACGGAGCGTTGAGCAGCGAAATACCGTAAAACTGTGGATATAGACGCATTGGCTTTAACGCGCCGATATCTTGACGGCAGCGATTAACCAAAGCTTCGATGCAGGTAATTTTGATCGATGCATTTTAGTAAGCCTACCACTGAAAATAAAGGTCAACCAGCAGACAAAAGAAACCCAGCACAGAATATTGAGGACAACGCATGCAGTCTCTTTAATCTGATTATATATCGGACATTACAAACCATGAGAAACAATCAGTGCAGTTAAGATTGCAGTGTTTTAACAGCCTAAATGGAGTATAATGCAGTAGTTAGTCATATCGTTTATGAATATAAAAATCCCCTTAAGTTCAGCACTCAAAAACTGTATTATACATAACAGGAAAAGAGCAATAAAATGTGGAAAGATGAACAACCGCGACTGAATCCAACAGTCTGTTTAAATTAAAATATAAATTACAATGAGTTAATTGCACTACACAGTGTTTACAGGGGGCATTTGCTTTTTGTTGTTGCTGTTAATGTAGACATCACCATCAGATCAGGGACAGGTTCTGCTTGTGTCTGGATATTTGTAAAGCAGCTTTCTGACAATGGCTACTGTAAAAAGTGCTATAGAAATTAAACTGACTTTGCCATTAGGTAGTTGTACTGTTGTAGTGTGAAAAATGACTGGAACCTCCAAAACATCTAGCAGCTTTTATAGAAAATGTGACAAAATAAATTACTTAATTTAGGTTTCCTTAAATAGGACAAATATTTCCTAAAAATGAAAACACTCCATATGTCGAACTGCTACCATTCCAACACACTTTAGGCAATTTAAAATCAAATTTGACTTTGAATCAACATACATGAGTATATATATTATTCTGTTAATATTCAACAGAAACATACAAAAATAGACAATCAAAATATTTAACAGAAATCAAAACAAGTGAATAAATAAAAACTGCCAATTGTCATTTTAAAAAACATGTCAGTAGTAGTTCATATATGAATTTTAACAGGACTGTGAACGCTATGCACTCACATAGCTACAACGTTTCCTTACAGAATTTTATAATCTTTGCAAACATGTTAAGCAGATTACTCAAGAGCACATTCATATTCAACACAGATATAAGTTATTTTAGTGTCACATATGCCATTAGTGAGATATTAAAATGGACAGGGACAAATTCAAATTCTCACCATACACACACATCATGTGTTAAACAGTCTCGGGTTTTGGGTGCTTTTACACTCACCTTGGAATTGCATGGCGGTGGTAATTTAAGTTTTATTGATTCAAATATTATGACTGAAATTATCACTACCAACGTGAGACTAAATAAATGAATGACTGAAGCAAGCAAATGAAACATTTAATTTGCAGTTTTAGCTTGTTCAGCAGACGTATATCAGTCTAGTGACAAGTAACAATGTTTGATATAAACAGATAATTAAGAATGAATTAGAAGAAAGGGGGCTGGGGGCAACCTACATACAGTCTCATGCAGTGAGGTCATGATGATATGGCAGTGATAGTTTTCCTTTTATTCAGTATATGTTTTACATTGGTCTACATGTGCTGTGCAGACAACTGCAATCATGTAACAGCTTTAATAACAACCACATATTAAAATGTTTCCAGCAATTATTATAGAAGCAGATATTGCCTATGTCTTCAACAGCCCATAATCTATAACAGCAAGAGGTTGAGGGAAATAACAGAACTAATTCTGAAATATAGTTCAATAACCCAACTCCCTCATTAGGGTTAAATGGCCAAGAGTGTGAGTCCTTACTAAATGTTGATACCACATCATTATTTTTCAACTGATTGCCTACCTCTATGACATCAGATGTTACTTTCCTATGAGTACCTTGGCCTGTTTCAACTCAAAAGGATGTAGTGCAAGCTTTCTATGCTCAGTGCAACAACAGGGAGCTGAGGAGGAGACACAGGGTGCTGCTCAGCACCAGTGTGACCCCATGGCCGAGGGACCTGGGCTGTGCCCCATTTCCTGAGGGGGCACCGTCACCACTGCGCTCCTGGATCTGGCGCTGGGCGTGGCGCTCTGCATTAACCATATAAAGCTCAACACAGCGTCGGGCTTTCAGCTGCTCAATCAGTGCAGGATAGCCAATCTCCATTATGCTCACAGTGTCGTCTTCTTCCTCGCTCTTCTCATCCATTTTGTCCTCTTGAGGTTGCATGGGTATCTCCGTAGCACCTGTGAGTTTTGCGGCTGAAGGGATATCTGTGTTGTTTCTGGCCATGGATCCTTCCCCAGTGCTTTCATTTATATCTGTACTGCCACTTGGGAGTGGAACCTTTGTTGTTCCAGCTGATTTCTCCTTTTCTAGAAAATCCTCCCCTTGAACAGTGCCTTTTTCACTATCTGCAACAGCAGGGGGCTGTGAGTCTTCAGCAGCTCTCTTGTTTCTGTTTCCCTGTTCCCCTTGTAACAAGTCAGTCCTCTTCATACAGCTGTTCATGAAGCTGTCATAGGACTGCGGTGGAGGATTTCGAAAGATGTCATAAGCATTACTGGTTCCTGGGTCAGTGTTGCTTGATTCAGGATCGCCTGGAGATCTGGGGTCTGTGTTACTGTCAGAGGGTCTGGAGCCATAGCGTCTGTACATATAATGGTTATAATAATATTCTTCCTGTGGGTTGTGGAACGTAAAGTGCGGGCGGGGGAAACTGCCCAGGCCGTAGCCTAAGGCCATGCCAGCTACAGCTCCAACTCCAGCCGCCATTACTGCTTGCTTACCAAATCCCTTTGACTTAAGAGATGGATTCATGCCCATATTATGCACAGACTGTGCAAAAGGGGAACCACCAGCTCCATAACTACCATATCCATAGCTGCCACCATAGCGAGGGCTGATAATTTTGTTGTTGGGATTCCAGTAGGGGTACTGTGCTGCTCCAGCATATCCTCCTGCAACACCATGTTGGCTGGGGTTGGAAGCAGGATAAGATGCTCCTCGGACTGGGTACCCGGGGTAAGAGCCTCCTTGAGGATAAGGGTATCCTCCAGCCCTTCCTGGGTAACTGTTGGGATATGAACGTGCCCCTGGGTATGAACCTGCACCTGGGTAGCCTCCTTGGCTCGGGTATCCACCTTGACCTGGGTAGCCTCCTTGACCCGGGTATCTACCTTGACCTGGGTAGCCTCCTTGAGCCGGGTATCCACCTTGACCTGGGTAGCCGCCTTGACCCGGGTATCCACCTTGACCTGGGTAGCCTCCTTGGCCCGGGTATCCACCTTGTCCTGGGTAGCCTCCTTGACCCGGGTAGCCTCCTTGACCCGGGTAGCCTCCTTGATTTGGATAGCGTCCTTGACCCGGATTCCCTCCTTGATTGGGGTATCCTCCAACACCCCCTCTTCCAGGAGAGGAACCAGGGTATCCTCCACCTGTGCCGGGGTATGGTGGGGGATTTTGATTAGGTTGTTGAGGCTGACGAGGGTAACTTGCTGGTTGAGAGTGTGTTCCTCCTGATGATGACCCTCTTGTGTTGCTGCCTCCTTTGCTTCCAGTATTTGTTCCTTTATTACCCGTGCTGCTTCCTTTCCCCCAGCCGAATCCGCCTTTAAAACCTCCACCTCCTCCTCGTTTGCCCACGACTGAAACCATCAAAGCCAAACAGACGCACAGCACTGCAAGACGATTCATCTTTAAAAACAGAGAGAAAGACTTAATTCAAAAAAGTCCGAATTTTTAGACTAAACTTGCAAACGCTATGACGATAGTAATGATATACCAAACCACTATAATGGGCGGCAGTTAGCCAGCTACCTAGTCAACAATATCTCTCTGGCATGTAGGCTGGCTGTCAAGCAACGGAATAGCCTAGTAGCTAACCAGCTAGCTACCTCCCCGTTAGATTCACCCCGAAAGAGAACTGGTTACAATGTAAATACAATTTAAATAATATTTGACTATTACGAAAGGTTGTTATTATTATTGCCAAGTATCCCCGATGTGAATGGACAAAAAGAAACTATGAAAGCTAGCGATAGCCAACACCAGAAGGAGAAACGTTAGACTTTTATGGAGTAGGCCGTAACTCAGATGAAGGTAGCTATACGTTTATTATTCAATAAGTAGATAGGATAGTCACATATCTAGCTAAGAGAGCACTCATCTAGCTTTATAACCAAATTATTAGTAGCAGCAACTACAAGTAGGTAAGGTTAGTCAATAACAGTGATACAAAAATAATTAGACTGAACAGATTAGAGGTTAATTTATTCTAAACATATCTGCGTTTATCCATTAGCTTGCTATAACGCAAGTAACGGTGTACACGCTAGCCGGTTAGCTAGCCAGTCATCTTACCGTTTCACCAAAACGCACCATTTACATTACTTAAATAAATATCGTAAATAAGCACTAAGCAGGACCTTCACAATCAACTTGTCTGGCTGTACTGCTAACTAATTTACCTCTGTAAGACGCTTCTTTCGAGCCCCCTACCCGGTGACGTATGATGTATTTAGCTGAAGTCGCCTGGCTTGTAGCTTATCGGGGGATCTGCGTTATGGCTGAAGGGCGCAACCCGCCAGTGAAGGGATGGGTCAGAAAGGCTTTGCATCAAGTAGTAATTAGTGATCACAATTCAGCCGAAAAACAAATCCTTATAACAGCTAGATACTACCCGATGCACGACCTGCTTACCAATGTCAAAGACACGCCAGTAAAACCTTGATAATTAATTTTTGTAAAAAAAATCGGATCACTCAACTTTAAGACCATGTTCTTTATAAATTGCGTAGAAAACACTTGCTGGGGACATGACCACACCAGTGGCTCGGTTCAATGTTTCAACGAGTTAATATATACACATGCAATAAGGGTTCTACTACCATTGTATAGCACTGTTGCACTAATTCTTTATTCCGAGTAGTCCTCCACATTGTATACCTACTGTATTTCATACCATCAGCTCCCTTACCCTCCGCAGTAGTCAGTACATCAGTAGGGGCTGGGATGGCAGTTGGGCAATTGTGTATAGTAAATGCCCCCACAGGTTTTATTTTTACCTTACTATAATAAAGGGAAGTTTCTGATCTAAAGTTAAAAAATTAGTTGTATAGATACAGAGTCATACCACTTTCAATCCCCCGCTTTCATTCATATTCGACCAAATTGAGGATTTATCATTGTATCACATTAAATGTACCATTGAGAAATTTAGGTTAGGTAAGGAAGACAATTTTACCTCCAAAACCGAAGGTGTATCTAAATTCAATGCTACATAAATATGATTTGACAATATTCAATATGCAGAATAATTAGCATAATCATAGTACATGTACAGAATCAATTATTGCCCTTATTTTTGTCTCATGACTTAGCACAACTCCAATGGCATTGTTCACACATATGCAAGACTGAAAAGGGGCATTTACATACATTAGCAACATTCCTATCCATCTTCCATTGCTGCAACACAAGCCCAGGGAAAAAAAATGATTCAAAAGTAATTTAGTTATATATAAGGGGGGGGGGGGGGGAGCTAAATTTGAACGCATTATGATCCTGTTTGTACTATAACTGCATGTACATTTTTATAACGCTTTATTAAAGTGAAATCCAAAGGCTTATATAAAACAAAATACAGATTGTTTACATACAGATTAACATTACATAGAGAACAGAAACAGAGCAACAGACTGACCCCTTTCTTAGCTAGTTCAGCTAATGCATGGCACCCATTCGTGGAGGGGAGTGCCAAACAGCAGAGCTTGTACGCTTGAAGAAACGTGGCTTGCTCCTTTGAAAAATCTCCTCCAGTTTGGGCTGTTCAACCTCCCCAAAAAAAGAATGCAGATCTAGCGGGTCAAAATACGCATCCTTAATAGCCTGCTGAAGTTGCATACCTGTAGGCAGACACATACTTGGATATTATACTTTTGAAGTAACCATTTGAAACTGCCTTTGAACAAACCCATAAAGCCCTTAGATGATGTGATATTTAGCAATTAATTTGCATTTTGTAAAAAAAAAACAAAACAAACAAAAAAAAAAAAACACTATAGGACTGAGGCAGTAATAAGAAAAGCAGCTCTCATACTGAATTAAAAGTCAAGTAATAAAAACGAGTCAAGATGAGATTTAAAAATATGACCTATTTTTTTAATCACTAAAATGCACTCCACCATACCAATGAACTCTACAGTGGAGCTTTTTTTTTCCTGTAGGGAAAAACAAACATTCAAAAACTGCCACCGTTGTAAGCTGCAGTTAAACAAAGCCCAAAGCCTAGAAATGTTATCCTGCGTACATTCTTATCGAATCAGTTTCTAAAATTACATTAAAAGTAGTAGAAATCAAAATGACATGTGCTAGATGCAAGTGTCAAATTTAACTGACTTCAAAAGATTGGCATCAACAGAACACCCTGAAACAAGCTTTGCAGATTAGAATAATTTGAGCATCAGAAGTTGAGTAGCTATATAGTTAATACCCTATACATTATTGAAGTAGTTTATGGTAATGGCCAAATCAACTGTATATGCTACATAGGGTGAGAATGCACCAAAATATCAAGTTTACCATGTACCATTCTTCATTTCACCAGATTGTAAAATTTATTAAAATAATAGCTGCTCCTAGGAAAGTTTAGTGAGGTCAGCAAAGAAAATCCACAAGAGAAACAAGTAGGAACTAAAGAGAATATATAAAAAGATTAAAATTAACCATGCATTTCAGAAGAGATCAATTCATTTTTAGCGGTCATTTGATAGGCTATAGCCCTGTTCAGATTACATGCCTATTCAGTATGTTTTCTTATTGCACTGGAATAGTGAAGACATACCATTTTATTGCTTCATACTGGCATAAAATTGTTGTGTAGTCATTCTTCATGGCCCTGGGCTATGAAGAATGATTACACAAGATAGGACTTAATCTATCCTTTATTATAATATGAAGGGACAAAGAATTGCTCCTATGCCATATTGCACGTAGTATGAGAAGACAATGTATGGACTTTGAAACCTTTTTTCATTACCACAGGCTATGATGGAGAGGATTTTTGAAATTCTTTGTTCCCCATAGACAAAACCCTGGACTCCTTGTTTGGGCAACTTACAAACTAATTTGATGGAAGACACCAGAGGTCTGTTAAGAATTCCTTACCCTCTGCCCAGGAAGGGATGGGTTTTCTCGGTGCAGACTCATCGTCTGTTGAGTCATCACTATTCTGGTCCATTCCATAGTCATCAGGATTGACTAAAACCTCAATCTTCTTGCCTTTAGGTGTAATCTGATAGGATTGAGGAGAGTGCTGTGGGACGTAAACAAGATGAGATTATACTTTGATACGTAGTGCAGGGAAGCCATATCCAAGATCAACCAAACGCCGCACTTCAGTAATGCCACAGACACTAGGACAGCGACACTGAACAAGTTCTTTCTTCTAAGGGCATGTAACCTGCCAGCTCATTTTCTCAATGGCTGTCCATACATCAGAGAAGCTCAACTTCCTAGCAGGCATTAGACCCTCACTGTATCCATGCAGAAAGCAGAGACGTTCCATCCTTTATATCCAGCGATTGCAGCGTTGAGAAGAATTACTTGTGCACTTATAGCAACATTAGCCTGACAGTAAAATCACAGAAACATTAGGCAGTCAACTGAGAGTGGGGTTTATCTTACCTCTACATCTACAGTGCAATTCAACCCAGTTCCCATATCCATGGTCATGTTATGCGCTGTTCCTTTGTTCACAGGGGTATTTGTAATAGACTGCTAAAGACAACAAACCATTAAAACACCAGTAAATCACCAGAACTGTGAAAGAGCCTTAATAATACTGCAGGACAACAAGCGTCTTACCTCTATATCTACAGTAACATTTAGCACAGGGCTGTGTGTAATTGTGGCATTGAGGGTTTTGCTTGTGGGCATTTTCACAAGAGTACTCTGGGGGGGGGGAAGCAGAAAAAGTGTTACATCACAGGTGACACACAGGGAAGTGCAGGACAACAGCTGCACAAATCAGTGACCGTACAGTGACTGTAGGCAGCACCGCTGTAGCTGCAGCTTGCTTCTGCTTGGCAGCACTCTCCTCTTCAGCCCTTCTCTGCTCTTCCTCCTAAAAGAGTACACAAGAGACCTGAGAAGCTGCTAGATGTCAAAAAGAAACAAAAGCAAACAAAAACCAAACAATCTGCCAAAGGAGTTAGTGAACTGCAATATCTGAAAATATCGGGGGGGAGAAAAAAGTCTGAAGTCAGGTCAGTAATCAAATTACATGAAATTCTGCACAGCATCCTTATATTTGATTTAAGACTTCATTGGCAGGGTCATGTTAACCATTTGCTGTCGACCCATTTCAAGTGTTGGAAACGAAACCGTTTTCGCTCAGCTGCCCGATCACAGAATGTAAAGCTGAAAATTGCCTAACAAAGATGACAAGCTATATTTCGATATCGCTGGTTTGTACCCATCAATTTGATTGATATTGATTTTAAAAGGGGATCTAAAACTCTAATAATATTTAAAGAACTTGTTACCCTGATTAAGGTGGCGTGTGCATGCTGTCTTTGCCATTTTCTATAATCAGTTAATAAGCTTTTTGGAACCAAACTATGCCAATAAACAGAAAGTTAAGAGATTAGAGGCGTGGCCTTCCTACCCGCCTCCTCTTCTCTTCCAGCTCCCTCCTTTCCTTCTCTCTGGCAGCTCTCTCCAGTTCCTTCTGAAGAGCAATTGCCTTCTCCTGTTCCATCCTCTCCCTGCAATATAATGTTTCCTAATTAGTGGATGACTCAGCCCCACCGCCCCCACCACCAAAAAACGGCCTACCACACCCACCTTTCAGCAGCAGCCTGTTTCTCCCGCGCCTTCTCCCTCTCTTGCCGCAGCCTCTCACGCTCTCGTTCCTGCTCTTGCTCCTTTCTCAGCTCCAGGGCGCGGGTGGCCTCCGCGTGCTTGCGCGCCCTCTCCCGCTCCTCCTCGGCTCTCCGCTTGGCCAGCAGCTCCTGGTGCCTCCGCTCCTCCTCCTCCTGAGACAATTAAGAGCCTTCAGTCACAGGGCAGTAGAAAACCCACTTTCTTGACACTTACAATAGGCTTTAGTTGTATAGAAGATGAATTGGGCTGAGGGCTTTGCTAGTGCTGACAACACAAACATGCCCATGTTATTAATTGCCCTTTTCAGAGCAAGTCGTACACAAGTTCTGAACCACATATTTACTGGCTGTTAAACTCATGTTTTTAAAATCTTTCAGGTGGTGTGGCTGGGTGTGTACACGTGAAGTGTCTTACAGCCTGCTGAAGTTTTTTCTTCCGGGCTGCCTCTTCTTGTTTCCTGCGAAGCTCCAGTTCCTCTTGCCGTTTAGATGCCACCTTTTTCTTGGCCTTCTCCTCTGCTAGCCGTTCCACACGTAGCTGAGGGTGCCAGACAACATCATCACATACCCTATGGAGCAGTGTCACTACCAAGCCCCCACTGATCCGTTTGCACTTTTTGGAATTACTGAGTACTCCGCAGCAGGTTGCCACCATTCTGCAATAGCGCATCTTATAAACATGATCCCATCCACGACTTGCTGCCCAGAGTCAGCCGCAGGCATCGTGTGGTTGCTGGCGCATGAGTTGAGTGATATGTACAGCCCATTTTTCTTTTACCATGCAGCAAAGATTAAAAAAACAAAAACAAAACAACAAAAAAACAAACAAAAAAAACCAAGTGTGGAAAAAACTTTTCGATGAATGAGAACATGTGCTAGCAATTTTAGTAATTTACAACATGCTTCATGAAGAACCAGGTACATATAATACTCAGGTGAGGCTGCGATGTAAAAAAACAAACAAAAAAAAACAAACAAAAAAACAAATTAGAAGGAAGCAGAAAATAGGAAGCAATTAGATAATATAATGCAGCAAGATTTGGCTCATGCACCAACTTCCTTCTCTTATCTGGCAATGGTATGGGTTATTTTCAGGAACGTTGCTGGTACAGTTACAGGTGCAACTGCATGCACCAAAGTGTTTTTGAACCATTTAACTGGACTGGGATCTATTTAACTGGACTTTGGCTTAATTAATGTTTGGACTTCCCTTCTCTGTACCAATTCTACAAACTTTACAGAGCTTGCAATATGTTTGCTTACATTTCACATATTCTGACCTCCCTTCCAAAGCACTCTGAAATACAAGCGCAGAATATTTAAGACAAAACTAACCATATCACTTTTTTTCTCTAGTTGTGCCATTTTTTCTTCAAATTTCTTCTTCTTCTCCTGCTCCTTCTCCTTCTCCTTCACCCGGGCCTCCACTACTCGTCTCAAGCGCTCATCCCGTTTCCTAAAATGAGACGCCACTTTTCACCCCTCTGCTGTTCAATGGCAAAGCAGATGAGATCCGCTTCTACTCTACATCACATGCATTCATACATACAGATTGGACACATTTGCGCACACCTTTTCATCTCTTCCTGTTTCTTTCTTTTTTCCTCCTCAACCTTTTTCTTTCTTTCATTTTCTTGTTCAATCTTCTTGTTTAGAGCATCCCATTTCTGCCGTTCCCGCTCCTGACAAAAGAGCAAGTGTTAAAGTGGAAGCGATGACTCAGTCCAGCACAGTGCTTTACCATTCCCCCCCCCCTCTACCTTTAGTAAAGGACCAGACAGATGCTGAGGGGATTTTAGTGAGATGTTGGTGAGGAGTGGGTGAGGGCTTGGGTTAAAGTACATATAAAATGAAGCAGTCAAATAATCCCCCCCAAAACCAATATACATCACATGGAAACATAGAAGGTCTACGCTCTAAATCAACACCACCATGAGAAGTTAGACAACCAAACCAAAAGTGCCCCAGTGCACAGGTGTACATACACTAGTGATGAGATTATGATGACAAGCACCACAATTTTTCCACTTACCACCGAGACAATGCTCAACTGGGGATGGGTAAGGGGACAAACAGGAGGGGACAAATTACCAAGAAAGCATGTACTCTACATCCATTCTTACCCAGTCTGAGAAAGCTGAAATTAATTTCTAAACCTCTGCATGGATGATCAAACCCCTTTGACAGATGTGCAGCCTCTACTATAAAAAGGGAGGAGACACAGGCTTACCTTGACGTCCGTTTTTGCAGGTTGTTTGATGAAAGATTTCATGACCGAGGCACGGCCCAGAGAGGAGGGAGTCATCATAAGAAGCTGGTTCTTCTGCACCGTGTGCAGGAAAGAGCGCATACCAGGAGTAAAGCTCTACAATTCGGGGGGGGGAAAGATTATTTGAACACCTGTACCAACTTTAGCACAGAATTACATACATCTTAAACCAAAATTAGTGTGCCATGGGTTACTGAGCCATCGGTCAATGGAACAAATGGATCTCTTCTGCATAGGTGAAGCATGTAATCTTACAGTCATGCACTTCTTGGGAGGGGAGAGCCTCTTCGTAGGGGTGCGGAGTGCTTCTGCCGCTGCCACTGCTGCGCGACGTTTGGAGCCTGACCGAGATGCGCTGAAAAACAAAGCTTCATCATCAACATCTAGACCACAGCAGTCCAGACAACCACGCAAAGACAGGCACAACTGAGCTAAAAGAGTAGCTTTGAAATGGACTTACCAATTATCGTCCTGGGACTTTTTCCCACTGTCATCTACAGACACAATAATGACAAGCCATTGATAGAAGATATTACACTATTCAACATTTAGTGACCTTAATCATACATTTTGATATTCTGTGGTGAAATTTGACTCAAGACATCTCTCAAGGGTAAACCAATTTCTTCATCTTCAACACCTGTCCCTGCCACTGAGAGATGACATTTGCCGTTCATTTGGGCTGCTGTGGTGCTTTGCTTCTTTAGCACTGAACAGGACACTCTTACTTTTCGCAGCAGGTTGCCCTTTTCAAGTGTGCCCAAGACAGCAGTGGGTACTGCACCCATGCCAGTACCTGACACCGAGGGTCGAGCCATGGAGCGTGTGAAACGGCAGTTTTCATGCAGGCTGGGAGACACTGGCTTTTCCTCCACCCTCTGCACCTCTGCCTCCTCTTCTACTGGCTTCTTGGGCTCAAGCTCCTGTTTAAGTACACATGTGTAAACATGCATGAAATTCCTATAGTGGCTTAGGTGCCATGGCTTCTAAGGGAACGCAGGTAGTTTAACTCATGGTGCCATAACACAGAAATATGTGGATTACCAGCAGTTAGCCATCTTACCTCAGGCTGCGGTTTCTGGGCTCCGGTGCTGAGTTCAGCTGCCAGTTCTGCAGGTGCTTCCTCAGTGTCCACTCTAGAGCAGAGGTGATGGTTAATCTCTAACTGAACAGCACTGGTCAAACTAAATGGAAGTGTATTTGTAGCACTTTATCAAACTTGGTGAAAGTAAATTTACTCACTGCTCCATGTTCTCCACTGCATCAGTCTCCTCCGTTTCCACATCCATAGAAACATCTGCTGGAAAGGTAAAGAAATGCAAAAATTAGGTGAGTAAAGACAGGCAAGAAATTCATACTAAAAGAGACTACACGTTTAATTTCATTTTTAGCTTTTCTACAATTTAAAAGTCAACTTCTTAGCAATTATGCACTTTGCTTAATAGGAATACATAAACTGATGTCTACAATCGGGCACCATTGAAACTTAACGACACCAATTATAGCTCATTTTCTGTCTTGTTTGCATAGCCTCACCACTGATGGAGCTGCTGCATGTAGAGTTGCCCATCCTGGCTTTCTTTCTCAGGAAGGAGCGCCGAGAGGCACGACGGACTGCTTCCTGGGTCATGCTGTGTCTGAGGACCACCAGCGAGCAACGCACCACCTGGGAGCGTCTGGTTGAAGTCTGCAAAGAGCCCTGAGACATGGCAGCTGCGATGGCAATTTTATTAGCCGAGCGACCAGGAGAGCAGACTGACTGTAGCAGCATTTCAGCAGAGCGGCACTCAGCTCTGGGGCTCTCCACCACAGCCGGGGACATCGCAATCTTTGCCAGGGAGGAAGAGCTGATCTTCTCCTCTCCCTCGCAATGTTTCTTCATCTCCGCCTTCTCTTCCAGAAGGTCCTCGGAGTCGACAGGTGGTTGTGGAGAAGCTGCCACCGCTGCCAGCTGCTCCTCCACCACCTCACTCTGCTCCTTTGCCTTGGCACCTCTTCTAGCGCGTGTGCTACGTTTGACCGGCTCACTTTCAACTGCGGCGGCTTTATTGCGGCGTGTGCGGGGACCAGGCTCCTCAGGTGTTGCCTCAGAACCGTTACTGGAGTCATGTGTAATTACAAGCTCAGATATGGAATTTAGAGTTGTCTGGATTGAGGAACGGCGCAGGTTACTGCGTTTCCCTTTGGAGAAACTGGATAGGAGAAAAAAAACGTATTGATAAGATCCTGAAATCAATCACACGCACGCCCTAGCACAAGCAACTATACAAGCTTACATATGACTAATAAATCACAATACGTTTTCTGATCATAGTACTGATGCACAGAAAAAGTAATTTCTACACAGGACAAAAACAAAAACAAAAAAAACCTGAGTGCACGCGCGCGCACACACACACAAAAAAGTTAGCTATACCTCAATCAGAACTGCTGCACAACATGAATGATGTTTATATAAAAGGACGAGGTTGAAGGTGGCTTCTTATTCGGCATTTTCCTATTCTAACATTACTGTCCACCTTAAGAAGCTACTGAAGAGGTAAAATGTCACTGGCAGATGGCAATATTTACTGATGAGCAGCAACATTTTATACATATGTACCATGTTAATTAACGGTTTTTGGCATATCCCAAAATGGGTTTGTATGTAAAAACTGTTATGACCTTCTGAAGACTACTGGCGGAGACGTGATTTATTTTTTTTTGGATAAGTGATTGGCCTAAATTAAACCGGCAGATGGGACAATCAGCTCTTGTTTAGTGTCCTCCTAGACAGTACTAAAAGGTACGAAATAAAAGGCAACAGTAGCTTTTCTGAATATTTCTATTTTTAACAGGCTATTATATCTATTCTCATAACTACATGTCAGATTCTAAGAATCAGGAGAAATACAACAAAGATACACAAACTGCAATAAGACTAATTTTAATGGGCCTTACAGCTCATAATCCATATGCATGTTACAATAAGTAAATGCCATTTACTTTATCACATTCATCAGATATAACAATGACTGATAACTGAGGGACAGAGTAACAATAAATTGTTATCACAAACTGGTCACGACTTGAAACGAAAACGTGTTAACTGAGATCATGTAACATGTTTAAAATGTAATAGTATTTTGCCAGCTGCTATTCGATTGTAATTATCGCCATCTGCCGGTGATATTTTGCCGATTCACTAGTGTTTTAAAATGAGAATATTCAAATAAAAACCTAGCCGATAAGTCAATCTCAGTAGTTCTTCTGGCGCATCCCTGCAATCATTCCCAATTTAGATGGAGAGTATATAGACCCAAAACAGCGCTCCCCTCATCATGTCACTGAATAAAAACGAGACTGACCGTCTTTTGCTACGAGCTTCAGTGAGCTCCATAGACACCCGTTTCCGGCGGGTGGTCCTTTTCTGTGACGGTGTCTTGGGCATGAGCTCTGGCTCAGTGCTAAAGTCACTGTAATACAAACCGATAAAACAGGTTAATCTCTGTAGCCGTCGGTTATAAAGAAAGCCATTAGAGGTCGCACCGTAATGTAGTGTTGATCAACACCTGGAGAACATGCGCTGAGCCTCCTGCTGGATCTCCTTCAGCCACACCATATGAACATTGTCAATCTCATCGGTGAACTCTTGCAGCTTCCCGTCAAACACGTGCATGAGGGAACGTGTTGCTTCCAGTAAGGAACTCATGGCTGTCCCCAAAACCTGTGGTAGGGTGGGAGGTGTTTGGAGGGATGTCAGAGGAAGAAATCCTTAACAGTATCCTTAACCTAACCAAACTGAAAAGTAGAGTGGAAGATAAAACGGGGGCGCTCATGTTGATAAGTCGTAAAAACAAACCGATGCATTAAAAACCGATTTGACTAAAGTCATGCAAGATAGATCGTTTAGTAAAGGTAAAATGTTAAGAATGAACTACCTAACAAAAATGAACGACATAACTTATTTGTTGGTTTACAGAATGCTCTGTAAACTCTGACCATCAGATTCGGAATAATAGCTTAAGCCAACTTTTCATGTATAAAAAGGGACAAAACGACAAGAAAACTCATCGGTCGCAGCTAACTTCATAATACATTTACACAATTCATTGCGTGTCATCGTACTCAGAGAGCAAGCAGATAGCCAGCCATCCACCAAGCTCATAAACAAGTTTACTGCTAAGCTAACCTAGATAGTTAAAATTCAAATAAATTAATCGCCAACCTAGATACAACTGTAAGGGGTTTTACAGCTGTATATCTAGCCAATATCCGTTATTTAGCTAGCTAACATAGCGAATATCTTTATTTCACTACCTAGCATTACCAAAATCATGCTAGTTAACGTTAGCTAACCCAACGCTAGGTTTCCTAGCTAGCTTTAGCTAGGAAAAAGCTGTACTTCGATCAACGGTGTTTTAACCCTTGACGAGTAATTAAGTTACATTAACTAAAATTCAAACATTGTTAAGAAATAGTGTTGATACAAATACTTATAAGATGGATAGCTAGCTTAGCCATCGTTCATGACTTTGTAAAATGTCAAGTTGCTAAAACAATGGAAGGATTCTTCTTCAAGCTAGCTGGCATTTCAGTCACTACCAACTTCGGGGAAACACAATTGAACAAAAAAGTACCTTTTATTAAAATGTACGCTTAATGATCCATTCGGCTCCTTCTAAAATACTGCTGCCTTTGTGACAATCATCTATGTATAATTGAGGTAGCTACAAAAAGTAAAATAGCTGTTACCTCTTGGACGCGAAGCCCTCTTTTCGAGCCACCCGCTCAAAACGGTTTAAGTAGTTTAAAATTCTCAGCAGACCAATCATGGGCTTAGTGCTAAGCTATTGGTAGAAGCCCTTGTCTTTCAAACTCAATATGGCCTATTAAAACCATTCAAGACGAGCTGGGCGGTCCATGTGTGAGAAGTGTAGAAGTATTATATCTGAATTGGATTGGACACTGTGAACGTCTGTCATTGATTCAAAACGCCCAAACAAACAAAAATTCGAACGGCCAGCTCAACATTCTGAACCATTTTTTTTGGTGACAACTACACCTGAACTTCTAGCTAACTAGTTAGCTGCCAACAATTGTCAAGTAATGTTACTGTACTGTCAGTAACAACTGAAACATAATTTCAGAAACTAAGAGCTGAGCAAACTTGTTAATGTCAGTAGTACATTGCACGCATGTTCCCTTAAAAACTGTTTAGTTTTTTCTGTAACCCTAGTTTGATTTTGCTTGAGTTGTCACTAGCAAAATTCGCAACCACACAGTAACAAAAACAGTCAGTTTCGGACAAATGTAACCCCAGATTTACCTGCATGAAAACGGCAACAGCTTGAATCCATAGACTGTAGTCTTATACTTGAATCTGATACTCTGCAGGTACGGCTGTGTTGCCTTGGTTACCGAGCTAGCTCATCGTCTTCCTTTTAGTAATCAGCTAGCTAGCTACGGCGGAGGACTCCAAGTTTTACGGTGCCAGTCATCTAACGTTAGCATATCTTATCGACAATTGTAGCTAATATATTGAGTTTGTAACAGTTTCGGGGACATTGCACGTTAACTGCTCTGCACTGAAGGATAGTTTTGCTGTTGATCACCAGGGTGAGTGAGGGTCGTTAGACGTAAAAACGTTAGGTTAGGTTAGCGTTAACCTAGCTAGCTAACATTGTATTAGTGGCTAGCTAGCTAGTTATGTTAATCAGACAACCATTCTAGTTAGATAGTTAGAAAGATGCGTTAATTTAGAGAACATGTCTTAAGGGAATAACTGTCTGTTTATGGTATATTAATTTCGTCGAGATGCAAAGTTTGTCGTGTAGCTAGCTAGATTGTTGTTATGCACTTAATGTTAGCTAGGTTAGCTTGCTAACTAGTTGGCGGAGTACACATTGCGACTCCCTGATGCTAAATAGCTAGGTTAGCCAATTAATTTTATTATTCATTCGTATTTTTTCGAATGTATTCTGTACCGAGCTCAGAACAACTCAGCATTAACCCTGTAACCTAGGTAATAAAAAGTATTTGGCGGCCAGCTACCAAACGTTACATGCATCTTAAACTGTTTAATCCGCTTTGCACGTTTTATTTTTAGGATATAGGGAAGGCGTGGTGATCTTATGTCGGCACCTGAATCTCAGGTATACTGTAACGAAAGGGCAATGCAGTCTTTCTCCTGCCAGCTGCAGTGCGGTATACGATGAAAAAAATATTTAACTTCACCAAAAAAAAGAAAAGCTCCCCCAGTGCGTCTGATACAGGGAGTGTACTTTCTGTGGGCTATGACCTAAAGGAGAAAGATTTAGGAAAAGTGCACAAGGCTGCATTCGCTGGCGATGTGGCAAAACTGAAACAACTTACGAAAAAGAATGATTTAAACCAGCTTGATAAAGAGAACAGGTAAGATATATGTATCTTACAATTCAAACTGTTAAATCATAGTTTACTAGCTACCTAGATTCAATAAATGCCACATTCTGCTCAAAATGGACAACTATTTTGCTGTTATTATTTGTTGCTTAAAGGGTCTTGGCTGCCGTAATCTTCAATTAGTGTTTAATGTTTCTGATACTTAAAGATGATAATGATGATTGTATAAAACAGAAAATCTACATGTCTTTCTCAATCACTGTATTTTCAGAACTCCACTACATATAGCCTGTGTTCAAGGGCATACAGAGGTAGTTCAGTTCCTGGTGGAGAACAAAGTTAAACTCAACCTATGCGACAATCAAAATCGCTCCGCCTTAATGAAGGTATAATCTGATGGGTCTCTGTCTCCTGTTTTTTGTTTCTTTTTATTTGGCTATGGTGTTTAATAAGTACAAAGTGCAATTGCTATATAACCAGAATATCATAAAGAATCAGGAAAAAACAAATTTTATATTTAAATAACTAGTTTCAAAAGCTTCCTACCAGATACAGTTTTTTGTTTTTCTACAAGGCTTCACAATGTGATTTAATCTGCAAGTGACGGGTGACAAAGATGCATACCACTGGATCCTTTTATTGTCTTTGCCATTTTGTGTCTCTCTCCCTGAAAATGTCTGTTTATCCATGGGCCTCGGCAGGCGGTTCAATGCCAGCAGGATCGCTGTGTGTCTGTCATCTTGGACCATGAGGCTGATCCAAACTTGGTGGACATCAATGGCAACACAGCGCTGCACTTGGCTGCCCGCATCCCCTCCCTGTCTGTGGCTCTGCAGCTCCTGGAGCACGAGGCTAACATTAATGCCCAGAACAAGGTGACTTCTTAGCGGGGGGGTCGCACTAGGTGTCCTGAATACTTACAGCTTTTGATCCCTCCCAGCAGGTGTCTAGTACACGGTAAGGGATAGGTTTCCGTTAGTAGATCTTTGTGAAGGATTATAATGGCAGCAAGAAATTATACCCTCACTAGGCAACGGCTGACTGAGCTTTGCTTCCAGTCAGAAAACTACCCATTTTCTTCTGAAAATAGTAATTAAAAAAAACAAAAAAAGATTAGATAAATATATGACAGAAAAATGCATTATATTGGCAATGAAAAGTAAGCAAAAATGAACTTGAATCCATGAGTAAAGGGATATGTTCACTGGATTCACAGGAAGGCAACACTCCTTTGATTCTGTCAGTGGAGGAAAATCATGCAGAAATGGCAGAACGTTTACTCAAGGAGGGTGCAGATGTTAATATTAAGAACCAGGAACGACGGTAAGGATGATTGTCCTATGTGTAGAATATTGTACACATTGTTGGAGCTGACAACTCAGATGTATTTCAGTTTGTGCAGATCAGAATAAATATTCCATGACATCCAAATAAATGTTTATCAAAACAACAACGCAGCTGTGTAATGTGTTGAATGTCATATATTTAGATGATTTGTTGATTTTTGGCTAGCAAATGTATTCAAGTAGAGAGGAATCAGTAGTATTATGTAATACAACAAACAGTTTGGAAGCGATGCCTGTTTTTCCATCCTGTTCTAGCTCTCAGCAGGGTTTCATGTATTCTAATCAACTATTTGCATAATGCTACAACATATCTGTTATAAACATTCACACTCGTTATTTGTTGATGTATGAAAACATTTGTTGGTATTTGCTTAAATCTGAAAATGAATAATTTTTAGCCATTTTATTATGGGCCATAAGAATGATGAACTGTTGCTATAAATTAGTTTAGAACAACATTGCATGGTTAGTGTGTATATTCAGATCTTTTGCTCATCTCTCATTTCTTTCATCAACTGTTTTTTAAAATCTTTTGCATTGAAGGTCTGCTCTGATGATAGCTGCTTGCAATGGACAAATCAGTATGGTGCGACTGCTCTTGCAGTACGATGCTGACATAACTGTGAAAGATGATAAAGGATGGTCATCTGATGACTACGCGGTTATGAATGGGCACCATGCGTAAGCATTCGTTTATTTGTGAGGATTTCAAATATACGGTGCTACTCTGTCTCTCATCCAGTGCAAAATGAAAGTGTAAAGGTGACATTTCTTATTATTCCCACCTTCAGTTGTTCACACCTGATCATTGAGCATGGGACAAAGAGGAAGTCCTTTCAGTCAGCCTCCCATCTTACAGTGTTGGGCAGCCCTGAGGCTGGCCTCTCTCTCAGAGGTCCAGCTCCAGACAAAGATGGTGGGTCCCAGACACCTGAACTTAATAAGACACTTACTGTTGCCGTTTCCTTTAATTTGTCACTCACATATAACATATAATGTACAATCTTCAGCGTTTTCATTATTGACCATATCAATGAACCTACCAAAATCTTACATACAAGAAAGCACATTTTCACCTCAGCTGTCATCTGTATAACGTTCTGTGGGAAGCCTACTTATTTTCCTCCCGTTCATATTGCTTGTATTTTTATGCCAATGGATAGCTGCAGGACGAAGCTTCAGAGAAGCAGGGAAAGGTACTGGAAGTGTTATCAAAAGTGCTACAAAGCAGATACAACATTCTTTGCCTTTTTTTTTTTTTTTTGCATCATTTTGACAAGCCTTATTTTCCTGCAGTCTTATAAATGGAACATGCTTATTGAGCTATTGATAAGCATCACCTGAAATTGTCAAATGGTTCATATAATATGAGACAACTCTTAACTTCTAATACCATCACAAATTAATTTTTGTGTTCCAGTTACAGAGGACAATTCCCGTGCAGACTCCATTAGTAGGTAAGAAAATAGCACAAGATGCCTTAAAGCTGTGCTTGTGTGCGTGTGAGAGAGAGATTACTGGGTTAATGACCTTTACTTTTTAGGGCATCAAAAAGTGGCCCTGCAGATTCCTGGCCTTCTACAGATGAAGATGATGAGCTGGATTTAAGTCCAAAGGTTTACCTGTGTGTGTGTGTGTGTGTGTGTGTGTGTGTGTGTGTGTTTGTGTGTGTCTGTGTCTGTGCACATTTTCATATTTGTATATGACTGTACGTTGTGCATTTACCTGGGAATAAGGATCACAGTTGCATTCTGAAGTTATTAAATCGTTGTACTCTGTTGAGTCAGGTCAGTTTCACTGTATGTCCCCATTGTGATCACCATGTTTCTGACCAATGGGCAAGTGTTAGTCAGATATTTTGCACACACACACCCAAAAAAAAAATAAAAAAAAAAAATAAATAAATATATATATATATATATATATATATATATATATATATATATATATATATATATATATACACACACACACACACACACTAATATTCACATTTCATAAATATAAAGTGTGATGCAATTGATCTCATTTGAAGAGGTAAACATAGTATATTTTATAGATGTATTTGAATGCAGTAATCAAATCATGCAGTTAAGTTCAAATTAGTTAAAAGTCTTTACTGTGGACTCTAACTACTTGGAGGTAGTTAATAGTTAATTCATAAAAGGTAGGACGTATAGTTGATGAAATGGACTCACTGAGACTGCTATGACTTGCATAGAGTACAGAGAATTCTATAAGAAGTTCTATGCACAACTGGTCACAGAATATGTGCATTATAGTATATATTAATGCATGTACCTAGTCTGACAGCCAGTTATATTCACCTGTAAAGTGTAAAATCCTGATGTTAATGCATTAACACCACTGTAAGACAATGCTTGTTCTGTTTGTGCAGAAAGCTCAAAAAGTAAATTTAAAGAAACTCATGAGTGCCTCCAAAAAGGAAAGAAAAGATGGTAAGTATTAAATCTGGTGATCAGTGCTGGTTTCTATAGATTATGGCTGTGCTTTAATTTGAACCCCCTACCCTGTAGTTGGTGTGGATCGGGATCCAGACAAATCCTGGAGTGGAACAGAATCTGAGCCAAATAGTGAGGGCAGTGCTGTAGACCACCCGGCATTCACCACAGCTCTCCATGCCAGCAGTACCTCTACTCAGCATCCTGCAACTTCCATACCTAACTCCTTTTCCAACCTTCCCCAGAAGACCACGCCCCTCATCAGTTCCCAGAAGGTAACATGGTAGTAGTTGTCAGTGTGGCCTTATCCTAACTGTTTGGTTTTTCTGTATGTATGTATGTTCCCTATCCATTCCGCCATGTTAACTTTGGAGCAGGTGATGAGGCAGAACACTGAGCTGCCCTGTATCAGCAAGGCACAGATGACATTAAAAACCCAGTGAAAGAATCGGGAGTACAGTGACGTTGATGAAGATGAATATCATGATGGTGAAGATGAAACTCACAGTGGTGATGATGAAGATGGGGAGGAGAATGATGATGACAGTGACAAAGAAGATGAAGAAAATGGGGAAAAAACAAGACAAGACAGCAAATGTCGCAATAGCACAAGAATGATAAAGGGATTGTGGTTCCTCAGATGGCAAAAATCTCAGCTGTGGATGGCAGTGAAGAGAGCTCTGTTCAGCTGGAGTCTGATTTGAATACTAAGTGTAAAGTACATTCTGAGCAATCAACTCTGTCGAAAGATGAAAGTGTTCCGACTAACAATGAAACCATTTTAATAGAAGAAAAGGTCTTTAAGGACAACACTCTTGAAGAAAAGAATGAGTCAGAGTACATTGAACCAAATAATGGTTACAGAGATGAAAGTCGTTGAATTTAAAGTAGATGGTAATCTGGTTCTTAAGTCTTTGAATATAGATGACTGTCTTGTGTCAGCAATCAGGATTGACTCAAGGATCTCTCATGAGGAGGAAAATAATTTTTTTCCAGAGTATAACATAAGCTCCACGGCATTTAGAACAGGTCTGCAAAGTGTAGCTAGTGTACAAAAAAACCCAGCAAATCTAAAAGTGTTCTTGAAGATGATGCTGAAGAGGAATGGGATAATGATAAGGATAAAGAACTCTTAAGAGTTCCGAAAAATTTTGGTTTTGGTGACCAGTTTGTTGAGGCAAATATTCTGATACTGCAAGAAACGGATCTTGCGTCCCTGTAAAGTGACAGTGGTGACACAGAATTTAAACAGTCTGGTGGAATGGGTGATGAGTGGCATAATGATAATGAACAGGAAGAAATGGATGAAACAGTGAAGCCTTCAAAATTACTTCTAACATTGCAGAGACAACAAGAAGAACCTAGAAGCTCTGAAGTCTCTTGGGGAACTGTCTTAGATAAAGAAGAAGTTGAAGTCGAAGGTGAAGCATCAAATGTGCAGTTAATCTTAAAGGAGGTTCCAGAAATAAAGACAGGAATCCATCATTGGAGTCTTGGCGGGAACTGTCCTCTAAACATGTTAATGTCAAAAACTGTTCCATGGTACAGGCAAGTACGAGAGCTCAGGAATGGACAGAAGAGCATCCGGAAGATAGTGAGAATGTGCCAGTATCCTTGATAGTTGGGGATGATGAATTAGACCCTGCAAAGGGCATTCATTTGAATGGCAGACCAAATTATTTCCTGGTAGAAGATAATGATGAAATACTTGAAAGGGGTAGGATCCAAAGTGAAGATCAACAAAATACCAGTAAAGTCACCACCCACAAGAACACATATGGGAAAATAGATGATTCCTTGGCTGAAGGCAGAATGTCAGATTCAATTGACAGTAAGTTAAATACAATTCGCTTTGTCACTCTAAATATTTTAGGTGTTTTCAAAAGTGAAACATTCTGCTACACCAAATCCAATACATTTAGCAAAAGCAGACCCCCTGGCATGTCCAGCAAGCCCACACCTCTCATATACCCCAACCCTAGCTACATATGCAAAATGACCAACGACAGTGAGGCTCCAAAACACTTGCGCTGCTACTATAAGTCCAAGCCAATCTCCAGCAAGAGGTTTTACAGTTCTGGAAAACTTGGTCTCTATAAAATCATTCTAACCATGTATGCAGCATGATTTTTACTCATATAGGGAAGATCCTAAATATATGGCTTTCAAGTCAATCAGGTGACAGTGACCAAGATTCACAGATGATAGTTATTGATAGATTTATTACCATTAAATATACTATTTGTAAACCACACTGATATTGGGTGTGTCGAGGAAATTAAGGGACATCTGTCATGTCATGACGATATCCTCTAGACAATCCTTGATGATGTTGATGTGACCTCTTGCTCTGATGAATATGTTGAAGAGGAAGGTGAAGAGTTTTAAGGTGCAGAAGCATCAGCATGAGTCTGCCTTACATCATACTATTTCAGAGCAAGGAATGTTATAGGTACCAGGAAAGCTTTACATCGTTGTATATTGTGGAATGGTAGGTGTTAACCATTATGTCGTATAACCTTTATAGCCTCTGGGCAGTTAGAGCAAAATGCATAGAAAAGTACTAGACATCAAAAAAAAAAAAAAAAAAAAGGAAAACCTGGCCTGTTCTTTTCTTCTGTGTCCTGTATAGTAATTTCTAAAATGCTTTAGCTCATCTAATTTGATAGTCTTTTTGCAAATTAATAAGATTTATTGCACTGCTTTGACATGAAATATAATGTAAAAGTAATTCTATTTAAACAAATATTTGTTCTCAAAACAGGAAAAAGTATCTTCAGAAGATGAGGAGAATGAGGTCAAAGATGAATATGATGAAACAGAAGGTGAAAGCTCAGAAGGTTCTGACCTCGACGAAGAGGTTGAGCATCATCAGAAAACTGAAACCTCTCAGGATAAGCCAAGGGGTAAATTGCTAAAGATTTTAGGAACATTAAACAAAGCTGGTGTAAGATGTTTTCTTTTCATCAATTTTAATAATTTCTTAGATTTTATGTCAGAGTTGGGTATTGAAAAGGACAGTGAAGAGGATTCCCCTTGGGACTCAGAGG
This sequence comes from Electrophorus electricus, assembly GCF_041902795.1. Lineage (NCBI taxonomy): Eukaryota > Metazoa > Chordata > Actinopteri > Gymnotiformes > Gymnotidae > Electrophorus > Electrophorus electricus. The sequence continues at coordinate 8,289,482 of NC_137500.1, read as the reverse complement.
TTAGTATTAATGGCACGTATCAACACGACTGCTTATACAGTTAAGTGCATAAAAATCAGGAATGCAGTATAGTTATCCCATTGATCATAGCAATTTTGTTCTGAAAGGATTTGGTCTTTTGCTCCTGTTTAAAGATCACTCACACCCAGACTCTTCTCTCTCAGTCTGGCTCAGATAGCCCCAAGAAAAAGCAGCAAAGTGAGTCAAAATCCCCTACCAAGTCACATAAAGCCATTTCCAGTGTTTGTGAGGAGAGCAATGAAGGTGAGTAGGCTACTGGTACTTGTCTTTTATTCCATGCGTATTACATTTTGAATGCTTATTAAGAATCGAAAAACATTAAAGCTTTGCCTCAGCAAGCCACCTTGCAACCATTTCAGAAACTTTAAAGCATTTAAAACATTTTTGATGCAGTTCATTGCTTCTGCTTTTTATCAGCAGACATCATCCAAACAGTTCATTGTGGATATTGGCACATTGACATTTATATTTATAATATTTATAATTACACTTTGTAGTTATAACACTTATAACATGCTTAATTTAGCAGCATGGTAATTTCATAGTTTTCATTTTTGCTGATTTGGCATCGTCACAAATAGTTGACAGGGTAATGTTGTCTTTATATGTAGCCACTTTTAATTGGATAATTGGATTCCTTTTTAGACCTGCTATATATACCATCTTTCTTAAGAGGATCAAAGCACAATAGTGTATTCAGGACTGTTGGCTGGCCTGGAGGCCATAAGGCAGTGGGTATGCCAATTAAATTGCTGCACGATCTACTGTTTTGTTCCAGGGCTAAATATAACCCATAACCCCTTACGTTTGCCTCATTATATTACATTACATTTGCATGTCAGTTACAGGTTCCAGTTTGTAATTGTTTATTTTGTCTCTGCGTATGTGTTGTGGTCAAGTGTATATGTTGAACCCACTAGTTTGTGTGGCTTGCATTACATAGACTTTATTTGTAGTAAATACCTAGTAATGGTTCTTCCTGAAGTAGCAGATAACAGTTAGTTTAAAAATAAAATGATGTGGCCTGTTATAGGTACTTTACGAACTGAGGTTGAAGTTGATTGTTTACAACCAAGAATCTAAACAGAATCTCACTAATACTTCTCACTAATAGTGATGCTACCAATTCAGTAGATTTTAATTTGAATAATTTCCCCTAATGGTCCCCCTTGCACAAGATAATTTTCACCAAAGCTCACATGCATTGAGGAAATCTCCATTTTGCATGTGCATGCCTGCCAACTGGCTGCGTTAGAGGCATGTGCATTGGTTGTCCTTGTGGATGTGTTTATGGTAAACCTGCACTATTTCTTTTCTTTTAATGTGCGTCAAGCTTTCCATTTCCTCTTCCCATGCAGTTTTAAGGACCAGTCACGAGAAGGAAGATGACAGCAAAGCAGAGAAACCAGAAAAGCAGGTAAACTTCAAGTAAACCTCTAGGCCTTTTCCATGATGTTTATTGTGAAGTCTTTATTTAGTTGATTTAAATGTAAGATTTTTTTCCAGCATAAACCTATGCTTAGGGGGCAATCATCAGTGCTAAGTAAAATGATGCATTCTGAAGATGCTGAAAAGAAGACAGGTAATAACACCTAATAAACAATGCTTTCTTAAGGTGGTCTTAAAGTGGTCTTAAGGTGGTCTTAAAACATGCCTAACTGTCTCTTTTTAATGTTGCTTCTTTTGTTCAAGACTTAATGGAGGAGTTTGGTTTAGGTGATGTTGATGATCTTGAAGGTAATTTTGGACCATTACATTACTACGTATTTATGAAATTAACAACCTAAATGGATAGTGAAAATCATAATTAAACATTGATTAAAACGGTTTTATGCATGTGTTAAGGAAAATCTCCAAAGGTCCAGCAGGTCAAATACCCTCCACTCTAATTCATTCTGCCCTGGCCCAGGATGGCTGTAGTACTAGGAACACATTCTAACCCTAGCCCTGATCTTAGGTGGTGTGATATCTGTAGAATAAGTGTACTACTACAGATTAAAGCTTTCATTCTCAACTCAGATGCCTCAGACTGGGACACAGCTAGTACCACCAGTAGGGCCAGTAAGGCCCTGCCTGTCTACAAGCCTGAGGAGGAGTTAGCAGATGAAGGCCCCTTAGTTTTGCCTGTCGTACAAGAGCAGAATCTGGATGCATCCAGCACAGAGGATCAGAGCACTGACAGCCCAAAACGAACGGAACTTTTGCCTAGAGTAACTCTTCCACTGCCAAGTCCACGCACCCTCACACCTCGCATCAGCACACAGCTCCAGCCACAGCTTCAACCACACACCAGCAGGAACTTAGATCGGCCAGGCAGAGAGGAAGGTGAGAGCCTTTTGGCTGATTGGAACTTGTGAAGCACATATAAGTTGGGTATGAATAGATATTATGATGAGATATCAACCTAAAGTAAAGTATTGATTTGTTCAGAGTCAGACTGGGATATGGACAACACCTCCAGTCCATTAAAGACAACTACTCAACTGCCACACCATGTTAAAACCATAGCATGTATGTAGATGGGTAGTCATTACTTTATGGTTAGGCTCACTTTTTTCAAAACAATTATTACACTTTGTTCACATACATTCATCTCCTGATTACCCAGTGACACCAGCAGATGATGGAGCAAGTGACTCCAGCTTTGAAGCCAATGAGCACCCAGACAAGGTGGGAGCAATTCAGTGTCTTCCACAAGCCAATATTTTCCATTCATGGTCAACCCTCAACTGTAACCTGTCATTGCTGTGTTTTTATATTTCACACAGTATCGTTTTAACAAATCCATTATTTAGGTTATTGCCATTTATTTTATGCAGGGGTGTTTTGAAGGTGGTGGTGGTGGTGGTGGTGTTTTTGTTGTTAATGGCCAACCTTTTATCACCTAATGTATGTGTAGCTTTGAAACTATTGGCAAAATTATTGTTATCATTTTCCTCTAAAAGTATATTTTGTTCCACATTAATTTACAATACATTGTTCTCATTGTTGTTTTTTAGTGTTAATTGTATTTTTGTCTACTCATGCAATCAAAGGAGAGAGAGGCATTACATGCATCTCAGTTATATGTAAGTAGTCCATATGGCCTACATCTCTCCGAGTCCCAGCCCTCAGATGCTGAGGAGAAGCAAAAGGATATGGCACATTTCAGCTATGAGAAAATCTGGGTGGAGAGTGAGAAAAAGGAGGCCAAATCCCAGTACAAGAACGTGGCTGCTGAGCTTAAAGAAAGGTTTGGAGAGATAGAGCAGAAGAAACATAGTGAATCTGAGAGCAAAGAGGCAAAAAAAGCTGAAGAAGAGAATGTAAAGAAAGAGATGGAGAGAGGCAATGAATGTCCTGAGGTTGCATCAGAGGAAGACTCCAGTGCGGATGAAGACGACTCCATTGAGGATAAAGGAGAGCCGATAATGCGGCCTACTATTTGGGCAAGGAATGCTGGGATGCTTTATATCCCTGAACAGAGGGAGTCTGGGTTAGAGGAGTCCCACACTGAGGAGCCTGGAAGGGCACCCATCCACACCTCTACTGTGGAGGGCAGTCAGGTAGATCTTACCCGTGATAGCCTTACTAAAGACCATGATGTCCAGCATTCTTCTCAAGAGCCTCTCAACGGGACTACTCAAAGAACAGAAAATTGTACCCAAAGGTCTAGCCATGCAGTAAAACCTACTTATGAAAGTGAAGACAAGGAGATATCCATCTTAGCTGACGTGTGTGATCTAGGAGCTCAGTTTATAATAAACCAAGAATGTTCTACGACAGCTGGGAGAAGCCCATTGCTTTTTGTTGGTGGATTAGGGGTGTCTCCCCCAAAGTCAGAAGTGCTCTTTCCCAACACAGATGAAGAGGCTAAAGAACGTCTGCAGGGGTTCATTGCTGAGGTAGGGAAGTGAAGAGCCACATGCTTGGAACAGTAGAAGGAAAACAACTTTTTGAAACTTTATAGTTATGTTGTTGTAATTTTCTCTTTCCCCATTTTTCATTCATTCACTAATATTGTAGCAATGTGTGAGTGGGTTTTTTGTTTGTCCCCTTTGTACTGTTACGTTTTTTTATGTACTATATTCCTAACCAGTATTAGATCTTAGGGACCTGCTAACTTAAATGTTTTCAATCATGCCTTTTCATGTGACTATCCATTTGCAAAAGCTGTTACTCCATTACTCTTTTTTCTTGTATTTACTATGGCTGATAAGGTACATCTAGAGAAAGTATACTTGATCATTTTGTTCATTTGGAGTAATACTGACAGAAGTTATAATTTGGAACTAATTGTGTTAGTACATTTCAATTCATTGTTCCAACTTGCTCTGTCACCATCAACTGTCAACTTGTATGAATACCTGCGGGTCAGAATTAACAAAATATCAAACGAGGTTGTCAGTCATTGAGTCTGTGTCCTCACAGCACACGCAGAAAAAAACCTTGAGCAATAGTGCTGGTTTTGAACTACCAAAGGCTGTGCATAGAAGCTGTAAAATACAATTCAATGGATGTGGTCTTTTGCAAGACTGTCCCAGTGAAGAATATTAACCAATGAGTTCTGCAGCCTACATTTTAATAGTTTACTGGGGCCTGTCTCATTCATCATCTGAGTTAAGCTTGTTAAGCCATTAAAAATTAACAGGTGATTTTTGCCCTGGTGTCAGGTTATCAAATGGTACACCTTAGAATGTTTTTTGGCCTCTCCTCACACTTCAGCTGTTGTGTGTCACTCATCATTTCCTCCAGCCCGAAGATCACCTGTCATCTTTCTGAGTAGTAGATATTTCATGTCTACGTGTGCTTCTTATCTGCTTGTGTGCATTCGTACTGCCTGGTTTGCTGTGGGGTTGAAATAGATTGAAATATTTCTCACTATTAAGCCTTCTTTTTAATATTTAAAAAGAAGGCTGTCATTGTTTTCATTGTGTCTTATAATTGTGTGGGTTTTGTGCAATTTTAGAAGTAATTGTGAATGAGCTTATCTTAGAAATCTGTTTAATCAAGTGTACTCAGTGAAATGTCTCAAGACACTTTCCTATGTTGAATTACTAGTTGTGTTCTCTGAACATATTTTTATTGCTTTTAGGATGTTGTGGCAAAGACTGATGTCATGAAAGGGGAACATAAAACCACTGCTTTATGGGACACTGGTGGATCCAGTAAACAAACTGAAGTTCAGCAAGGAAAAGGGAAGAAAGCAGACACCAGCCCTGGCAAGGCGAACCCTCAACAAGACAGTGGATCTCATCAGAGAGATGGAGGGTTTGAGAGGAGTGATAGTCTTTCACCAAGATGGCACACAAAAAGTCAAAAGAGGTAAGATTCATTGGAGTTAACAGTTGTAGCATTTTGTTTGTTTGTTTGTTTGTTTTTTAATAATGTCCTTAAGAATCCTATCTTTACCCATCCATTCATTTTTGCCTGTATTCTATACTGTCAGACACCATTTGAATATGACAGGTTCTTGTCAGTATTATAGTTCAGTTTAAACAGCTAAATTATATATATAATGTATAATGAATGCCAGACTACATGTATGTCAATAGAACAGATCTACGAATTAAGCCATGCTGCTGTTGCAAACTTGACACTCAGTCTATACCTGAATTTGGGCATTTATGACCTTGACTTTTTTGAAGTCTGTTGCCTTAGAAAAGGGCACAGACAACTGAGAAGTACATATTAATTGAAAAACAAGTCAGGAAAAACAGTTTATTATCTATATTAAGATTTTTTAATGTATTAAGACAAAAAAAAGCTGAATACTGACTGATGAAAGTAATAGGACTGATGAAAATGTTGTCACTGATTGCGGTTTTGATTAACTAAAAAATTGTGACAATATCAACCGATATAATTTTATATGGTCAGAAATTAGTTAAATAGATTTAGTTGTGCTTTTTGTGACTGATATGCTTGTCAAATTTCAGTTCTAAATATGAGTTTATTTATTTCTTAAACTTACATTTCTTAAACTTAATTATACAGCAGAAAAACTCGGTCTTGGCTAAGTATAAAACAAGCTGCATAAAAAGAACCCAATATCTTTATAACTTAAGTAAAACATGATGCTATCTTGTGGAGTTCATGTGATGGTCAGTCTTGTTTTAGTTCCTCATAGCAGCTCACATTGTTTGATAGGTGTTCAAAATAGCATCACATTTCACATTTCATGAGTTTACTATAGAACATTTAAATAAACAGAATCTGTGGTTTTTGGTGAGATCTTTGAAGATTCCTTAAAATCTGCTGAACCTCGATATCGGTGGATTTTTTCAGGTCAAGCACTTACGTGTACATGTAATGTTTATGCGGTCTGTGATGTGATGTTTTTTCTTGTTGCTATTAGGTTGGCTATTGGGTCATTCATTACGGATTACCCTAAAAACAACCTTACTGATGTTACAATATTACTGGTATACATTAATTACCAGTCATCCTAAAACCAAGAATGCAGGTCATTTCTCTTGGATTCTTGTAGTTTCATGTTTTGTCTGCTCCTCTGGATTTGACATGAATGTTAGAATATTAGAATAAAAAAGCTTTTCCTAGTTAGAATTATGGTACATTTGTTTTTGTCTGTCCCACCCAAACCAAAGTCTCTTTAATGGCTGAGTGGCTAATGAGCAAGCTAGATGGCTCACATTTAAAGAATTGTATAGGCTTTACCATTTCTAATTTTAATTAATTTACTACTGCATCGTTTAAATTCTACATTTCTCACCATTTCATTTTGGTTGTGTCCCTGAAAACAATTCTGATATACATTTTTATTATGTTCCTGATACCAGTCTCAATACAAAGAGGAAGTTTTCAGTCATGGCACAATTCATAAGAAAATCTGCAGTTCTCACTTTATGAGAGGTGTTTACGTGACTGTACTACCCAGGTCTTAATCACTCTGAGCCTGAAATGTCCACATAGTCCTGTCCTATTATGTTTTTTTCTAGCCTTTTACTCTATCTTATGGTTAAACAAAATTTTTTTAAATCATGTCTTTGGTTAAACATTATTTCCATTTAATCTACAGTTGACAAGCCCTATAAGTTAATGTGAGACACCAACCACTGTTACGTGAGCATATCTCTGAATGAAGGCTGGTGTTGGCCGGCTGCTGAAAAAACACGAGTCCCTCGAGATAAACGATGAGGTCTGTGATCCACCAGCACTAACAGGACAACAGAAGAAGATGATGTGAGTCAGAGGAGCCTTCGACATGTCCCTGCCCTACAACAGGCTAGACCTCCCTGCCCAGTGAAGCACCAAAATGGAGACCCCCTGTCTGTGTTTGACGATAGTACTTTAAGTGAGGTGTCAGAGGATGAAGGAAGGTACATATGCAGTATGGGAATCTCTTTCTTACTGTTGATGTATTTCTCAATACATGACTTTGGATTTCTTGGCTACTTTAGTATATACTCAAGTGTCACATATTTAAGCTATTTTGGATGCCACGTATATGTGGTATAGACAAAGGAACAGATACTGCATTGTACCAGCAGAGCCCTTCCAGATAGTTCCAACCAGGTTCTCCCTGAATACCAGGTTTATCTGTGAAGGACACATATATGTGAGCTTGAATAATTAAAAAACAATATTGTCTTGTTTTCTATGATGCTGGCTAGGTCTCCATCCTCCAGACATAGGAAGGAGAAGGTAAGCCCACGATGAACAATACAAACTATTTTTAATCCCTATTCAGTCCAAGAAATGCAATGCACATAATCATGCATCATTTTTTGAAATGTAAAAATGAGTGATACTTTCTTTGATCTCCTGAGCAGAGTGGCGGTGAGTTGGATGTGGCAGATAACTTTGAGGACCTCACCCAGTCTTCAGACACAGCTACTGAGGAGCTGGACTCGGCTATGTCGGGCTTCCGCCATGCCGCACTGCTCATCAAACAGCTGGACACCAGCTCTATAGGTGAGCCTAGCTCTGCAACCATTGCTACACACTCTTGGCCAAGTTTAATGATCTCCCTGTCTCTTTGTAAACTTTCTCTAAAACCTTTTATCAAAAGTAATACAAGTAATACTTTTTACATTTAGGGAGTCAGTATGTTGCCATTAAGACCGTTCAGTGATTTGAGCAATCAACAAACTCGGATTCAGTCCAACAGATTATGTCAGCAGACCATGAGAACCCAGTGAAGTAGCAGAACCTGGTGCTATGGGCAGCTGTGGCATTAACCACTGATCTCCTCTACCACCGGTGTGTGCAGACTCAGTGAGCATGGTGAAGCTGCAGAACATGTTCCACGAGTACGAGCGCACCATCCAGAGGGAGCGCGGCAGACACAGTCGCCTGAGCGACAAGGTCTCTCAGCTGGAGCAGGAGCGCAGTGAGCTAAGGCTTCTGCTGGACGAGACCAGAAAGAGCAAGTCCAGCCTGGAGCACCTCCGTTTAGAGCTGGAGACAGATCTCAACAACTTCAAGTGAGCTGATTTATTTATTTTTTGCTCCACCTCAAATAAAATGCCTGAAATTTACCTCACCTTTCCTAGGTTGCAACAAGCTGGCCAGTGATGGGATAAGTACCAAAGAGACAATATGAGAATGTAAAAAAAATTACTTTTTGTACTATGCATACCATGTATTATGCTTATGTAGTTCCCTGTGAAATTGTCTTTCATCTTTAAGCACTTTTAGTACTGATTTACCTATTTAGATTAAAGACAAATCAAAAAACAGACAAGCTTATTTCTTCCCTTTTTCTTCCCCCCTGCAGGTTTCTGCTAAAGCAGGAGCAGGAGAAACACCAGAGTGCATCCATGCTGTACGATAAGACCCGTGAGCAGCTGAGGAGGAAAGAGGAGCAGTGCCGAGCTGAAGCCGAGGAGAGGCAGAAGGTGGAGCTCGGCATGAGGAGCCTGGAGCTGGAGATGAGAGCTTTATTGAACAACCTGAAACAGGTAATGCTCTAGGAGAAGGACAGAGCGCCTCATGTTTTCTGAAGCTAAATTTGGTGTTGATGTGAACTTATTTGAAATCCTGAAATTGTGGATTCTGGAAAAACACTAGTGGGGTATAGTTTACGTGTAATGAGCTTTTTGTCAGCTAAATGTCTGTGTTTACCATTTGCTATAGAAAAAGATCTGCAGTGTTCTTTGAAAACAAATGATATTTCTGTTTTTTGATAAACCAAAAACAAACAACATTATTAATGTTAAAAAGGCTAGAATTATTTGGGGTGCTGTAGAATATGTGAGCCGTCCTGCTTTGTGTGGTGAACTTGTGCCGTATGCTGCTCAGCTGGAGGAGGACAGGCGTGAAGCCCAGAGACTGCTGGCCCATGAGCGCACTGGCCGAGCCTTGCAGGAGGAGCTGCTGAACAGCCACCTGCGCAGGCAGCAGGACATAGAGGAGCAGAACCTCCGCAGCCTCAACAAGAGCAATGAGGTAACGCTCACAGCAGTCATCCTTACTGTTCTGAGTCATCATACAACCAAATATTTAGGTCTTTATTGAGTTTTAGTTCAAGAAGAAAAGAAGTTGATGCTACTGTCTGTACTAGAATACAGCGGAGAATTCTGTTAAAAATGAAGAGCAGTGCTCAGATTTGATTTATAATTTGAGAAGTGTTTTTTTTTGTGCATTCACAGACACGCTGTTATGTTCAGAGCCAGTCGTTATAGTGTGTTGACAGACATTGATTGTGCTAAGCAGCTTCTCGGCTCTCGACTGAGGTCCCACACTGTGTTGTCCAGGTGATGTCCCAACTGACCGAGGCCTCTGATCGTGAGAGGGAGCTGCAGCACCAGCTTCGCACCCTGCAGGAGGAGCTGAGTTCCGCACGGGCCGAGCTGGAGTGCTCCCGTTCCCAATGGCAGCAGGACGAGGCCAGGCTGGCAGAGGACAAGGAGGCCCTGCGCGAGAGGCTGGAGGACGCCCGGCGGGACCTGAAGCTCAACGAGGAGGCCCTGGCCCAGACTGTCTTCCAGTACAACGGGCAGCTGAGTGCACTGAAGGCCGAGTGCTCAGTGGTGAGCGCCAAGCTTGAGCACGAGAGGCAGACACGGCAGCAGCTGGAGGCGGAGGCAGAGGCTGGCAGGGCACGGCTGCAGGCAGCGTTGCAGGAGACCGAGAGGTGTCAGGTGAGCGCACACTCTGTGTTTGTTCTTCAAATCACACATTCATCACATTCTGTGTAAGTTTCGAATAGACCACTGATTTACCCACGTTAGCCTTCCCCACATCTCCCTCTGTCAGGCGGCGCGAGCTGATGCAGAGCGTACCCTGCAGCGCGAGCGCGATGAACACCAGCGCGCCCAGCAGAAATGGGCAGCGGACGCCAGCACGCACCGCGACTCCATACACTCCCTGGAGCAGAAGCTGAGCAGGGCAGAGGCGCACGCCAATGGCCTGGAGAACGAAGGGCACCATGCGGCGCTGGCCGCCGCCGAGAAGGGCGCACTGCTAGAGGCGGTGGCGCGGGAACGTGACCAGGCCCACACCCGCCTCAAGGAGGTTGAGGCCGAGCTGCAGAGCGAGCGGGACCGGGCCAGCCGCGCCGGCGCCCGCCAGGAGGCCATGCAGGAGAGGCTGGCCCAGGCACAGAGCGAGGGCGCCCTACTCCGCCAGCAGCTGGAGGAGGCCCACAGCAGGGGAATGGCCAAGGAACAGGCGGCCTCGGATGCACAAGAGCGGTTCACTGAGGTGCTGAACCAGCTGCGGGCTGACGGGGAGGAGAGGGTGCAGCTGGTAGAGGAGAGGAGCAAGGAGCTAGCAGCCAAGAATGCCGAGCTCCGAGAGCAGAACTACAGGCTGGAGCAGGAGAAAGCTGAGAGAGAGGTGTGGGGGGGAGGGGGGTGCTTCTGATAGTGTCTTTTTAATTTCTAAAAGTAAATTTGAGCATGATAAATCTTTTTTTTTTTTTTTTTTCCTCCTTCCCATACTTGTTAGCTCAGAATCTTTTTTCTTCCCCAAAAGCTTATTCACAGACATTCATTAGCCAGTCTGAGCTGGAGAATGGTTGTAATGTAGTGATATGTCAATGGCAGAGCTCTCTGAGGCAGCTACAGCAGGAGCTGGCAGATTCTCTGAAGAAACTGTCTATGTGTGAGGCGTCTTTGGAGGTGAACACTCGCTACCGCAGTGACTTGGAGGAGGAGAAAGCACGTACTCAGAAGGATATGGACCGCTTAAAGGGAAAGGTATCCATCCACAAAAAGTCTTCCAAAAGACTAAACCCTTTATTTGCTGGATGGTGCTGTGGGTTGTAGCACAGCCCTTTAGTGGGCTAGTTCACTCAAGCTGAAGTTTAAGTACTAAGTGAAGTGATTTAAAAAGCTGAGGGTATAGATGGCTAGTGAGTGCAGTGAGCGCTCCTGTTGTTCCAACTCCAGCTGCAGGAGAGTGAGGAGCTGTACATCCAGGCGGAGAGGCGCGTGAACAATCTGAAGGGCAGTCTGGATGACAAGGAACGAGATGTTATCAACATTGGTCAGAAACTGCAAGAGGCACTAGCAGGGACAGCAAACACAGACCAGACCATCAAACAGCTGGAGGAGGCTATGCAGAGGTATAACCATGCACTTGTTGATGTATAATTTGATTGATATGCATATATGTACAGTTTTTAAAAAAATACTTTTTAGGTGTTGCTTGTGTACTCTGTGATACAAGTTTCAGGGCTTTTTTTAGCATGTGTTTGATGTTTAAGGTCAGGGTCTCTAAAAGATGACTGATATGCCTAGGAGCAGAGCATAATGTTATCATTTCCTGATTGCAGATTGGAGATAGAGAATGCAAGACTAGAGGCTGCAGCTAAGCAGCAGACCAGCCGCATTGAAGTGCTCCAGAAAGAAGCCCAGGAGGCAACTGTGGTGAGAGCCAGTCAGCGCATAAGAAAACTGTTGAAATCTCTGTCTCTCAGATTCTTTAACAACCATCTTAGTAAGTTTTCCTCAGAGGGAAAAATTGTAGCTCATAAAATCTAATTAAGATTGTGATGTGGAAAATGGAAAGTGATGTAGAGCTCTTTTGACAGTTCTGATTGTATAAAGTGTTCTCTTCACAGCCATCAGACTCATCACCAGGAGGGCGGGTTGGTATCTATAAGTGACTGTGATGCTAGCTCCCTCTTTCCTGATTGATTAGGAAATTTACTGGATGTAATAACTTATTTTAATTGCATTCATTTTTTTTTTCAGGATGGTCCAGATTCAACCCAAGCAAATATATATGATTAGAAAAAAGTACAAAGAGTATCCCAGTGTGTATGGCTGGCCAATAAACACAGGCAATTAGTGACAGTTTTTGTTGATCTGGCTCTGCTTTGTTGGTCTGGCTTTGTGATAATTAAATTAAACAGTGACAGTTAAAATGCATTATGTCAGCTTTAATGCCAAATGTGTTTTCATGTATACTGGGTGAACCATATAGGAAATCATTGCTTTGTATTCATATATAGTCCCTACATTAGGAGATCATTAGTAACTGGACAATTGGCTATTCAATTCTGTTGTATGGTCTAGAGCAATATATCTAGAGTCATTTGTAAATGTGTCTCATATGTATACATTTTTGTCTCATATGCAACAATTTTTTTTCCCAAAATTTTTTCTATTGTGATAACATTTATCACAGTCCTTTTGGGATTTATCACCCAGCCCTCCTCTGAAAAGATATTCAAAATTTAAATTTTGAATACATTTAAAAATCAAGCCCTGCAGGAAAATGTGTTTAAATGATCTTATTTGAATAATCTGCTGGGTTGTTTATGGAGTGTTCTCTGCTCTTGGTGGTGGTGATACTTTATGCAAATTTGTTTCATTTGATTCAGCTTGTCAAATGATCTCTTTCCTCCCTGCTGTAGTTATTGTTTCTGGGTAAGGTATCTCAAGCACATTTTAATGTTGATTTTCCATGAGAATATATCTAGATCTGCATGAAGCATGTTGGCAGATTGTCTAAATTTCAGTTTTCTAATGGAGTCTACTGAAAGACTATATTACCTTTGACATGACCCATTGTGTCTTTGTAGGTGCGGCATCGATTTGAAGATTTAGTCACAAATCTGCAAAGCAGCAAGATGACCCTGGAGGACCAGCTCAGTCGTGAGGTGGGACGCTTCTCCTTCTTTGTAGTCTTTTGTGCTTGCCTTACTGAGTCTAATCATATATCTACTGAAGTAACTATTCACACTAGGTGACATTTGGATGGGTATACTGCTGGCTTCCTATGATGCACAGGGTTACTGGAAGGCCACGAGAGAAAATATATTTATTTCTACAGAATGGGATAATACAGATGTTTTTAAGAATGAGCAGTTGTAAAAATGCTTAAATTTAGTGTACAGAAAAGGCTGAGAATCACAGTTAGTAAAAATCATGTTGATATTATTAAAGGCCAACCTTGTGTATTGGGAGATCAGTTTTAACAAGGCTCGTCATAATACCTTAATTTGACTTAGATAAAATGTGTAGCATCATAATTCTCAATACCAAAATGATAACTTGTCATAAAACCCCCACAAAATGTATAAAGTCCATTGTCTGAATGTAACTTTCTTCTTCTGTAATTACATTAGGGAAGTTCTTTGCCTGTTTTAAGGTTCTTGGCTAGGAAAACCAGTTTGTCTATGTGATCTTCTGTTCACATTCTTTGGACTACTCTGTACTTTTTAGGCGTCTGGAGTCTTTGCCGTATTTTCTCTCTTCCAAATTTGACTCAGTGAGCCCATTGTCCCCACAAGCCGTGGATGAGAGAAAAGGATATCCTTTGTTTTTTGCATAGCCATGTAGGTTAGCTGGGTAGGTTACTGCTTGAGCCAGCTGGCTTGCGTGTCACCCATCTGAATCAAATTAGCACGCACAATTTGATTCACTTATCCAGAATACTGATTCATTTCGTCAGGCTATATTTGGTACTGAAAGCATTGAGTGTCTCAGGGCAAAGGACAACAGGGTGTAAGCTTAGGTGCTTAATAAAGAAAGTAACATTATTTATAGCAATATATAGACGCAACAGAATAGTCCCATTAAAAGTCCACTTAATAGTCAATTAAAAGAAGTAATTAAGAACTGTAACATGATTTAACTGTAAAAAAAAAGATGCTTTGTGGGTCAGTACAGGGCTAAATTTGTTGTATCATGTCTATCACCTAACTTGCACCCATAGCAAATAATAAAGTATAGCTGGCTTTTTCATCAACGTCAGTAGTGTTGTGTAAGTATGCAGGCATGAAGAACACCTTAGTTTCGATTGTTACTGGGTCCTGTTTTCAGATGCAGAAACAGAATGTGCTATCCCATAATGCCCATGACTCCCAGGCCCTTTGGGAGGAGGAGCTGAAGAGTCGCTCACGAATTGGACTCCGCCTTGCTGAACTGGAGAAGCAGAAGGGAGAGCTCAGCAACCAGGTAATTATGGGAACCACACTTCACTTCTCTGTTCTAGGTTACTCTTATGTGAATGTAGGACACTAATAATGCATATATTGCCATTTCTGTCCTGGTTGTGGAAACACCACTCTAGTTCTTGATTCACAGGAAGTGTCCTGGATCTCTGTTCCCCTCAACATTTGTAAATTATGTTTTTTTGGTTGGTTCTCCAAAAGCATCTGTGTACTGAAGAGTCCGTTTGTAACCACACTGGCCTCTGTGTCCTCCAGGTAGAGCTAGAGAAGAAGAAGACCAAGAAGATGGCAGAACAGAAAAAGGCTGTGGATACTCGGCTAGAACAAGAGATGAAGAGAAACACTGAGCTCCAGAAAGAAATGTACAGGTGACATGTCAAGCCATTCAGCCCTGCAGTGCAGAGACCTGGCTCTATCCGCCAGGACCTCGTCTGCATGTTCCTCATCCTGTGGAAGTATGGGATATAAGTGGTATACCTGGCATTATTTGTATTACGTGCGCTACGCAGTTAGTACGGTGCTGTGCTGTGGTGAGTGATGTATCCGACACTAAGATCCTGATTTGATCCGACTGTGAGAATGTTTCATGCCACAGTTAACATAGCAGATGTATTGATGTCTAACTATTCAACTGGATTCCAACATTGTGGAAAGTGCTGGGGGGGATATAGGCACTTTTACACTGCTCGTCAATTGTATTTATGATGGGTAAATTAAGTGCGCACGCGTTTTAGGTTGCGGACTCTGGTGAAGACCGCTAAGAAGAAGCTGCGGGAGCAGGCTGGAGGGGAGCTGGATTCTCCTGTGGGCAGCCTGAGAGTAGAGCTGGGCCACAGGCACAGTGAGGCAGAAGGGGCCATCACCCGGATGAAGGCCAAGGTATGTGCTCACCTGCGCAACACTGCTCACGGTCACGGGTCTTGTTGGGAATACTAAGTATCTCACCGTTTTTCAGAATAATAAACTGGATAACTGAAAAATGTAATGTTTCCTCTCACCCATCAGAATTCAAAAAACTAATTTTCACAACTTTATTCATTAAATTGTAAGGGAAACCTAAGACTATACATGATATTATGGGGAAGCAAAACAGAATTTGTGTAGGTCACCGCTGACTCTTTTCTTCTAGCTTCTCTTAGCTTCTTTTTGATCCCTTAGCTGCTCCATCCATAGCCCTGTCCAATTTCCATCATCTTTCCCTTTTCTCTCTTTCTGTCTTTTTATCCGTTATTCTCCCGCATGACATTCTCCCCTCCCCTTCTTTTACCTGTTTTTTTCTGGTCCTCCTTGGCCCCTCCCCTCTGTCTCCCTCCATTTCCCGAAGGTCGACGACCTGCAGGGGCAGTTGGAGCGGGAGGCGTTGCGGTGCTTTAGGCAGGAGGAGGTGAACAGGGAGCTGAAGGAGCAACTGGGGGCTTTGAGGAGCCTGGGCCGCAGTCACGAGCAGCTGGAGCGCAGCAAGCGGCAGCTGGAGAATGAGGTGGTGGCCCTGCGCAGGCAGGCGGAGGCTGGGGTCATGGACCAGAGCCAGGCCGAGCAGTACCGCAGGGAGATGGAGGAGAGAGCCAGACAGGAGATACGCCACAAGCTGGAGGAGGTCAACATCTTCTTGCAGGTACAGGAATAGGGGACCTTGTGATGAGTAGACACACGTGCGTTAGAGATTTTCTAACTCAATGAGTTTTTGCTTGTTTTATTCACGCGTGACTGCACTACATTTCTTCCTGGAGGAATGTCATGTTGATTAATCTCATGTTTCTGTTGCCATGGTTTTACCATTCTACAATATACAGAACATCTACCATTTTGTTCCCAGACGCAGGCAGCATCCCAGGAGGCTCTGGAGCAGATGAAGGCTGCTAATGAGGCCAGCCAGAGGGTGCACTTGGAGCAGCGCATCAGGGAGCTGGAGGGTGACCTGAGCCGGGTGCGTACCGCTCAGCACGACAGTCTGGTGCAGAGGGACTCCAGCCGAACAGAGCTTGAGCGCTACCAGGAGCTCTACACCGAGGAGCTGAAACTTCGCAAGAGCCTGTCCGCCAAGCTGGAGAGGTGAGGTGCACGCAGAAATCTCTGGAACGTGTGATGACTGATTTTTCTCTGCTGGACTCCCTTTGTGTTGACTGGTACTAATGTTGAGCTTTGTATTTGGATCCTGCAAGCCACAACCTTTAATCTATTTTCATTCATTACGTTCCCTTATATTTCAAACTAGTAGTTTTCTACTTGCACAATAGTAAGAGTAGGACACTTTTAATTACAGGTTACATAATGTTGCTGAACTTTCATTCTGCTACATTTAATACATGCCGCATACCACATATCCGTTGAAGAAAAAAAAAACAATGTAGGATTCTGTTGCATGACAGAGGAGGAAACCGTGTACAGCTGGGACTCAAAACTGAAGCACTGCTGCAGTGCTGAGCAATCCAAGAGTAGTAAATGCATACGCTTGACTGTGGCCATATATTACGAATTCTGCGTCCACGTGCTTTGTGGTACGGTGTCTTTGTCACGGGTGCGTGTCTGCTGACCACACATCGTCTCTCAGGTCTAACGAGCGGCTAGCGGAGACCAATGCAAAGCTACTGAGCGAGAGGCAGCGCAGCAAGTCGATTCTCAGCAGCGGTCTAATGAATGGCAGCCTGGGAGGGTTGGAGGGCGCCTCTCTAGGCTCCGTGGGGGCGTATGGGTCATCGCTGGGACCACTCAACAGGAACCTGGGCACCTCTCTGCTGGGCTCTGTGGGGGAACCACAGGGCAACCATGTGGAGGCCTACCTGGCAAAGGTGAGCTCTAGTAGGCTTGAGTCAATGTCAAATTAGTGTTGCTTAGACTTGAAGCATAGTTCACTATTTTGAGGTGGTATTTTGAAGAGCAAATTTAGAAGAGGTTTTAAGAAAATAATTAGCCAGTTAGCTAGTCATCTTGACTGAATAGGAAAGAATCTTCACGCTCTTATAAGATCTGAATTTTCTTCTTCCACTTTTCAAGCCCTTGTTTCTTCTATTTTTTCTTCACTTCCCAGTAGAGGAACTGCAAACATAACTCTCCTGTTTCTTGCTCCTTCAGCTTCTAGCTCAAAAGTCTGTCTCTCATCTCTGCTCTCTTCAACCTGATTCATAAGCAGGTGTGTAGTTGTATGTAACATACTGGCATACAATACTTTGTCATTGGGATGCCCTTTCAATTACCTGCCCCCAGAACCATAGTTTGACAGTAAGTCAGGCCTGAATATATTTTTACAGGCTTCAAATACTTAGTGTTCACATCTGAGTATCCAAATACTCATTCTGAAAACCATTGCTAAAAAGATTTTATAAGTAATCACAATGTGTATATTGCTGGTAGAGTTGAAAATATACAAGATAAATGCAAATGAACTGAAACATGCTGTGGACTGTTTAAAAATGTGAAGGACATTCAGCCTACCAAATGACAGGCCTACCTGGTTCTAAATGACTATTTTTACGTATGATTCCATTAAGCCTGTCACACCTCTATGATGGACCACTTTCTGGTCATGTGTTTTTACTGTTATTATTATTGAAAATGATGATTGAAAGTGTTCCCAGCAGCTCATTTCTTTGGCATCTTTGCCCTGTCTAGTTTCAATAGCCACTGGGGTAACTATAAAGTGTGCTGTGCTGAGGTGATGCAAAATCAGTGCACAACATAGGCTTATGATCCATTAACCTAAACCAGCAATGCTTTTTTATTTGATGTTTCACGTGTTGTAAATTAAGATACTTCTACAAAGAAAAGGAAACTGAACTTGGGTTCGAATGCCAACATCATAAAAATGTATCTGAAGTATTCAGATCATACAGGCCATTTATTGTGCAGTTTGCGAAAAGGTCATCTTTAAACCAAACTTCCTGTTAAACACAGTAGTTCAAAATTTATGATTACGGGAGGTTGTTGTCTTTGAGGCTGAGATTAAGATAACTAACCTTTACAGGGACAGAAGGGAATAAAAACCTACCAAATTTGTCATCCAGTTGTGACTTGTCCTCCTGTAATACTTGGATTATTGTCTTTGACATTACTAGTTTTGTAGTCAGTAACATGCATTCCATGTGCTGTATTATCCATATATTAATTTTAAAACTAAATTTAAGTACCATATTCTCAAGAAATTAAAGTAACAGGCTTGGAATGTGCTATAGAAATAATAGTTTTATGGAGGTCAGCATTTATTCAGAATTTTTAAAAAAAGAATACTGCAGTGAAAAGTTGGACTTGCATTTCTTATCAAAATATATTACTTGCTTACTAAAGTAACTGAAATGTCAGGTTTTTCCACAGCTGATTTGAGAAAGGAGGTACATACAATACTCATTTGTTTTTTCCATTTTGGCTCTCATGCAGATGCAGTCTGAACTGGAGAAAAACATATCAAAGGAGTTGGACTATGGTAAGTACTTTTTTAATACTACTATGTATCTCACTTTCCAACATTTAAATTCTTTCCAACATCAAAAAGCAAATTTACCCATCATAATTTGGACTTAATAAATGAATAGAGGTTCTCTACAAATAAGTCATTTGGCCCAACCACGCCTGACCATCAGAAGCATAATTTTCCCTTTATAATCTCCTCGTCTCCCTTTCCTAGCTACAACAGAGCTGGAGGGCGGCTCAGCCCGGATGTCTCCAGTGGGTTCTGCCTGTGCCTCTCAGAAGAATTTAAACCTGAACCTGGAGCAGCAAGACCCACTGAGCAAAGCTACCCAACAGTACCTGGAGGTTCTTAAAAAGAACTACATGATCTGAGCCTAGAGCCAATGAACACTACACACTAGATTGGGCCAATGGAGCTGTTTGCTTAGCACAATAATTATGACCTAAAATCCCTCTCAAGATGCAGAACCTACAGAGAGATGATAAAAGTGCATTTCTTTCTCATTGTTATTGAGTAAATAACAAAAGATTTATATATTTGTCTGGAAAGAGAACCTGCATTATCAATTAATATTTGAGTCTGCTTGTCTTAAGGATTACTAAAGTTATTGTTATAGTGTTAAGAAACACCCCCTTATAGCAGTCATGCAGAATTCTACCTGTACGTTCTCTCCTTTTGGTCCTGTAATGGATAAACTAGACTTAGGAATATTTTGTTTGTCACTAACTGAACACTGTCACTTCTAACAGTAGGGACAGATAAGGGGTGTGTTATAAATCCTGAGGCAAGGGGAAAGAAGCATGCCAAATGGAGAAATGAAGGTGCCGAGTTAGATGGCTATGACTGCTACAAGCCTTCAGGAGCAATTGTGCATTATGCTACCACACTACCACCAGAAAAGGCCAAAGTCTGTACATTAACACTCTGATGTTTATTTTTAGATAAGGTGGACTGACAATGCACTTTGTACCTTGGATACTCAGGAGTAAGAATGAAATGGTTTTTTTTAATGAAATAGTGGTGGAAGCTATGATGGTTGTGATAAATGGTTATGTGCAGAGTGTAGCTTTTAAATTTGCATTCGCTGCTAGCTACAGTTTTGTCTGTTACAGCTTTGATATTTTGAATATATGCAGATATTTGATATATTTGTTAATGTTTTTTGTAGTTCTTTGTAGTGTATTTTGTTTAAAGGAAGAAAAAAAAAGTATTGAATTTGGTACCATGACACTTATTGCCGGATAATAATGGTACATTTTGTGCTTTGGTGCAATATATTTGTCAACTTTTGTGGATAAAACTCTTAATTTGGGAAATGTAGCAATTTGTTAACACATACTTGAATTGAGACAAACTAGAATATGACCTAGTGAATTATACCAGCTACAACACCAGATCATGCTGCACTATGCAGTATAGATTTGTTCGATTTCATATGCTTTTTTGTGTCCATTACAAGCATTTCAGTGTTAAAGTTGATCTGAAAAACTTAATCAAAGAGAATCTCATTTGCGTTTGTAAGTCAATTTGAATGATTTAATACTATTTTTAAATTCTAAATAAGCTCTGTGACCAGATTTATTTTGTGGATTTTTATTTAATTTTGAGTATGCATCCTTAGATGGTATACTGATCCAGAGTTTAACCAAAAACAATAATACAGTGCATCATGGTGGATCATTGGACTGTTATGATCTTTTCATGCATGTAAGTGTTTATTCATTTAATTGTTTTGAATTTCTGAAAGTTCAAATAGAGTGATCTGAAAATGGCAATCTGGAATCAAATGACTGTTGTTGTGTTGTTACTGGTGTTAAGACAAAACTTGAGAACTGCCATAAATTCATATATAATCACATTATTAAGAAAAAAATGCCAGTTTTTCTACCAGGGGAAATACTGGTAGCATTTTAAAAAGATAATGTGTTTTAAAAATATTAGTAATAAATAAATATACAAATGCCCTTGGACTACTTCATGTCTCTGGGCCTCTGTATGAAATACAGACATTATATAATAATGATTTGACCAAGGACCATCTTTACTTCATTATTACAACTGGCATAACTTACCCCTTACAGGATTGTCATCCTTGATTAAATCTAGTGATTTGCTTGTTAAAGGACTTGGAGATTAAGAATTTTCTCATTTCAGAATTCAACTGAATCTTAGTTCATTCTCCAGTCCATATATCTTTGCTTTTAGGGTTTTTAATTCCCCCTGGATTTTCTTGGTACGGGCATTTGACTGTCGCACCTCATGCAGAATGGCCAAGTCCTGGTCTGGCCCCACATTAAGAGTCACCTAAAAGAAAATTAAAAAAAACAAAATTGAATTAATGCCCCTATAAAATGTAATGACATTTAATACATAGCTGGTGTCCTGGTAATTTCTGACTATTTAAATTTACGCAAGTTTATATCTAACCCTCCCAGTTACAGCTTCCAAATGTTTTACAGCTCTGAAATTATTTTTAAACTGCCCAAGCACAATGAACTAGGGAAGTTTTTCATCTCTGTTATATGGTATATGTGAATTTATTGCAATATCTGATGTATGTTTATTTGCACGTCACTGCTGGGAGTAGCTGAGAAATAAGTAACTGAACTGATATCTTAATTACTCTGAAGTACAACCTTCTAGAATCACAAAATATGTTGTAACCAGAGACTTTACAAAAGTGTACCTGTATCTCTCATGTGTGTTAATTTATATGCTGTAGCTTAACTAATTAAGTGAAAGACCTCACACAAGTTGCTCTACTCTCCATCATACAGGTGCTAAAAGAGCAGTTACTCAGAAAACTACATTTTTGGAGTATTTTTTTCTGAAACTGGTCACCTTAAAAAGTTGTTTCTCCACATCTTTGAGTTTCTGTCGAAGGTGTTTAACGTCGGTCTTGAAACCCTCCACTTCCATGGCCCGTCTCTTCTCCAGAGCTTCGTAGCGCTGTGTCATTAACTGAAGACGCTTGGCCATTTTGTCAGACCGCTCCTGGACCGCAACACACATACATACACATGCGGATGACTCACTTTGTTTTAATCTGTGCCAATTACAGCATGTGCCAACCATGTTCATGTTTTCAGTACATCTTACATTGAAGATCTCTCTGCCTACATCTCCTTCCTCTTGGATCTGGGCCAGATCTGCCTCCAGCGACACACACTGTTCCCTGTACATCTCTGCCAGCTTATGGGCTTGCTTGAGCTCCTCTTGTAGTGCCTAAATAAGAAATTACAACAACTTGCATTATATGAGGTAATTTATTGTTAAAAATAGTGCAGTATTAACTTAGTCAAGGCTTGATCCCAATTCTATAGTTTTTGTATTTGCTTTCATAAAGTTAACAAAACATTCTAAAGGGTATAGGGCAAATAACACATTACGGACTGCACAAAAGGTTCCATGAGTTACAGTTTGGGTGCCCAAATCCAGTTCTAGAGATCTGCCTCCCTGCAGATCTCTTATGTTGCGTACCTGGCTAAGTTTAATATAATATTAAGAGGCCAGGACAAGCCGTGTTAGATTGGGGTTGGAGGCCACCAGGACCAGATCTGGACACGCCTGAGTTACAGGGTGATTAAACCAGAAAAGGACTGGAGAGGGCAGGGAGAAAGGAACTGATTCTCTGGTCTTACCCTTACTTCCTCTTGATGCGTGTGACTGCTGTCTGGGCAAGGCTGGGTGAGGAGCAAGGGAGCTACAGAAGGTCCTGGCTGCTCTGGGAAGCAACGTGCCTCCCTTAGCTTCTCCTGACAGGAGTCAAGCTCTCTCAGCAGCCTGTCCTTCTCCACCATCCAGCTCTTCTCATGGGCTCGACTTTCAAACTTGAGCTGCAAAAAGTCTCTTGTGCTCTCATACAGCAGATTCTGTGTGCGCTGGAGTCTACATAGATGATGAAAGTAGTGAAGAGAGGAAGGACTGGTGTGGGGCTGAAGACTCTCAATTTCTCAAAATTAGTAGTACCAATGACTGACCCTAAAAGCCTAATTTTGTAACATTTTTGTAAAATTAACTAGTAAAGTAGTAGAAAATAATTTTATATATAATGTCATATTTACTTTCTACTCACTTAAAGGAGGGGATAAAAAAGAAACAGTAGACAGAAGGCAAATATTTCGGAAAGCTAGCACTACTTGTCAGTGAGGGCGGTGATTCTCTCCTGGTCTCTCTGATGCTGGACATGTCCTTCCTCCATGTGAATACGCCTGTCCTCCAAAAGGGACTCCACCTGCTCTTTAGCCAGCCGCGTCTGCTCTTCCAGTTGTGCCTGCAGTGCCTCCACCTGGCAAACATACACAGGAGAGAATATTTGGTCATACAGCTGTGGGAAACTTTTCTGGTTGTAATGTGCATAACAGGCTGGGTAAAACAGCTTGTATGGTATACAGACTTGAAGCCTATATCACTGTAATACAGAACATTCTCCAATTGGTTTTCAAGCAAGATGTTACACACCTGTAGCAGCAATGTCTGGTTATCTTTCTTGTACTGCTCTGAGTTTGTGTCATCTACTCTGTCTTTTAACAGTCTCTTGCCTCCTGCTACATGGAACAAAGTAAAGATAAAATTAAATGCCACTCTATACACTTTATGTAGCATTTAAGGAGTTGATTTCACTATTTTATCAATGGATGTAAGACATTTCAGACATAGCTATCTTTTCTATGATTTCCATACCCTTGCAAGTTCTAATAATACTTAAACACAAAAAAAAGTCTGATGAAGACAAACCTTTGGCAGATCCAGCCTTTGGTTTTGCTGCTTTTTCATATTCCTGTGTTTTCGGATGAAGTTTCTTCTGAGGTATAATGACCTAGAAAAAGATGCACATGAGGCAAATCCTTAGCACTTAGTCTTTTAGCTCCTGCATGAAAGTTTCTCACTATTAAAAATAAAAACTGGTATTTTCTGACCTTGTGTGGAGGCTCCCTGTGAAAATAGGTGATCGCCCCAGTATCTGGACCCACCAGGGCTAAAAGGTGATGAATCTTCTTCCGGTCTTCAAGCTCTCTAGATAGCAGTACCGAGAGACATCAGTGCTAAATATTTCATTTAATTTCACTCTTTTATATACAGGTAGACGCCTCATGTTTGCTACAAAGCTTAATGTACACTATATGGGCAAAAGTATATGGACACGTGACCATCACACTTATAACTTTCTCTTGGTACTGAAGTACAGGCTTAGTAACTATTTCCCAAAATGACCATCTCTGACCACTACCTAATCATGCATGAAGTAGTGCTGACCTACATCTGCATGCAACCCCGTTATCATAAACATACTGTTACAGTGTCTTCTATTCATTCATTTATTAATAACCTAACTGGTTTTACATTGATCCTTACTCTGTTAGTCCTTGATGATCTTGTGCATGTAACAGAAAGCCTGCAATCTTTGCTTTGCAAGTCTTTAGATAGTGTCGCACCAGTTACAATGAAAAGGGTTACAGGAAAAAAGGCATGTACCTTGGTACAATGACTGTATACATACAAAAAAACAGGCTGTTAGAGTAAATGCTGGTCAACAAAACCAGTGTTTCTGAACTGAATGGAAGAATTACTTAGTACAGTACAAGCTACCCTTATTATTGTATTTTTCATTTCTAATAAAGAATAATGAAAAACAAAACAATCTCAGATTCCTTTTCATTAAATTAACCAGAAACAGGAAACTGAAGCCACCCTTCTGGCAAACCAGAATTATTTTCTTAATGTTTTAAATAATAAGATTAGATTACAAATTCAAAGTTTTCCCCCATGCTCAGCCACATATGCTGACATGCCATTAAGTGCAACCAGTGTCTTTCAGTGAAATCCAATTTAATTTCAGTCAACACTTGTCCAAACCACCATCATGTATACTTGACTCAGAGCCAACACAGGTACTGCAGCAGATGTCTCTAATCCACTGCTTACTATAATACATTCATACCTTGGCATCAGCTCTACACCTAAGTCGTTAAAACTAGCAGCCATTAAACCCATGATCAAAAAACAAAAATCTTGGTCCTATCGAGGTTGCTAACTATAGGCTAATATGTAACCTCCCCTTTATTACAAAAATCTCAGAGAAAGTGGTATTGCAACTATTGTGCTCCTTTCTGTATCAAAATTGTGTTCATATTTTTCAATCTTGGTTCCAACCCCACCATAGTACTGAAATAGTGTTAACTAGAGTAATCAATGACCTGTTTCACTATTTTCACACTCAGATCGCAGGGCACTGTTCAACACTATTGACCATAGGATCAACAGGCTATAAAATCTTATTGGTTAAAAGACTAAGATCATAAGATCATTGACTGACCACTATCTATTTTTATATGTAGACAATTAACTTTGATTTTGCCTAGAGAGAACTTGTGTTTTGCACTTCTAGCCATCAGCATTGATCCCTGTATTTCAACAGCATTCTAGTTCTATGATATATTGAACTCTAACCTAGTATACTGGCTAGAATACATTCTATGAGTTAATGACAAAGCACTTTTGTAAGTTGCTCTTGATAAGAACGTCTGCCAAGTTCCATAAATGTAAATGTACACAAATGAAATATGGTGCTCCTCAAAGATCAGTACTTGGCTCATTACTATTCTCTTTACAGTCATTTGGTATTAGTTTTTACTGTTATACTAATGACGTGCAGCTTTATGCATCAGCTAAGCCAAATGATGCCATCAATATAATTAAAATGAATGTGTCAAAGACATTATAGGCTGATTGACAAATAACTCTCCTTTTAATTGAAACAAAAATGAATTTCTATTACTTGGACCTGGGGAAAAAGAAAATTTCTAAATTTGCTCTGAATCCTCAAAGTTTTGCAATCATTTATAGCACAACTGTCATAAACCTTTGATTCCAATTTGATTTGCAACATTGTCAAAACTTCATTTTTCTCCTGCATAATATTGCCAAATATATTGTCCTTAAAGGATGCTGAAAAGGTGGTTCATGCTTTTATTAACTCTAGACTATACTCCTGTAATGCACTTCAAGCTAGATGCTCTTATATGTCACATATTACTCCAATTCTCTCATCTCTGCACTGGCTGCCAGTTAAACACTACAAAAACTATAAAATACCTCTCCTGACTTATACATTTGTACATGGTTTGGCTCCACTGTATGTCAGTGAACTCATTGGAATGTACACTCCACTTGTAAAGTGCCTCGAGGGAGGAAAAACCACAGCAAGAGGTTGAGCTTTTTCTTATAAGGTCCCTCAATTTTGGAACACACCATCTTCCTCAGTACACATCTCATTCTCAATCTTTAAATCTAGACTCAAAACATATATCTTTATACTAGCTTATGGTCAACTTCCTATAACAGACATTGTGTTTATTACTCTATTTGGTAGTTCTATTTTGAATTTTATTTTATTCTGACAGAAAGAAGAGCAGAGAGGTCTCACTTGATCTTAAGTCGATCATTCTCGGCATATAGGCGAAGAGCCTGCTCCCGCTCCTGAAAGAGGTAGACCTGCATGTCACTGAGGGCCTTCTGTAGTTCCGCTATCTCTTCTTCACGCTGACGCACTTCCCACTGCAGTTTGTGCTACAAAAACACACACTGTTACATGGATACACACAAACAAAAATACAGTAGTTCAAAGCACAACCTGTCCACATTCATGCATCAATGCACACGTTTAAGACACACACAGGAATATGTGTGCACACATCCAACTGGAAACAAAACCTATGGGCCCCTCAGGTCCCTGTTCTGGGTGCAATGGTCTACCTGGTCCTCTGTAGTGCTCTTGTACTTCTCCAGCAGCTGCAGCAGGTCATCGTGTTCTGCATCAAACTGGGCCAATTTCTGTCTGTAGAACTCCAGCAGCTCACGAGATGGTCGCAGATAGGCCAGCCGCTCAGAGATGGGGGGCAGCGGAGAGTCCACCTCCTGCCTGTGCTCACAAATAATCCACAGGTCTTATTTATTTACTTATTTATTTGAAAAGGATAGCATGCATCTCCTCACTGCAAGATAAAGCATTTCATTTTGTTCATAGCATAAGAATAAAAAGACAACTTGGCAACAGAGATAAAACTACTTTGTTCATTGCCCCAAAAACAAACCAACAAACAAAAAAACACAAACAAAAACACAAGAAACATTTAACTATGTACATATAGATGGTAATTCCACATAGAGCCCTAGAATAGCCTTAGAATAGTTTTAGTCTATGTAAGGACAACCAGCACTTGGTTCTAAGCCTTTAAGTGGATGAACAAATTAAAACAAACCCAGTTGGTCACCAATAAAAATGCATTGCATTCCTGTAGATTTTGAAACATAACAGGTCTTACACTCATTTTCTAAATACAGTTGTGGTTTGCTATGCCATTATGAGGGCCACAAGCCCAAAGCTTATTTTCACTGAACCACTTCGTTGTTTACTTTACGTTTGTCTTATTCATTTAACTCCGAAACCCATTCCTCCGTGGTATAACATCACTCCAAGATATGCGAGCTGTACCAGGGAAGCGTGCCACAGTGGTCTTTAGGTAGCGTGAAGCAAGCAGCGCACACCTACCCCATTTTAACACGCTCACTTTTGGGGGGCGATTCCATCACGCTACGTACTGTCTGTAAAAATGCAAATCAAAATTGCAGTAAACATTTTAATATTGGCGATAACGTTTTAGGGCTATAGGACAAACCACACATTGGAAATTAACTTATTAAATTTTACGTTTACAGTGAATAGTTTATAACCAAAATACAAAGCCTAAGCAATAAATATATTAATCACATATTTATATAATCATCTTAAATTAGACAAGTGTGAGAAAAACCTAACTAGCTTCTAGGAACCTTTACGATAACAAAATACGGTTGTCGGACAATTTCTCATCAGTGACGCTAGATGGTGAGGGTGGGAAATTTGAACGGACAAAGCGTCTCACTTTAGCTAGGAAAAAAAACCATGTATAGTTACCCAAGTGCAAATTGACTAACAGATTAGCTTCCTACTTCCTTTCAAAATCAAATTTAAAAAAGCTGACCGGTTAACTAGTTACGCTAGCTACTAAGTTGACTTTTGGAAGCTGTCAATTCGGTAGCTAGTTAGTTAGCGGTTATCTTAGTTCGTGAACGACCGTTAAACTAGCCAGCGTTAGCTAAGGTTAGTAACAAATTGAGTCGTTTTACAGACCAATCTTACTGGTATTAAATATCGGTTGCTGACTGGACAAATTACGTTTAAAAAATTTTTTTTGCGTAAAGTATTTCACACCCGAAAGGCCATACAATTAATCAAAAAACTTTCAAAGGAATAGCATAAACATTACTAGCTAGCTAACGCTACTTTTGTTGATAGGTTTGCCTGTAATCCGGAAGTTGTTGCATAAAAAAGTTCAATGATGCGCAGGTTATGCGCAAAAACAGCATGGCTTTCTGATGGTACTGTAGTAGGCTAGGCAAGCGCTAGCTAGTAAAACCAATTGGGAACCAGATAAATCTATGGGAGCTGTCTTAGGTATTGTGTCACCATACACTACTTGACGTTGAAGCTATGGCGGAGTGTTTTTTTCGATTAAGCATGTTTAAACTTGGATGGCGAGCTCTGAAATGTAGCAAAACATCGCTAAACGGCTCAGTCCGGTTAGTACAGAGTCGGCGTTATAGCAACGTAAGTTAAGTTCAATGTGTTACATTTAACTTAAATATCTTTTGGCTATGTTGATTAAATGCTTCCTTGTTGTTATTTTATTCTACGTTGATCAAACGCTTCCTTGTTAATAGTTTGATATTTTGTGACTAACAAGAATATCGATGTGTTGATTGCGCAATCATAAAGCGCCACCATTCATTGTAAAACTAGTAAAGGCTGGTCATGACACCAGCAGGCAAAACTATAAAGAGCCGCTGTGCTGTCGACTCATTCTGTCTCTTGACAGGGTCTATGGAGACTTAAAGCACATGCACACATCACCATTACAGCAGATTTCCGGTGTCTGAGTTTCGTTTTTGATGTGTAAATTATAATTACTTTCTGACTTTTGGAAGGTTGTTTGTCAAGTCCCTTTTTTCTTGACATGTATTATAGCCACCCAACATAGTCTTATTGTTTGATTTTTGGTGTACTAAAAGAACACATGGAGATCACAATTTCAATTGGTGAACGTTACATATAGTTCCATGTGCTTGTTCCTCTTGCACATTGATTTATGGCAATTCAGAGACATTAAATGACTCACCTGGTTTCTCCCTCCCTCTCCAGTGTAGTATTGAAATGCCACAAATGAATATTGAATGAAAATCAAAGTATTAAAGATATTTTCTGAGTGGGGGTATTTTTGACTAATAAACAAATAAGCAACATTTGATTTATGTAGTCAAGATGGTGACAAGATGGTTCCTTTCTAACCAGGAACAGAATTTTGACCATTTCTAAAGACTTATTTCTTTAAACCTATACAGCACAATCCCAACTTTTTTGGTCTTCTTTTCGACATTGATGGGGTCCTGGTCCGTGGAAGAACGCCCATTCCTGCAGCAAAGCAGTGCTTTAGAAACTTGGTTGATGGAAATGGAAAATACAGGGTTCCTGTGGTCTTTGTGACTAATGCTGGGAACTGTTTACGGCAGACAAAAGCTGAACAATTATCTCATCTTCTGGAAGTGGAAGTAAGACTGTTTTTTGGAATACATATTGTCAAAATGAAACTTAATGTTTTTATATTCATTTACACACCTGCATGCATGCGGATGGATGTATGTTTCCCTCCCCTCCACCCTTCAGGTGTCACCTGACCAGGTTATGTTGTCCCACAGTCCTTTGCGAGTCTTCAGTCAGTTCCATAACGTGTGTGTGTTGGTGTCTGGGCAGGGACCTGTCTTGGAGCTTGCATACAAGTATCCTCTAAATGCCTGCATATTAGTTTTTCGCTTATTTTATTGCATCTGCTGTGTGAAACAAACCCTCAGTATAAATGCGTTGATGATCCATTTATGATCATCGGCTAAGCCCCCCTCCCTCCCACTTGCTGTGTTCATTATTTCTAGTTTATTGTTCATATCACCCAAGTCATTATGTTGTCCAGTGCTGACCAGAGGAGGATGGGTTCCCCATTATGAGTCTTGGTTCCTGCTCAAGTTTCTTCGTCTCAGCCGCAGGGACTTTTTCCTCATCACTCTCGCCTTTGGCTTGGTCTATAAATAAACTTTGCTTGGCTACAATTGTTTTACATTTAAGCTAACAATAAAAAAATAAAATCTAATATATGGTTCAAATACCATTCCAATTAAATTAGATTTTCTGCAACTACAGTTATAAGCACATGGGCTCATGTTCTGGTGGCAGGTTAGGGCTTGTCAGATAGGACGTAATTTTTTTCTAAGTTGGACTTTAACCAAGTCAATTCCAGTTTGGGTTTTCAAAATGTTGTAACCATAGATATGTTGCGAGAAGCATACCCACTTCTGGATGTGGTGGATCACCATCGCAGACCCAAATATGTGGTGAGTGTCCATATTTCATAGAAAATCAAGTTTACTGACAGACAAGGAAATTCAAAGTTAAGTTTGCCTTTGGATTCATCTGAAAACTTTAGATTTGACATTTGACTTCATTCCAAAATAGTGTGTAAATGCTGTACAATTAGAGTGTATTTCTGTTAGGTTGTATTTCTATTGCACAAATATAATGAAACGAGTTTGCAACTTACAGGATTCTATGTGAAAATATGGTATATAAACACAAAAATACAAACAAACTAAATATGGTGGCGGGTAGGAAAGGCATGACAAGGTTTCTTCCACTGTAGTATTATATTACTGAAAACTTGAAATAAACTGGATTTTAGTGTACATTGCACACTATACATTTTAGGTCCCTTCTTCCAAGGAATTGCCACCAATTGAAGGTAATCATTAAAGTTTCACTTTTCTCATTTGTATTAAGTTATTGTGTTTATTTTCAGATTCACTTAGCGTTAACTAATTTCATTTTCAGCTGTCATTCTCTTTGGTGAGCCAATAAGGTGGGAGACAAACCTACAGCTCATTGCAGATGTTCTCTTGACTAATGGAAGGCCAGGAAATGCTGTGACATCACTGCATTACCCGCATATCCCTGTGTTGGCCTGCAACATGGACCTGTTGTGGATGGCAGAGGCAAAGAACCCACGGTTAGATTTTTTTTCTCCTTGTTTCATAGCAATTAGTGTTGTCCGTTAAAGTAAAATAAATTATTTTATATAATGACAAATATAGCCATGCTTTCAATTCATCAAATGTATTCGCCTTCACTCATGTTGCTGTGGTTGTACTATTACTACTGAGGACAGAAATATGCATCTCTGCCACATGTCGAAAATTGTCAAACTTTATCTACTTGAGTGAATCTTATTTTCCCCAAGCCGATTTGTTTTATTGGCCATAATTCGGAAGTTGGTACAGTCACCCCCTCCCAAAATCCTGAAAAAAAAAAGATTTTTTTTCAGTAATCTCAACTGCTGATTTGAGTTTGGATTGCTTCTTAGACATTCCAAGTGCTACTACGAGTGGGTCAGAGTGTTGTTCTTCATCCAAGATTTCTGAGAGCCTGGAATACCTCCACCCAGTTTGGTACGCAGGATTTAGCTATGGAGGAGTTCCTTATCTTGACATTTGTCACATACAGGAGAGACGTCTATGAAGACTTTATGCAGTAAAAGCTTGTACCATAATTAGCCTAACAGTTTTCTCCCCCTACAAACCTGACCATTGATAATCAACCATATCAAACATATTGATAAGATTCTGGTTCTTTAGATTCGGACATGGAATGTTCTTATTGTGTCTGGAGAGCCTCTACAAGAAAATCACAGGCTATGACCTGCAGTATGAAGCTCTGATAGGAAAGCCAAGTTTGGTAACATATAACTATGCTGAGCTGCTGGTGAGACAACAGGCAGAGAATTTGGGCTGGAAAGAACCTGTCCAAAGACTTTATGCCATTGGGTGAGTTATGCCTTATTCTGGACTTGGATGTTTTATACTGTGCTAATTTGGACATCGTTTTTGCATTTCATAATAAAATATCTCACTCTTTTGTTGTTTTAGCTATTGTGTTTTAATAGTTTTAGGTATATTATTTTGGCCTATGCTGCGGTCACAGACCTTTTTTGATACCTTGCTTTAACACGGGCACGTCTTCTACAGGGACAACCCCATGGCTGACATTTATGGTGCCAATCTCTATAACCGCTACCTGCAGTCAACGCACGATAAAAGGGCCAAGGTACAGGCTCAAGGCAGCTCAGCTGGTCAGATAGCAGGTGATATCCAGTATGAAGCAGCTGACGATGCTAAAAGCTCAGGGAAGGTGATGGTCGGGGGCTCATTTGAGCACTGTCTGCCTGAGGGCTGCATCTCCATCCTGGTCTGCACAGGTGTTTACAACCGAGACCAGCAGGATCTTTCTCCCGATCAGACAGTTACGGAGCAGCGCAACTTCCATGGACATCGGGACTTCAGCTTTGATCCCAGCCTGACCCAGCCCTCCTTCGTGGTTCAGGATGTACGGGAGGCCGTTGAACTAGTCTTTCAGCAAGAGGGCTGGGCTTTGGAATAGACCAGGGGCTCTTAATGCCCCTACTAACTGAGACTTATACAAGGCCAGGTGGAGTATGTCACACCCTGGAGGGCTGTGCAAGTCAAACTTTGCACATGAAGAAAGGCAGTGCACCTCAAAGTCTACTAATACTTAGTATGGAAATAACTTATAAATGAAAGTACATACAAATGAGTAGAATTTGAGAGAAGTATACAACATCAAATAAACTGAAATGCTAGGATTTTATATAGTTCATAGTTTTATATTTCATAGTGTTGATGAAGCCCAAACAGTTGGTGATGAAGGAAGGAAAAAAACTGAGAGGTCCTTGTGTAAACTTGATGTAACAGTTTTGAATTTGCCTTATTTGGTTTATGTAATTGGTAACATTTTGATTGGTTCAATTTTAATTGGTCATCAGGTTTGTCATTCTACTTATCTGACTTTTTAAAATAAGCATTGTAATATCTTATACACTAGTGTAAGACTGCAAATGTATTTTATAATGCATGTTTCATTTAGAGTTTTTAAAAGAAATGCATTTCTTATAAATGTTTAACTTTTTATTTTTGCCAGTTCCTGTTTTTAAAGTGGGGATTGTTCTTGCTTACATTTATGTAAAATAAATGCTTAATAGTGTGAACTGGCTTACCATTTCATCATTCTCACATTCACTTTGTGTAAATATGGAAAAGTATTGACATAATTAAATTAATTCATTAGTATAATATTCTCTACATATGACTGCGCTATGTGACAATCCAGCTTTGTCAGTATTTTAAAAAGAAGGTACAAAGATGGCTAAAGGCTGTTTCTGGTACTGAAGTCTGCATCTTCCCCTCCTATCTGATAAGAGATTAGTCTTTCTGGTACAAATCTGGTACAGTGCTTTAACTTACAAAATGCTGGCCCTAGAAATTACAGTTCAGCATTCACATGACTTTTTGGCAGATTCCACTTCATCTATTGCATGAGATTCGGTGTATAGGAGAAGATTCGGGGTGTCCAATGGGGCTTCCTGATGGACAATACCCCCATTTCGCATTATTAGCTCCCGTGCCATAAGCTCAAAGGCCTCTTGTACATTGTGGTTCTCTTTTGCAGATGTCTCCAGAGCTGCCAGGGCTCCTGTCTGTTCTGCCAGAGTACAGGCATCCTCAAACAGCACCTGCCGGTGTGGCTCCAAGTCACACTTATTACCTGGAGGGGGAAAACAAAGAGAAAGAAAATCTCAAAGTCAAAAAGCTCTGAAAGCAATTCTGTACAGCTCTGTTCGTTATATGTTTGAACAAATATAAAGTGAATAAAGAGGACAATGCAGTATATTAATTGGCCATGAGAAAAGACTGATAAATAGCTTGGTGTGTTTGTGCTATAATTAGCACATGATCATACCTATAAGAACAAAAACAACATTGGCAGCTCCATACAGCTCTACAGCCTGTATCCAGTGAGGTAGGGAGTCAAACGTAGACCGGCGTGTCAGGTCATAGGCAATCATAGCCCCATGAGCACTACGGTAGTAACTCTGTGTGATGGTGCGGAAACGTTCCTGACCAGCTGTGTCCCATATCTGCATCTGCAGAACATCACAGATCTTTTATACAGATATTATGGAAATCAGATGTGCTAAAATATGATTACAGCTACATTGTGGGGTAAAGTAGGATTTGGCACTCATTGTATACTATGCATATATAATGGTGTGGCTTATTAAACAGGCAACCATAATCTTGGGAAACTCATTTCAAATCTCTGTGGGCTTGATCCAGCTGGATAAAACCTACATTTGGAGGAAATACTATATTGTATATTCTACAAAGGAAACTACATAACACTGATCCAATACAACCCAACGTCACAGTATGAGCCAACATAATTACTGGTGACAGAGCACGATTCATGTTTTTTGTTTTTTTGTAATACAGTTTTGTGAAAAAGCACGTGATTGCAGCATTTTAAATGTTTCAGTCATCCCATTATCAATCACAGCGGAAAAAACAAAAAAACATACTAGAGATTATACTTTAGCTGGTTCTTGGTAACAGTAACAATTTAAAGTACTTACCTTAACTCTCTTGCCATCTATGTCCACGGTATGCACAGTGAAATCTACACCAATTGTGTTATGCTGCCTCTCACAGAACTCTCCAGATCTGAAGCTGTGGATAACACAAGTCTTCCCCACATTGCTGTCTCCAATGAAGATAATTTTAAAGAGGAAATCACAGTCATCCTCTTTTTGTGCTCCTGTAGACTGTGTAGTCATGATGAACACTTAGATAATCATACCCCAGTTAACAACACAAGAGATCCCTGTCCTTTGCTCACAGCTATTTAAATAGCTTTTAAATAGCACTGTTTTCACTCCAAAGTTTCATTCTAACAGAAACCTGGAAAAAAATTTATGTTTATTTCTTTGCATATATCTGATATAAAGCTTTTAGATTGCTAAAAAGCGCCCATATTCCTTTAAAACATGAAGCCCAGCTGCTTCTCTCCCTTCCTCGACACAAACTAAAGGTAAACAGGACACACCCCTACCTGTCCTGGTAGGTGAGACTTCCAGCCTGCCCGCTTGCACCACTGCATCTCCTGGAAATGTTTTTAAGCAAACTATGGAGACTACCAGAGCAGAAAACAACTTAATAACTAGGTATTTTGTCCTTGTACAAAAAGAACACAACATTCAGCCACTTCAAATAAGCAGAAAATACAGTATTTAATCTGGCTCTGCTATTTCTAGAATAGTTAATCAGTATATCCTACATTACCAACACACAAGTGCACACACTTTTTCAACTTCAGTGTTTTGGTAGGTGACCTTTGGTCGATAGAATGGCATATAAACATGCAACTCAGTAAAACGTATCCTATTCTGCTCCAATATCTTTTTGTCTATCTAAGAGACTACAGGATAAACTTTCATAAACATTGAATACTCTCATTCTCACTGAAAAAGGAGCATAGCTAGAGATCTTGACCATCCTAGGCTGTCCATTCAGTCGGGCTGCCTTTCTCTTTGCCACCACCCATATTGCTCATGCCAAACACATTCCACTAAACCGAAGTTGAGAAATTCCAAGTGCTGTATCGTTAATGCATAAATTCTTTAAAGACACATAACTGAAAGTTAGAATATATTTCACATTACCTCTAGTCCAACAAAGATTTTCTCTATGTAAAAGTCTGGCCTTTTGGGCATTTAGGACCCCTCCTCACTTGATGCCATTCATTTGCCCACACACACAGTCCTGGCGTCAACACTGCTCAGAGGGCCACAAGGCACTGCCAGACACTAGACAATACACGGGTGTGTGAAGGGACATCTGGCTTTAAGCCCTGTCTTTGAGTCAGAAATCTTTTTGTGCTGTTACACGATGACTCCACAAATAACGATATGGTTTTGATTAAAGAAATTACTATAAATTCACTGTTGTCTTTTTTTTTTTTTTTAAACCTGAGAGTGGATATTTCGTCAATCATTATCTTTAAAATAATTTCCACAAAGACACAAATTCACCAATAGGCAACATTTTGTTCTGACCAGCTTTTGCTTCCACCAGCATGTTTTACAACCTTGTATATGGGCTGCTTAGAGCATGCAAGCAATTCGTTGAGACAGAGGAGTCTTTGTGAGACGTAGGAATAAGCCATGTATGGTGACTGAAAGGCATAAAGAAGCATGAAGCATGAAGACCCACTAATTACTGTGCTTCTCATCACATTCCTAACAGCTCTCCTCTCCCCTTGTAAGACTGCTGAAATGAAAAGGAACACCCACCCACCCACACACTTAATTTTGTATAAGTACAAGCTTTATATACTTAAGTTTTATTTGGAAAAGTAAACACTTTGCAGTTACACACACACAAAAAAAACAACAACCAACAACCCATCTTAAATCATACTTTTTTCAATTATTCCTTTAAAAATAAGTTATAAAACCTTCCCTTGGGAAGAACATTAACATGTACCGTCAGCGATGTGGAAAACTACAGGGTGTGAGTACTATAAAACCACGGTTACCGAAAACTGGGGTTAAACTTATAAGAAGTCTAAGATACCATGGCTTCCTGCTGTAATAATCAAGCACATTTTTAGCAACTCATGACAGACTTGATCATGAGATCAAGTTTATAAGGTGTGATGTGCCAGGGAAAACATGAAAATGCAGGGAAGTTGGTCACTGTACACAACCAAATAATTCTTGGTTATACATAAACCACAAGCATTTCACAAATTAAAACGGTTCAGTTTCTAAAATGATAAATGCCTTCCCAGATGCTTAAAATTTTGCAAGTTAATAAATGCAAAAATTAACGTTTGCCTTTCACTAGAGGACATCACCGCCTTTTGCAAGAAAAGCTAATAGTGTCTTTGGGTTTATAACTAATGCACAGAGTTGACTGATACTTTGGTGGACCAGGCTGTTTCCTATATACTGACTTCTTCGCAGGGGTTCTGTTTTGCTGAGGAATGTGAATTGGCTTCCACGGGATAGGATTCACAAAACTGGGAGCAGGATAGTTCAGATGATCATAGCCACCTGGAAAAAAGAACTACATGTATATTTTTCCCCTACAGTTTTTCAGAAATAAAGTCAGGTTAATTTTCAGTGTAAGATGAAGGCAGGTAAAATATCTTTAAAAATTGCCCTCTTTTTTGTGTTATAATATCTAGATACATCTTCAGACAACGGACTACCTTTTGTAAGCTTTTATAGATATGCTTTTAAGTCCACAATTATCACATGTATAACTATATCAACAAATCTAGTAAGATACACTGGATGGTGGTGTAACTAGGCTAATTAAAAAAAGTCTTACAGCCTTCTGATACTTTCATGATAACATTTTCTTGCTTACGAGCTGAACATGGAGATGACTGTTGTTTATGTTGGTCTCTGTCCTTTATCCTTTTAAGCCACTCTTTAAACTTCTCCTCTGCCTTCTCTTTCCGTTCTCTCTCTTCATTTTCTCTTCTGGCCATTTCCTCCTTTCAGGCATATCATCAAATTTAAATAACTCAAACATGAAGATCTTATTATATGAATCATGTTGAAAGCCTCTAATAAACTCACCTGCTCTTTTACTTTCCTCTCCATTTCCTCTTGTTTTTTCTTTTGGAACCATTCTTTATATTTCACTTGAGCCTTTTTTTCAATCTCCAACCGTTTCTGTTCTTCATGGAGCAATTCCTTAGTTTTCTGAGACTCCCTGCAAAGCCTTTCTTGTTTTTCCTAAATAAGAAAAAAAATGGTCGGCTGCTAGTAGAAACACAGTTAAACATCATGGAACATTAAATATTATTTATATACATTAGTCATTTGTTGCATGTGAACACACACGTATTTATTCATAACTAAGTGTCCAACATTACTGAGGCATGTGTCTTTACTTTTAAATGTTACATGTCTTGTGTATAATTCCTACCCTTATTAGGAGAATGTGTGAAGAGCAAAAGAGTGATACCTGTTCTCTCTTCGTTTGGAGCCACTCTTGCATCTTACATTCACAGACTACCTTTTTCCTTTGATGTTCCCTTTCTTCCTGCTCCTTCTGCACTTTCAGAACTTGCTGCTGAAATATGTTAAGCACAAATCATTAGTTTTATTATTTGGGGCTCAGGCAAAAATAACCTTTATTGTATTATCAATTTTTGAGGTGTTCAACTGAAACAGAAAAGTTTCTTCAAAATAGACCAAATAACTCCAGAGTCCTGTACTCTCCGTATTCATAAAAGTACCTCC
The DNA here is from genome assembly GCF_041902795.1 of Electrophorus electricus. NCBI lineage: Eukaryota > Metazoa > Chordata > Actinopteri > Gymnotiformes > Gymnotidae > Electrophorus > Electrophorus electricus. The sequence goes on along the minus strand of NC_137500.1, from coordinate 8,251,396 downwards.
AAAGCTTTCTGGTGCATTCTATTCCGCTCTTCTCTGGCTTTACTCACAACCCACTGCTCCCACGCACTCAGATTTAACGTTTTTGTGCACATAGCATCTTGTGCATGTAGTAACTCAGTCTCATTCCTGAAAATGCAGTGTTAGGCTGTTAACATATGCTTTAAACTGTTCCTGTCTCAGACTGAATAACTCTTGTAGCTATATAGAGTATAAACATGATGAATGAAAAAGATTTGTATGCTAATTGAGACAAATGTACCTGCTAGGACTGACTGATAATACGTTGCCTTGTGCTCTTGGAGAGGGGTTGTCAGGGGTTGTTGACTGGCAATGTTTCAGTGGCGCTACACTATCGTCATCCGATAAATCAAAGCTGTCATGGTAAATAGGTGAGAGTAGGGAGTACGTTGAGTCTCCCATCGATTCCACACTCCTACTTCTTGGGATGCTCCTTGGAACAGATTTGCTTTTGAGAGGGGTCGATGTAAAACTTTTTGAGGAAGCGAACTGAAAGGCCGACATCACAAACCTAACAAGAAGCATACGGTGCATATATTAAGGTCAAGAAAAGTTGTTTTATTAATGCGATATGAGCAACAAGCCCTTGTGCCGGAGTCTGCTTGGTATCGTTAGCTAGCTAGCTCGTTAACCCTAACCAAAAATTAAATTAGACAAACTGATAGCTATGGAACTATCTATAGGAACTGGTAACGAATTTATTCAGGAAAATCAGCTAGCTAGCAAGCTAGGAATGGCTAGCTATTTGAAATCGGAACGAATAAATTTAGCTAACGACAGGTTAGGTAGGCAGCTTCAAGTTACTCATAAATTACTATAGCTAGTTAGCTAAATAACATGAAAGGGGACGTTTAGCTAAATAGATATCTGCATTAGAAAACAACCACAAAAGTAAATGTCAATTCTGAAGTAAAAAAAAATCAACTCACCAATATCTGGAGTACTTTTCAATGGCAATTGCTTAGCTAGCTAGCATACATGTATTCGTGTATGGTAGCCTAGCTAACTTGTCGTCCCACCCCCTCTGCACTGAGCATGTACTACACACACGTCGATCATATCAGTCAGGACAGCTATTGGCTCTTTTGCTGTAACCATGCACGCCGATATGGAAGCGTTCTCCATAGAAACGAAGCTTCTAACACCAAGCGCAGTACAAACATCTACATTTGAGTGCATAGTCGGCAAAGGGGCAACAGAATGCAGTCTGTGTATTTACCTATACACAAGGCAGTATGAGTACGAACAATATTATAAATAAATATAAATATTAGAAAAAAATAAAATTGAAATGTTATAAATAAACAATAGCAGGCTGCAAAGGTTAAATATCAATAGTTTTACTGATTATTCCCAAGTAAATCCTGTCTTCCTGTGGCCTGCTATTTGGTGGGTATAGAAGAATAGCTGCAGTAGCACTCAGCACCCCATAGTGGAGCAAATCTGTAGTTAAAGTGGCTCTAGGACTCCCTTAAAAACAACAGCATAAAACAGTATACTGACCACAAAATAACATTAATGCCAGTCTGATGTCCTGAAGCACCTAAACCTTCTGAAAAAGAATGACCCGCTCTGTCCTGCTCCAGAACAGTGGGTTCAGGTTATATTGGTAACCCAGTCTGCTGTTGGACATAAATTACATAATAACTTATTAGATACAGAATAATCAGGTTGGAATCAACATGTAAAAGAAATGTGGAAAGAAAACGTGACAAATTTGGTATGGGTTTCTCAACCAAATCCATTTTTGCATTACTTTTTTTGTTTGCTTGTATTGTTGTCTTATGACCTTAAAGGTCCTTCAAAATGATAGGTCAACCTCATACATTATCTTATATTTTTAGCCTACTTGTTACAGAATAACTATCTTATCAAACTGCTCAAGGGTGATATTTTCCTATCCTAAATCTGTTAATCAACATTAGGATAGAAACACAATAGTTTGTTTTTACCTATATTGCAATTTTTTGTCTGTTATTACATAGTCATTTTAAGTGTGCTCAGAATGATCTTGGCCAATTTAAACCAATTAAAAGTTCCTCCACTTCATTAAAACCTGTCATTATTTAATGCAATAAAGAACGTGATAGCAATGAGTTAAGGTAAGAAACAGATGTTTAGCAGCAAACATATCAAAAAGGATATGACTTTACTTTTAAAACCCCCAAACACCCTCTTCTCAAAAAACAAACCCCAAACAGTTCAGTGCCATCCAGTCCATCCAATAAAAACATTTATTTTGATTTGATCTTTTTGCAACTCTATTATACCCTTAGCTTTTGTATTGCTGTTTTGGTAAAGAAAATATATAAGCACATTTATAGTGTTCTTTTTTTGTCATGTTTTATTCATAAATGGCTGAATGTGTGGCCTGGGAAAAAGTGATCTACTATCAGCAGTGAAGCAGGTGAAGTGGTCATTATTTTGGCATGGTTTTATGATACATGCTGAATTCAAGGTCATGGCAGCACCATAAAAAGTCACCTCCATCCAGCTGCAGCAGACGGAAATCATGGCTCTCTTCTGGATTCTCTCTTGCCTTGCCTTTATTGGAGCAACCTATGGTATGTAACTCAACTTGATACTTTTTAAAAATAACATTAATAACATTCACTAAATACATCTGCGGAAAACTGATGGGTGTGCTGCATTAATGAGCAGTCTGAGATTAAATAGCAGACAAAGTAGTGATTAACAGCGCAGCTGTATGGCCTATGTAATTTAGTTCTCTTAGTAATTAAGACTCCGCTGCTATTTGTTGTCTGAATGGCCAGAGGCCCCTAGCAGCATTCATATACATGCAGCACAGCAATTCATGTTGGCTGACACTGAGGCACTCATCAGTGCTGAGGAATTTATTTAACCAGAAGACATGGAGAGATTTTTAAAGGACACCTCAGATTGTGTCATTTTGGTTGTAGCATACAATGCAAAATTCAGTAGTTATTCGAAGGCCCAGGGTTGGCTAACCAAGAGAGATATTTGGTGTGTGATACTTTCAGGTTGTGGCATCTCTGCAGTTCCCCCTGTGATCACTGGATATGCCAGGATTGTGAATGGGGAGGAAGCTGTGCCCCACTCCTGGCCCTGGCAGGTGTCTCTACAGGTGAGCCTGGCCTTTTCTCTCACCCACTCCCTCTCCTGCTCTTTGGACCACTGATCTCAGATCGTAATACAATTAGTGCTCTTAACAATTCAAATAAACAAGATCTCTTTATGATTTATGGGTACTATTAACATCTTTTCCAGGATAGCACTGGTTTCCACTTCTGTGGTGGTTCCCTGATCAGTGAGTACTGGGTCGTGACTGCTGCTCACTGTGGTGTCAGGTAAGGACAAAAAATAATGTAGCAGTGTGTAATTGCAGTGTAAGTTCTGAGGATGTACACATTGCTTATTTTAACTCAAATACAGTATAATAAACAAGTTCTACAAAAGCATGTGCCCACGCCATAAGTTATTTAGAAACTAAACTATACAGACCCTTGTATCTTTATCCCACTTTAAGTTTGATCTGAAAAGGAGATTTAATTTCAATGTTTGTTTTGGGTAAATTAAATAATATAAATAAATTATACTTATACATTTTAAATATATACAAAAAGGCTCAACATGAAATATAATATTCCTGTGTTTTTTTAATAGAAGTTCCGACTTTGTTATCCTGGGTGAACATGACCGCTCCTCTAATGCTGAGATCATCCAAACCATGCAGATTAAAAAGGTTTGTGTTGGGCCTTTACAGGAACAGTCAAGTAGTTTCAGATGCAGTGTTTGAAAAATAATAGAGTAATATAGGAAGTTTAGGCAAATTTAAAAAATGCCACATTTGTAGTTAAGATTAATCAGTTAATATTCATACACAATATGTATTATTGTGCTTTTTAAACCCCCCCCCCCCCCCCCCAACACAGGTCTTCCCGCACCCTTATTACAATGGCTACACCATTAACAATGACATAACCCTGATCAAGCTGGCCTCCCCTGCCAAGCTCAACATTCATGTGTCCCCTGTGTGTGTGGCTGAAACCAGTGACAACTTCCCAGGTGGCATGAAGTGTGTCACTACTGGCTGGGGTCTGATGAGATATAATGGTAATGGCAGTTACAAAGCTTGAGACAGGCATATTAAACTGTATGAGACCTTTAAAGACTTGAAATCTAAATGAATGTTTATATTAATGTTTAATGTTTTTCTCCCAGATCTTTTATTCTGTTTAAATGTCCAACCTCTTTTCATTTCAGCTATAAACACTCCTCCTCGCCTGCAGCAAGCTGCCCTGCCTCTGCTCACTAACACTGACTGCCAGCGCTACTGGGGCAGCAAAATCACAAAAAAGATGATCTGCGCTGGAGCCTCTGGGGTTTCCTCCTGCATGGTAACATAGACCAGTATCATAATGATGTCTGTTTGGCGGAGGGTGTGAGAGCACTCCAATTTGTATAAAAGAATGTATAAAAGATGTATAAAAGAGCTATACACCAACCTCATGCATGTGTATGACTCCACTCCCAGGGTGATTCTGGAGGCCCTCTGGTGTGCCAGAAGTCTGGAGCTTGGACCTTGGTGGGCATTGTGTCATGGGGTAGCGGTAACTGCAATACATCCATGCCTGGCGTGTATGGTCGTGTTGCCGAGTTTCGTTCATTTATTGAGGAGACCATAACCTCGAACTAAAGTTTTCACCTCCATTGAAACTCTGCCCTCCTGATTCCTCAATAAAGCTAACCTACGACTTCAACGCAGTCTTAGTGCTTTTTCTTTGGCAAAGTACCTGGTCACATTATTGCATGATTTATATTATTGTACCATATGTTTTTGTAACATTTGAATGATTATCTGAGAATAGCATTTCAGAATATTGAAACTGGCAGCAAAAGATGTAGGATTATCCTACGTGGCCTACGTGCTACATGCATCTAGCTATATGCATTCAAAATGAAATTACATTAGACGTGTATGAATACGGCAATCGCGCGAATATACGACAGAAAATGCAAATTAAAGACCAATTGCACGGTTATAAAAATACAACTTATAAAGGTTGCTTGATTTACTGAACCGGTGGCAGAAATAGGGCCGACTAAATTTGCGTCAGCTAACTGAGGTAGCTAGGTAAGGGGTCAGTGTCAGCTATGCAGCTAGCCAGCTAGTTAACGATGAAGAGGATCCATGATAATCAAGGCAATGAATAACTGAAAGATAACATAGAAAGATAACAAAAAATTGAACAGGCCAGAAATAATCGAATCGTAAAGAAGAATGCTGCTTTTATATCATGACGCATCGGCGCCGTGGCTTAGTTGGTTAAAGCGCCTGTCTAGTAAACAGGAGATCCTGGGTTCGAATCCCAGCGGTGCCTTTTGTCGACGGACAAAGTGCTTTTAATTGCGTGTGGTGTGTAAGAATGGCACATTTCTTTTTACAGAACAAACCACAGAATTGTGCAGTAAATGGTTATATGAATTCGCGTTACTCATACTTTATTAACTGTGCTAACTGTTAAATCATCTCATCACTTACAAAAACATTAAGGATCAGTAAACATCTAGGTACAGTTAAAATTAAACATCTCTTCCACTGAAAATAAACTTTACAAATAATTTACAGTTTCACATGTCATTTTTAGCCATTGCAAAATGAATCCTTTAAAACTCTGCATAGGCAAATAGGAGCAAGACGAAAAAAAGTACAACTTAACGGTAACTAACAAAGTGCAATAATGTCCCTTGATTTCTGTGTAGAGTGTTGTACCTCTACATTATTTTGTTTATTATGTACTTGATCAAGACGTGTAAAACAATTGGCTACATTTATTACTATCCAGTCCAGGGTCCCTGCAAATTATTTACAGCAAATCGACTACAGGTGGTCTTGGCCCATGCTGGAGAAAAGGCCATGAGCTAATATTTAAGTATAGCTGATAAAGCTTTCTGTTGTTGCTGAAACCATACTGTGAAAGGGTACTGACAGCAGGATGTACATAACAGCTCAGACATACTTACATTAGAATAGAACAACACTGATAATTTTTTAAATTAGCAATGTGCAATAGTTAGTGCAGTTTGTTTCCACAGCTGCCCAGGAATGAGATACAGAGAGGTTTAAGTTTTTGTGCAGAGAACTATGATCTCAATGAAACTATTTGAAAGTACTCCTAAAAATGAAACACATATTAGAAAATAAACATAATAAAAAATTGATACAAAATTAGATTGAGTTCTTAACCACTTTAAAAAAAACAAAAACAAAAAACAACAACAACAAAAAACAATGATTTTATAAGGAGTAAGATGCAGTTTGTCATGCACCCTCATCTGTTACTGAAATGCATACTTGATCAGATAGTAATAGTGGTTGTCACTGAATTATGATTCTGAGTTCATTCACAAGACTGAAAATGCATCCCTGAACTCCAGATTTTAAGAGCTGGATTAAAGAGGTAACGGACGCGGACCGTGCGGGACTTTTAGCACCTCACGCAAGTCTTGTATACTTCACCAAATGCCACTTAATAAATACTCTGATCACTAATCCTTATTTGTCCCAAATTTATGTATGCCTTCAAGATCTTATTGAGCAAGCAGTTACCACTGTAAAGCATGTAATAAAAAGGCAATCTGGACATAATTCTTAATATAAAGAATTACAGTGACCATAAATCAGAGTATTATAATCCCAGTTATACGGTACTTCTGAAGAATTGATTTCAGTATATACACAGTAAAACATAGTTTAAAGGTAATGGGAAACATTTACATAAATCAAATAACTGATTAGAAACATTTAATATATATTTACAAGTACATCTATAAAGCATTGGAAATCTATTTTAAACGTTAACATACACATGACATTATTTTGCATGAAATGGTGCAAACACAAAAGGGGAGAAAAACATTGTGCAAGGCCCATGAATTAACACATGGACATTCGCATTTGAAAACTAACCCAAGAATCATACTCCAGGGCTTTAAAACAAGGGGCACTCACATAACCCACCATCCACCTACCCAAGAAGCATGAAATGTTTGTTCTCTTAAACAGACAAAAATATAAAGGTTAGACAGGGCCAGCAGCTGTGCTTGTGACAGAAGACTTGTCATTCCATTTTGATGATGTTGTGGCTTCAGTGGGGTCAATATGGGGGAAAACCACAAAAAACACTCTCTGACCCAGATATGTGGCCCACTCTGTAACAAAGATAACAGACCTGATCATGTGTACTAGCTGTGAACACCTCTAAAGTCATATAAAACAATTAATTCTATTGAGGGAATTCAGATTTTTTTCCCCCAGAATTATATTTTGCAATAATGTTCAGTTTTCACTCGGGATCTACAACTGAATTAATGTCCAAGCTGAAATTTCCAAATTGCTGTATTTTTACATTAGAATGCATGCATCTTTACATGTAACCTGCAAAGACAAACACGTAACATGTAACAGCGAGCTACACAGTTATTGTTTTTTTTGTGTCCTACAGCACTTTAGACTTGAAATGGCTTGGAGTTCAAATGTAGGGTACCAGGTTTACTTAAAAGGTTTTTTGTCCACATGAGGTAAATGATTCAGAAGTAGCTTCACATTTGTACATGCTTAAGAAGTTTAGTTAGGCCAGGAAATATACAAGTGTGCATTACAGGTGTACTGGAACTGTAAAATACTTACAGATTAAGATTTACAGATTAAAAAGATAATGTAGACTTTAAATGTAGACTTAGTCTTAGACTATGTACTTAACATTCCAATGAAGAGCTTTCCATCTTATAGTTTATAGCTCTTATAAGCTCCTTTGTTGCCAAGTCAGTCTACTTTAGGTCATTGCTTTCCCAGTCAAATACATCATTCTTTTAACTTACCAGTGAAGTCATAGACACACTTTGGTTTGTTTTTCCAATACACAACCAGAAAGTACACAGGCACCCCAGTGAGCATAATGACCAGTCCCACGCCACACACCACAGGCTCCGAGTGCAGGCTGAAGCCCAGCAACAGTGCCCAGAACATCAGGTAGCACAAAGGCACCAGCAGACTCACCTTTGGAAAGGAAAGGAGAAGAGCCGAAGCGGTGAGAAGCAATCAGAGTAAGGACTGTAAGGATTTCTTCATAAAGAACATTTAAAATCAAAGTGCTGTATAAGGCTGATCCATACACTTAAGATACACCAATAACAGCACAACATATATCTTGATGGACAAATAATCAAGCAGAACTGCAGAGTTCAGAATGCCAACTGCCACAAATAGGTTTTCAATCTCATTTCAAACATGTGGACGGAGGGGGCAGATCTGATATGTAATGGCAGTCTGTTCCATAGTCTTGGTCCTGCAGTTTCCACTGAGCTTCAGATGAGACTGTGGAACGGCCAAGAGCAGCTGTATTAGGGGCTTGGAAGAAGAATAGGGTTGGGGTAACTTTTTAATATAAAAAGGAACAGCTCCATTTAAAGCCTTAAAAATGCCTAAAAGATCTGAGGATAAAATTAGGGTGTGACCTGTGTCTATCTCTGCCCCTGTGAGCAATCTGCTGTTGTGTTTTGCACCAACTGTAAATAAGCCAAAGAGGTTCTGTTGTCACCTATGTCATGTACATGTACTATGTGCAAATGCATGTATAACCTTCACCAAATCCTGGAGGGTTAGAAATGACTTAATTTGGAAAATTTAATAAAGATGGTATAAACTATTTTTGACAACAGAAGTAATTTGCTTGTCAAATTTAACCAAAGAGAAATTCCCAAACATTAACTGCAAATGTTTTGTGGCAAAGATAAGACCTGATCATCATCGATTCTAATTTTCCATTTCTGTCTGTTTGTAAAAGTGTGTTCAGTGGCGCTATAAAGTGTATGCAGCACTGGAGGCATTCATGTTCAACACTGCATTGTTTCATCTTGTAGAAGTAGAACTAATACTAGTAGTTTATTTTGGTCCTTATTAAAACATTTCCACAATGAATACATACATAAAAACAAATACTTAATAAGGCCTTAAATTCATAAAAAAGACAAAACCAAAAAGATTGACTAAAAAGGCTGAAGCTATAGCCTATTTTCCCTACCTTTTTAACCTGTCATATTCTAATATGCAATCCTATCGTTACTAGATTTCGACTTTACAAAGACAAAACAAAAACACAACTAAAAATAAGAAGTGTCATACACAGTGATGCTGCTAACTTGCTTTTGTGTTTTTTACCACCTTATTTTTATCCTCTTTTATCTGCAAAGTGAACTGCCATTTTAATTATGTCACAACTATTCAACAAGTTTATCCCTTTGACAGGTATACATGTATTTTTTTATACTTGCCCTTCCCTTGATTTTGTAAACATATCTATTCTCCTGAGTTGGTGCTGGCTCTCTCTAATATCAAACAACCTCTGGGTATAGTTGGGAAGTCATTTATTTGATGCTTTTTACTTTATTTGTGCAGAACTAAGGTCAACTAGATCACAGAATTTGAAAGCATGCATATTAATAAGTAGTGTGCTGGTTGATTCATAGTAATCTATTCTATTTACAATTCTTGAAGTTTTCTTCTGTAGTAGGAAAATTAGATTAGTGTTGGTTTTGTATGTTTCTGCCTACATCTCCACAGAGAACAATACAGCATATACAGTGAACTCTGATTCAGTATATCTTTGGTTTTATATATATTATTACAATGGTTTTAGACATTTTTGTTTTTAATTTTTTATGTACATTTTCCAACATAATTTAGGATTATTATAGCCAGAAATGTATTTTCATATATTCTTTCTGTTTCAACATTTTCATTTAGATTTTTTATTTGCAGATTACCAAATATTACAAACTTTGTTTAACTTAAATGTAATAACTTGGGCATTTCTTTATGTTCACTTCCTTTCCACTGAATTCAGAAGTGGATTTCTGGGTCAATGTAATTTTGAATTTCATATATTTTGTGCTCTGCGTGGTCAAAAGATTTAAGGTTCAAATTTAAAGTTCATTTACAAATCCCTGCAGAAAAATGAAAACAGCAAAAGTGATTTATATTTATAACAGTGAAGACAGACATCTATTCTCTAATTATAGACCAGTTTCTGTGCTTTCCCAGCTTTCAAAAAAATTTTGAAAAATTATTTGTGCACAGGCTTGATAATGTGTAGTCTGTATAAACATTCATCTTGTTAATATCTACAGACTCCTCCACATGAATGTCTCTGAATAGTCATCATCAAGATCTGTCATTTACTTAAATAGCAGTCCAATGTAGGTTGAATACTAATTTATTTTTCTGTTTTATGTTGTATACTCATATGTCTAATCCTCCCACAAGTTCATAGCTACAAGACACAAAAGAGCCCAAAATTTTATGAGTGGTTACATATTTGTTTGATGATACCTTGATAGGTCTGTACAGATTTGGCTTCTTCCATCTGTAATACAGCAAGCCAGCAATGGTGACTCCGTAAGAGAGGTAGTTGATGAAGGATACATAGTTTATAAGATTGTGTGTTTCACCAATGCACAATATTACAATTGTTGCAGTGCACTGCAAAGATAAAAAATAAAAGTGAGGATCAGAGACGGAATTAGTTGCAAATGGAGAAATCTATGGACAGTTAGAAGGAAACTCTGAGAATATTAAGTATGTATTAAATGTATTAAATTTTGATATGGGAGAAGATAGTCATATAGGAACCTACACAGACAAGCAGGGCAGGGATGGGGGTGCAGCTCTTAAAGTGAATCATAGCCAGTAGGCTGGGTAAGTGTCCTTCTCTCGCACCAGAGAAACAAAGTCTGAGGGTGCACCAACACAAGCACACAGAAACATTAGAAACACACACATATGCACACACACACACACACACACACACACACACACACACACACACACACGCACACATGCGTGCACACAAACAGAAAACAACATAAAAATGATTAGGATGCAATATGAGTCATCAGTGTGGATGCTGGAGGGGCATGTAGCCCATTTTGGAGGTTGCGGTCTCTTTAAGGAGAGAGTTTAAAAGCTTTTTGTGAGAGAGACACACGACACACACGACACAATTGGCATGCCTGGATTTTACCTACTACGGATAACCCTGCTTTTGGAGTGAAGTTGTGTATGTAGGGCTATGTTAGATTAGAGACCAGCCCTAGCTTGTTGTGTCATTTGTAGCCTAGACTTAACTTTACGGTCATTTTTTCTTCAAGCACTAGCAGGTGAAGGGGGGGTGATCATCACTGTTTTTATTCTCTCTGAATATGAAAATGATGGATTTTGCATTTTAATTTACCACCATGTTCAACAGTACAAATGATGGCTCAGCAGCTGATTCTGAATCAGCACCCTGACTGAACATATTGGTTCAGGTCACTAAGCAAGGCCCACTTCTACTGATTGTGAATCATTAAATGTCCAGAAGAGGGCAGCAGAACCTTCTACTACAAGAGTGCCAAATGTCGGAGTTTATCTCCAAGACACCTGATCATAAAAATGAGATTGATTAACTAAATGAGGGGTGTTGGAATATACTTGGAACTAAATTCTTCAGGGCTGCAGCTCTCCTGTATTAGGAAAATTGTAATATTCAGCCATAGGTTTTCTATGGCTGTCTTTCTCAACCTTGTCTCCATTGAAACTCTAGGTGGTCCACATTTGTGCACAATACTATCTCCCAAATCACCACAACCAGCAATCAAAGACACTGAATCTTTGTTAGGTAATTCCAACATTCCAACAATTCCAACCAAAATGAAGGAGTGAAAAAATCATGGGAGGGTTGGGTTGACCTGGATGAGGTGAAGAGGTAGCCATTAATGCCTCCGAAGGTGGACAGGGCCACAGAGATGGGCATGAGGGTGGAGAACATTCCAAGCAGTTTCTCTCCAAATGTCTGTTGGATATAACAGGTCAGAATGTAGAGAACCCCCAAATATTTCACTTGCCATAAATAATGAAACTGCAAAATTAGCAGCTATATTAAACTTTACAGTGTTAGACTACTGATATCATATAAAATTTGACCATTTCTTAGTATCCTAATATAGAGGAGTGAAAACACCATAAACAGCATGTAGTAGTGGGAGTACTCCAAAACACTGTTCTATCTGAGCTGAACTTAAAAGTGCATGTTTCATGTGAGCTGCTAGGTACCCAAATGAGCAGAGAGACATGGGTGTGTACGTACACCAGAGGGAGAGAGACATGGGTGTGTACGTACACCAGAGGGAGAGAGACATGGGTGTGTACGTACACCAGAGGGAGAGAGACATGGGTGTGTACGTACACCAGAGGGAGAAAGACATGGGTGTGTACGTACACCAGAGGGAGAGAGACATGGTTGTGTACGTACACCAGAGGGAGAGAGACATGGGTGTGTACGTACACCAGAGGGAGAGAGACATGGGTGTGTACGTACACCAGAGGGAGAGAGACATGGGTGTGTACTTACAACAGCCACAGCATTGGAGGCCAGCAGCTCCTCTGGAGACATGGAGGAGAAGTAGGCAATATTGGTGAGTGTGTACACACAAGTCACCAGGGGAATGGAGATGTAAATAGCACGTGGAAGGTTCCTAATGAAACAATAGATATGTATGAAACACTACTGTGCTGAATGGAAGATTTGTTAATAGCATACATGTAACTAAAATAACCTAGATGTAAAAAAGATAAACATGATAGCAGCCATTTACAGCTGGTTATGTGTTGTACCATTTAAGGCATAGGGCTTCAGCTGGAAGCATAAAATCAGGAGGCGGTATATGTCAAACAGAAGTCTGCATTATTCTTAAGTCAAAGAGCTAAAAAAGCAGCGTTTGAGGCTGTCAGACAAGCCTTCATCCAGTATTCCTGCCCACTGCCACCAATAGAATTCCACCGTTCTAGGCAGCTGCACCTGAGAATATGATTTGTAAAAGTACATAGCCCCCCTGTGAAGTTGTAGCACTAAACCATTGCCAGCAGTGAAAAGTTACATATTTGAAGGTGACATACAATCACAGCTTTAGGGCCTTGCATTTCAAATATAATTATGAACACATTGTTATGTAGGTGACATATAAGGAACTAAACCCTTACCTCCTGGGGTCCACCACCTCTTCTGTGACATAGTTGAGGAAGTTCCAGCCACTAAAGGCAAAGGAGGCCTGAAGGAAGGCCAGCGCAATCTGCCCCACGGATGGAGTCTTATAGAACTCAAATGCTACCTGTGGAGTAAGGCCCTCGTAGTCACCTATGGAGAAGGGCAGATGCATCCTTCTTTACAATTAACTGTCTAGAGAATACTTACAAAGAAAAGGATTACCCTAGATTACCCTGTATAAAACCTTATGCTGTGAACAGAGCTCAGGGCTGCTTTTACACTAATGAGCATTATGTCAAATACAAATATAGACCTGATATTAGGTTGATGTGGACTTTGTTGTTTAACTGATGACTTTAAAATGGAAAACTGGGACATGCTAAGTACTAAATTGTCTTGGTCCAGGTGAGGATGATGCCCTCACCTTTATAGATCTGAAGCAGTCCTACAGCTATGATGAGGCCCAGAGCCAGAAGCTTCCCCACAGTGAAGATATCTTGGATACGTGTGGCCAGACGCACGCTGAAGCAGTTCACCCATGTCAGAAATACTACAAATACAGCACCAAGCACACATGCATGCACACACACACACAGATTAACCACAGGCATTAAGAATCACCAAGGTATTAAGAACGTCGCTCAGTGGTTAAAGTACTTGACTTGTAAGTGGAAGGTAGCTAGTTCAAGCCCAACCACTGCCAAGTTGCCACTGTTGGGCCCCTGAGCAAGGCCCTTAACCTTGAATTGCACTCTGTCATAATTGTAAGTTGCTTTGGATAAATGTATCAGGTAACTGTAACGCTAAGAATCAGAAGTGGGTCAAACTGTAACTTATTCTGCAAGTAATGCATAATGATGTAGCCATATTTCAATGAGGACTGTGAGTAGGTTGCTTAGCCTGCAATGCTTTTGGATACAATGCCAAAGCACTCCAGTGAAACCAGCAGAGTCTTTGGAGCAGGGTGGCTGTTGATGTGGATTCCCAAAACAACATCAACATGGGAATGCTGAGGAAAACAGGAGAGGAATTGGAATTCTGTCGACCCATCCATCACCGTCCCCATCTCCTTCTTCTCCCTGCAGTTTCCCTTTCCTTCCGTGAAAATAAGGTTGCCCCTGTTAACCCCAACTAACAAATTGCTTCCCGTTGTAACAGAACAAAAACCAAAAGCGACGAGCAGGTCCGTGAAAAGCTGGAGCGCCTCACTCTTCTTCAGACCTCTTCTTGTGCTGAACTCCCAAAACAAGAGTGAATAATGAGAGCTAATGCAATAATCACACACTGTGGGCCTGGCCGTCTCCTGCGACGTGCAGTCAAGTGCCATGGGCTCCCTGCCCTGCTGTTGGTGCTTCTGTGCCCCTCTAAGCACTCTGTCTTGTCAGGGCTGAGAAGCCACATGAATAGCCCTCCATCACATTTACATCTGTCTTGCTACTTCTGTTGGTGCTGTTTTGCATTTCAGTATTTACAGCTTCACGGGGGGCTGAAGGCAGCTCACGTTTCCATGCACCAAATGCACTGCCACATTTTCGTGGTGGGTAGCTGCTGTATTTGTGGGAAGGCGTTTCCAAAGAACTGACATTTCCAAAGGATGCGCAGCCAAGAAAAGCGAGATTTACTCTTAAGTGCTACGCAGCTTCTTTAACACAGCTGTGTTAATGAGCCAAACCCATCACCACCTGTGATGCTCCTTTCTATGTGTATCAGTATAGAAGAAAGAGTACAATACTATGGTATTTAATCAAAACAACTTTATTCTGTATAATGCCTGTAAGAGCCTAATATTATTATATATTGTTTGAGTTCCTACATCAAGTGCTTAGAATATACTGCAATTGATTTGAATGGGTCACATATCTCAGCAGACCATGAAACTATACAGCCTCTCTGTGCCGTTCAGAAGAATTCCCTCATGCGTCTTTTAGAGCAGCCCAGGAACAGCATGCATATTTTACAATGAAATTACTACCCTATTAAATAAGTGAAAATGGTCTCTGATAAAAATTCTAGCGCACACACACACGCACGTGCACGCACGCGCACGCACACACACACACACACACACACACACACGCACGGACGCACACACACACACACACAGACACATACACACACACACGCACACGCACGCACGCGCACACACACACACACGCACACACACACGGATACGAACGCACACACACGCACGCACGCACACACGCGCGCACACAGCCTCTATGGTCTAAAACAAGCAAGTCCTACGCAATATTAACATGACGTCTAAAAACAAGGAGCCAGAAAGGGAAAGCTGTAGCCACAGTGAACAGAAATGGAGCGGTGCAATTTGAAAGAGGACAAATAAAGAAAACAAGGAATGGATGTACTCACATATGCAGGTCGCGGAGAGCATTCGCGTGGCCATATATGGAGGGACACAGTTAGGAAAGGCAGGCTGCAGGACATAGTTGGAGAAGGTGAGGGCTATGACAGCCAGAGTGGTGGGGTACATGATTAGCACTGCACTCCACAACAGCAGGAACCTGGATTGGTGTAGGGCAAGGGGTCGGGAGAGAGTTTTGTGGCTATGAATTAAAAAGTTAATTAAACTGTGATGCATTTTTAATAGTTGATGATTTTTATACTGTCTCAGTTATGGCAAATCTTTGACTGGAACAGTTAGAGCACCAGACTAAAAAGGACTCCTGTAAGAAGGAGCAGCGTAATAGCTGCAGTCTGGAAGAAAGACTGCTTCCGCACAACTCCTCTCTACACAGCGCTGTTCTCTGGGACAGGTTTCCACATCCCTCCCTGTTCTCCTTGTTCTCCAAGACTCCTACACTACACTCTCAGACCTTCAGCAAAAGTGTCCCTCTGGAGCAAAGCTAAAGTGTGTAATGGTATTGCACTTTTCACTGTGTAATACGAGATACCATATGAAGTTTGTAGGCCAAGAGTGCTAATTTGTACTAAAATGTTTTGAAATCCAAAACTTGATCCCGGGTCTTCACTTATTCCGTGAGGTTATCTCAATGTGACACTAGACTCACCCGACAAGGTCCCCAAAAATCTCTGTGACATATGAGTAGTCGCCGCCTGACTTGGGGATAGTGACGCCAAGTTCAGCATAACAGAGGGAGCCAAGCGCAGCTATGCAGCCTCCTAACATCCATACCACCAGAGCCAACCCAACAGAACCTGAGTGCTCGAGAACGCCTTTAGGAGAGATGAAGATTCCAGATCCTATGATGTTACCTGCAGAGAAAGAAACCAGTGAAAACAGAAACACAGAAACAGAAAATGGTGGTATTACACAGTATTTTTTTTTTTTCAATATAAACAGTATAAATACACTCGACACCTGGAAATCCACAGGAATACACAGAAATACAGCATTTTTAGTTATTTAGAAGAGATTTTGAGATTTGCCTTTGTCAGAAACAATAGTTTAATGCTATGTCTAAAGTCAGATAGATTACATGAGCTCGGCACATGTACAGTAAATAATTTTAGTGTACATAATGTAACTTTTCTCATGGTTGTAAGTTTTCATTGAGCTCGCTGAGTACATGATGGATCATAGAATACAAAGATAAAATTCAGTTGTAAAATCAAAATTATATTATAAACCTTAAAGTAACTATCAGCGAGCAAGGTTATATATACAGTTATATTCTTATTTTTACTTTTTTGTGGAAGATCATTTTTTAAGACTGCTATGGCTGAGTTCTCTCATATTTCCTGCTTGGAAGGCTGCGCTGACTGCAATGTATTTCTATTCCAGATCTAACCTATTCCCAGACTTTGCAAACGACAGAAAGGAACATATAAGACAGGGTCCCCTGGAGCGTACTCCATCCCTCCAACACAGGAAATGGTCATTGTGATAGAATCGGATTACTCCCTAGTCCGCACCGAGCTGCGCCAAATCAACTAAGTGGCAGCATCAGGATTACATAACAGCGCGAATAACTCCATTCCTCCACTCTCTCGAAAGACTAACCGTCGATAAACACAGGCATCATGTGAGTAAACTAGGTCCTGTAAATCGTACACGATATGGCCCCATTTCAGATTCACGAAAAGACACGAAATGTTTCCTACTTTCCAAGGAAAGTATATGAAAGAATCCGAAAGGCACAGCAACTCCTCTATGATGTTCCTCATGTACTAATGCGCGTCTAACACATTAAAGTTTTGCTGAATTTCAGGTTGTCAGAAAGGCGAATAAAGGCTTTTGTCCTCATCAGTAAAAGGAATTTTAGAGCCTGTGCTCCAGTGGTTATCTAAGATTTCCACTACTCTATAAATCAAATATTTACCTATAATTATACGTCAGTTGATTTAATAAAGCAGTGTTCATCTTAACGGAAGGTAATCTCCAAGGATAAATTGGATGATACGCTCAAAAGCCGGTTCTTTAAACCCACTAAAATTAGAAACGCATAAAACAAACTAACATGAACTGGCAAAAAATAAAACTAGGTTTGGTTTACATAGTTAGGATTTCCTTACAATTTAAGTAAAAGGGTCTATCAAAATGATGAAATGCACAAAACCTCCTTCTAAATGAACGTTCCAAACTTTTGTGTGTGTGTGTGTGTGTGTATATATATATATATATATATATATATATATATATATATATATTCTTTCTCTTTCTCTCTCTCTCTCTCTCTCTCTCTCTCTCTGTCACACACACACACACACACACACACACACACACACACTTCGGTGTAAAACTTTGTGCTCATAAGCCAGTTGTGTCGCAACTCACCAATAATAATAGTGCAAGCGCTCAGTAGTCCTATTTCTTTTTTGAGTGTCACTCGCTCGGGAATCGTGTCGCGCTTTACCTCCCTGTCTGTCGTTATGCTCTGCTGAGCCTCTGGCTCTGGCTTGGCGCAGACACTTCTTTTCCGCTCTGCTCCATCCATTTCAGTTACCCTACGAAAAGCAAACTCAGATCCCTCTCTTGAACTCCCTTCAGTGCATTGATGCACAATTAAAAGACCGCGCAGGCGCAGCATCCGTCGCTGTCCAGGACGGAATGCTAACTACTCCACAGGAGTGACCGAACTACTTGACTGTTCTATCAGGGAAATGGCATGTGATTAATTCAGAGCTGAATAGTGTGTGTTTAAGATTTATTTTCTAATTGACTCACTCATTTTAAAGGTTTATTAAATTCTTTATTAAACTCTTTATCCTCGTGGGATAGCGCTAATCTGTAGAGACGTTCGGGTAGCAGCACTTGAAACGGAGCTAGTCGTGTCTCAACCAAGGTCTCTAGCAACCTAATACAGGAATAGCAATTTCAACTGCCACTCTGTGACTTAAAAAACATTACATGTATGTTACACTGCACGTCGACCAGATACTCAAAATGAAATAATACAAACAATCTTCTATTGCCCCAATATTAAAGTTAGCTCTAACCATCCAAAATATCTAATACTGAGGATGGGAAACCATACAGGCCAAAAGAAAAAAGCATGGAGACATCCCAGCACCATTAGGACACATGAGCATGGAGACATCCCAGCACCATTAGGACACATGAGCATAGAGATATCCCAGCACCACTTGGACACGCGAGCATGGAGACATCCCAGCACCACTAGGACAGACGGGCATCCTCATGCCCCTATTCATCCTGAAAGGATCCCTGGCGTGGAATTTAGGAAGTCAAGTTGTGAATTTGTGCTCTGGCTTTTCCCCTGCTAACAACACTGATAGCACAATAAAGGGCCCTGGATGCAGCTGATTCCAGCCAGCGAGCCTGTAAAAAGGGGAGCTGCTTTGTAAGCCGGCAGGAAGGCCAAAACACTGCCAGCAGTGTGCGGCACTTAAAGGAAGAAGTCGAGCAGAAAACCAATACATCACAAGCGCCACCAAGGAAATACAGGGCAAAGGGGACAGAAATTGAGGGGAAGACAGACTGAGGGAGTAATTGAGAGAGTGAGGGCAGACTTACCAAACGCCCTCTGACTGGCTTTGAGGCTATGACACCACCCTTCAGGTTAGAAGTTAGTAATTAAATATTACAATAACTTGAACCATATGTATTCTACATTTTGAAACAGACACCAATGCAGCATCTATTGGCAAATTTCACTTCACTTATACATGAGACATGAATTGCAATCGGAGTTACTGCAGACCCAACATATGAAATTAAACCTTACATCACGGGAAAATACTTCAAATTTGAATATCTACTCCGCATTTTTTTTTTAAATCAACGACTGCCATATTCCAAATTTAAAATAAGTAATGATATCAGTGGTGCCATCTGGTGGTGAGAGAATCCACTTATGTCCAATTACATGTTGAATTTGTCTTGGTGATTGTACACCAACATACCAAACTGACATACTGGACTATATACAGATATAGACAGTGTACTCAGAATTAGGGAATAAAATCAAAACCTTTTTTTTTTTTAAACAGACATAATAAAATGGGTATGAAAAGGACCATTGAATATGTATGTGTGAGCTAGGTCTGAAGAACCATTTATTGTAGTCATGCGTTTATTACTGAGTGAATGGGTGCTTCTGATTCTGTGTTGGTGTTTGGATTATTTCTTTGAGGTGGAGGAGCTAACTGGTTATGTGCGAGGTGAGGGTGGACTCTGATAGCAGTGTACAACTGGATTATCAGAGCCTGTGGCAGGTTGCATTTTTTTTTCCAGGTGCCTTAGAAAGAACATCCTCCATCGAGCTCACTCTCTGGTGAAGTCTCCATTCCCCTCCCATCTCGGGTCCCTGGTGGGGCCCTGGAACGTGAATGACTCCAGAGTCAAAACCACAGAGCCCTTTATGTTGAGGGGGACTTTGGAGGGAGCCCTCCAATTAAATGTCTACAACCACCTCAGCAGTCCTTAGGATATTGAGCTTCAGTTGGTTGTAACTGCATCTAGGTACCAGCTGATTTGTTTTCCTTTTATTTGGGTAAACTAAACTCTGTTTGTGTTTAAAGGCCAACCCTGGTGGGGTCATTTGTAAACAATAGGATTTTCACAGATGATTAATTGGAGGTACAATCGTTGGGGTAAGAGCCCACAGCTTTGAGGTGCACCAGTGCTAAGAGTCAGAGGGTCAGATGTATGTCTTCCCAGCCACACCTGCTGTGCCCTGTCTGTTAGGAAGTCTGTGATTCACTGACTTGAAGTCACTCATTTATCAATTGAGCATTATCTGTGGGGCACTACTGCCTCACAGTTCCAGTGATCAGGGTTCGATTTCCAGATTGGCTGCGGTCTGTGTGGGTTTCATCTAGTTACCCTGGTTTCTTCCTACATTACAACGATGTGCATTAGATTGATTGGTGTCTCTAAATTGACATGAGTGGGTGCGCAGGTGCAATGTGATGGACTGGTGTCCTGTCAAGGGTTGTTTTCCTCTTTGTTCCCTGTTCTAACAAACTTGGATTGGATTAAGAGGTTTAGAAGCTAAATGAATGAATGAAAAGTGAACATAATAGGTATTGATTTGTTCAACAAAAACTAACCAACTCACTAACTAAATAAATAAATACATTAAATGTGCTGTGTTCTATCTATGCATCCTGTGTTCTGCTTCCCTGCCTCGATCAGGAAGTTGTCAAAATGGTGCCAACACCTGGGAACCGGACACGGAGTCTTCCCTGTTCTTAAAGATTATACCAGTCATCAAAATGTTTCACAAATTTAAATAGTTGGATTCAGTAATACTTTTTTACACTGAAATCTGTTTTTAGACTTTTTCTGTGATTTTGAGGTAATATGGCAATTCAATTTTACATTAAGTATGTTTCTTATTTATAAAGGCTATTATACTTAAAATATGTACAAACATATTTCTAAAGTTTACAATGTATTTTGTCTATATTTGGACTCAGCAACATCCCTTTTCAGTGTCCAGCAAGTCTGCCAATATAGACAGGACCCACTTTCCTTGGAACTGTTTTCCATACTATACACACTATAATCACATCATGCAAGTATATGGAAGAAACAAACAAAGAAGAACCAACAACTACCCCAACAAACAACCAAACAAACAAGAGTGGGTGACTATTGTACATTGTACCAAACAAAAAGCACCAATGCTTTTTTAATAATCAATGGGTCAAAACATTTTCTGAAACTGTACCACTCCAGATGTCAATGAGAAATCACAGGTGAAAAGTAAATAAAATTATGAGCTATACATTTAAATAGATATTTAATACAATGAAAAGCAAACAAAATGATCTAACAAATAAGCATGTAATTTATTCTAATTATATTTTGTACAACTTTTGAATTCAAATTACGTTTATGCAGCTTGACTTTCTTGCTAATCTAAATTATTCTTATAAAAATCAGCAAAAAAACATTAAACACAAGTTTGGATGGCTGTATTCTGATATCGGAGCGCTTGGCTTGCAGCAGGTTAAAGAGTTTGAGCTAAAAAGTCCTTGTGAAAGTCTGCACAGTAGAATGTCGTGTAGTGTCAGCTGAGCTGATTATGGAAAAAACCCCAGATTTGCTGAGCAGTGGCCTGCCCCACAACAGACTCCAGCTGCTGGGCTGAGAGGTTGCAGATCTGATGGATGCTGGAGAACTGCTGGAGCAGAGCCATGGCCTTTACTTTGCCGACCCCAGGGATCTGCTGCACTAGGTTCAACACCACCGGGTCTAAGAGTCTGCATGCACTTCTTCTGCGAAAAGGGTTTTCCTTGCTCTCTCCATGGACCTATGCAGGATCACAAACGGTTGTCATGTTATATGGCAGCTACATACACAGAGTACAAGATTAATTCCTGATGCATGTGCCAGTCCTGTATTTTGTAAAGGAAGCTAAAATACTGTCAATGTTTTATAATAGAATATCATAGAATTTAGTAGCTAAAATGTCACACATCGTGACAGCTTTAAGCTCAAATCTTTATGACAGCTAGTTGACACACACAAGCTACCGTAAACATACAGACAGACGCACAGACACCTCCTGTCTCTCATGCTGCGGCTGTTCAAAATGTCAGTCTGCTAATAATTAATAGTTCTTCTGACATGTACCAGCCCTTTGAGTAGTGTGTTACCTTCCAAAGTACTGTAACGAAGTTGGAAATGTCAGTTGTGACACCTCTTTTCGCTATATTTTAATATCAAGATGTTAGCTCATACCTTGCCCTGAGCTGTCATTCTGAGCTAGTCAGCAAGGCTGTAGTTCATAATGTCCTACTTTATTAAAATGACATAAGAGACTGGCAGTTTGAATGGAGCTCTAGATTCACATGCTGTCAGCTGTCTGGTTTTTATTTTATTATAGACCCATACTAGGTTAGTAATGGGAGAAATGAACGGAAGTGTGTTGAACACTCCAAACCAATTAGAATCCTCACAGGAGAAACAGTGGTTTAGGAATAGCTCGAAGCATGAGAAAGGCCAGAACGACCAGGCCTTTCTGGTAGCTAGGAAAGCTTCTTTCTAAGTTAGTGAGAGTGAGAGAGATTTTGTGGTTTGATTTACTGGCACTTACAACTATTTACACACGAACAATGGCCATTTTATTAGACACCCATCTAGTAAAATTGTTGCACAGAAATCTTGGTCCATGTGGACAGGATAGCTTCATGCAGCTGCCACAAATTAGATGGCGGTACTGCTCGGAATAGCCTATTCTACATGGTCTATAGGATTAAAGACCTAGGGACTGTGAAGGCCTGCCATGAAGAGATGCCATCCTGCCCTGAAGAGATGAACTTGGTCAGCCACAATGCTTAGGTAAGCCATACTGTCCAAACATCCAACCACAGGTATCAAAGGACCCAGGTTGTGCCAAGAAATCATTCCCCACATCATCTCTCCACCCTCACCATCCTGAACTGTTGACACCTGTCAGGAAGGGCTCATCGATTCATGCTGCTTGCACCAAATTCTGACCTGGAGTCTTGCCTTTCTGTTTCCCTTAGAGGTCAAAGGCAGCTGAACTGGTTGTCTCCTGTTACAACCCATCCGTGCTAAGGAAGAACGAGTTGTGTGTTTAGACACATGAGATGGAGCAGCAGTGTTATATTCTGCTGCTGTTTACTTGACTGTGCACCACCTGTTTGTCAGACTGCTTCGACAGCCTACTCTGACCCCTTTAAGCCTTTCATCAACAAGTTGTTTATGTCCACAGGCTCCCCTTTCACAGGATCTTTTCCCCAGTCACAACATTCTCGGTATACACTGGAAAATGATCCACGATGCAAGAATGGCCGTTGTTGAAATACTGGCCCCAGCTAGGCTATCATTGAAGACCATGTGCATTTTATTTATTGACAGGTATTATTTGGTCGATTGATAAGGTTATTGGAGTATTTAATTTATAGTACCACATCTCTATTAATTAAAGCATATTAACTTACAAAATAGCTCAATGCACTTTACACTTTCAATGGAGCAGATCGCTCCATGTATTTGAATTTCCCCACTACTGTGTGTGACATCAGGTCATGTATGAAACCCAGGTTCTGAAACACAGGAACTGTTTGAATCAATTGATTCATTGTGTTCAAACAGTTTGAGCAATTCTGAGTAACCATCACTAGGTTAGCTAATTATACTTAAAAGCATCCTTAAATGCATCATCAGCTGGTAACCCTAGGGATAACAGTATTTAGAATGCTTTTTATGGAAATAACCTAAAATACACATTACAACATGTCTCATAGTGGTAAAATAGATGGGTCTGGGTATACATTTCAGAAGTGTTATTAATCTTCTAGTACTTGAGCCTAGTTCTTTTTCACTTTTTTTTAATGTAGATAATCTGTGATATATAACATAAATTCATAAATTGATCATAAAATACGCTGGATATCTTAAGTGCACATGTATAATGCCAGTGACTCACCATCTGTGAAATGAGCTGGGCTGCTTCAACAGGACTGGCGACAGCAAGCAGGGTTAAACCCAGCTCCAGTACCACAAACCTCTGCAGGCCACTGAAATACTGCTCACTGAGACGAGTCTTCTCCACTAGAACAACCCCATGGAAGTTGCTATTGGCCTTTGACAAAGTATAAAAAAAATTAAAAGTAACATGCATCTTGTTAAGAGTTTAAAAAAAAGGTAAATTATCATAGATTCATGAGGTGTAATAAATAACACTAATAAGGAATAAGCATTAAATATGGTTAAGAACAGGAATTACACCATTACTGATTAGGAAATATACATTTAATAATTAACTTACATATAACATACGGTTCTAACTTAAATTTGTTTTTAAAAGGGTAAAGCTCACATTTCTGAATCGGACAATCTTTCTTTTGTAGTCATTCCCTGCCACCACGTCACTCTCTGACACATACAGGATACAACTTTTGTTGCTGAGGTGCAGATCAACAACACCAAGCTCTTCCTCAAATATCGCTTTCACAACCCCTGGAACAAAGGTGGGAACCGTGAGCAAGTCTTTAGTTTCTTACAACATCTTAAGACAACGCAAGGACAACTAATGAGATGGCGTGAAAGCTTTGTATCATTGTTGCTCCTCCGCTATGGTAACCATGCCACCTTTAAAATGGTGCGCTAACGTAGAGCCTCTCCACTTGGCGCTGAGGATGACATGCCCATATGGCGGGACGGCACTAACGACGACTGCAGGTGAAGGCTTTGAATCCATCGCAAGTAAGTTTTTGTTTTTTACATTTCATCTAGTACAGACATATTCGTTAATGCAGAGACGTTAAATAATGCCTCTCTGACAAATAATAACCAGCTAGCTACACAGCTAAGTGCATGAATCCAGAAGGTTAGCGTTAGCTACTTCTGTCAAATGAAAACGACTGGACGACCACGACAAGAGTATAGACGAGTTAAATCTCGCGCCAGCTAAACCCGAACTGTCTCGCGAGATTTCTACCACGCCGCTGATGTTCACTGGTTGGTCCCTTTTCTTTTAAATAGTTGAACAGTAGCGGGGCAGTCTTGTTCAGACAGAATCATGCCCAGCGTGGAATTAACTAACTACTGTTGATGATCCAATCACAGTGTTTTAGGATTAGGATTATACGGCAAAGGAGGGTTTCCTGAAGAGCTTTTGAAAAGTCACTGGTGAGTATGTTAAGCGCATTTTATTTGACAGAAACTTAAAAGTTGTGCTTAATTATTATATATATATATATATATATATATATATATATATATATATATTTATTAATTTTTTTTTTTATTATTATTTATTTATTTATTTATTTTTTTCAAAGGAACATGGTCTGTCTAATGTTCTGTCTGTTGGTGAAGACTCGTATATAATTTATGAGCGGAGTGTTAACACACGGTGATGTTCAGTGATTCTAGTCACCTGTGAAGATCCATGCCCAGACTTGTTTGGGCGAGGGAACCTGAATCTCATTTTTCAGTTTAAACGGCAAGTGTGTCAAGTTAAATCAATTGACGGACTAAATCAGTTCAAAGATATGAACACAGTTCTCAAACTAGACTCAAGTACTCCTAATGTTTCGTTATAGCATTGCTGTTTGTGCAAAAACTCGTATGAAATAATTCCCCTCGTACGTACGCTTGCAACCTCGAAAGTAGAAAAGGCAGAATTTGTCCTGTCGCCGCCATTGTTTTTCTGTGTCCGCTCCTCCGCTCCCCTTGTTATCTTTTCCTTTTTCTCTCTGAAATCCAATCTTCTTCCCTGTCCAGCTCTTTTAGGGTGAAATGTTTCAGAGGGGTGAGGTGCCCTGGATGCTGCTGCTGATGTGCCTGCTGGGTAATCAGCGGAGTATAGCTGAGGCTTTCTTTGAATGGCTGAAGAAGGCTGCACCTACACCAGCCTCTATGCCCCCAGCTTCTGCCACTGCCTCATCTGTTCTGCACGGCGAGGTCCCATCTTTTGAAATGAGTGTTGCGGATGAGAAGTTTTTATCTGTGGCTAAACAGATGGATCTCAGCCCTCTTGACAGCTGCCACCTTAAGGTAACTGCATGATGGAAGAGGCCATGGAAGGTGTTTATACCCTCATCCAAATGTGCATAAAACTACTCGAGTTTCTTTAGCAGCCTGCATGCATTTTCACCTTGAAATATAGAAACATCACAAGGGAGCACTTTACAACATGGGGTACACCTGGTCTTGTAAAATCACCTGCTATCCCTTAGCTATTATACATCATGTGGAGCAGTAATCACATCAACTGTCATGAGATCACTTCTTTTGTCATTATTGATCCATCACCCTGTTTAACACTTGCAATTATGTATGGTTGTTCTAAATGGCATCCCTGTTATAATTCTATTTTACTGAAGCTCATGTCCCACATGATTTATTTATTTTTTAAAAATCTTTAATTTTTTTTGTTCAGCGAGGTTCTGATTCTGTAGTTCTGCAAGATGTAGCTTTATGGTATTTAGCGGTTGTAAACCTGTCTAACACTTGCTTTTAATTTAATTTTTCCTCTTTGTTGAAGCAGTGTGTTTTCATTTGGCATATACCGTTGTGTATTTTGAGAATGTTCCCCATGATGCAGTATTTTGCAGTTTCTATCACCAATGTGCTTAATTTTAATACTAACTACTTTGTCCCTCTAGAAACCCATGCCTCTTACTGCTTTAAAAAACACAAAATTCTATATGTCGGGCCTCTTTTATAGCTGACAAATTGGAAATTGACAGTCTTCTAATATGATAATTTTTTTTGTAACTGCCTTTCAGTCTTTGTGATTTTAGCTGTTGGTCTTTTGAGGTGTGTATTTTGTCCTTGTATATTTTCCACCAGAATATAAAGCATTGGCCACTGTGTGCTCTCTCTTCACAGGTTATTACTCAGCTCAAGGCTACCTGCAATGGCCTAACGGAAGAACAGCTGGCCAAACTGGGTGTGGCTCTGTTTAACTGCCAGTCAGAAGTGGAGGGTCGCGGGACTTACCTTTGCACTGAGGAAATGGTATAGGCCACAGAAAAATGAAACATTTCAAGTTGTTACATTTGTTTATAGCATTTAGCAGATACTCTTAGCCAGAGCAAAGTGCTTTGTTGTCTACTCAGGAAAGGATCCCTAGCTACTATAAATGGGTTCATCAACCATGAGTCTCAGAAAACAGACCCACTCATGTGGTAACATGGAGTTGTGTTTAATGGGCATCATCCCAACAAGACCGAATGCCGCCATGACTGGCCGTAGAAAGGCTTAAGCCAGGTCCAGTGTAATGGCTACAAGAGAGCATATGCGTTTAAAGCATGAGTGCTGATGTTTGCCCACTCATGTCCAGTGTCAGTTTATATAAAAGACAAAACTCTACATTTATTGCATGTGGTTCCTGAAGTGACTACGGATTCAGCTTTTCTTTTTTTTCTTTTTTGCAGTCCATTAAAGAGTGTACAGCGGATATGGATTCAGACACATGGAATGCGTATCACATTGTCAGCAACCGAGCACGCGCCGTGTGTTATGCCACACGCCAGCAGCACTTCCGCCGACAGGCAGAGCTTACCGTCAATGCTCTTATCTCCACGGCAACAAGCCAGCTTGATGCTATGAAAGATTTGAAGGTTCGCTAGCATATCTTGTGACTTGTGCCCTTGTATTATTCTTAGTGTGGTAAGTTGGTATATGGTGATTTTTTTTTTTGGAAGGTTGAGCAGTGACAGTCAAGTGGACAAAGTGTTTGATGCTTGAGAAATTGGCTTAGTTACTCCACACATGATGCCCTACCAGAAAAATGTAAGAGAAGTTATCCAGATGGTGTAATGGCAGCTATATACCAGGATGAAAGGGTCTTAAATTATTAGTGGAGAAGATGAACTTCCAAATGCCATAAAATGAAAGTATGTATGTGTAGGAGGGGCAGCGTGAGCTGCGGGACCTGACTGCGTCATCACTGGACAGGCTGTTGGATGGTCACAGTACCCTGCAGCTCCAGCAGGGGGCACTAAAGGAGGGCCAGGAGCAGCTGGATGCTTCGATCACCACCAATCTGCAGAGGCTGGCACAGGAGAGAGCCCTCATCAGCACCGGGCAGCAGCTGGTGGCACAGCTGATACAGGGCATTACCCAGAGAATGGGTCGGTTACATGACCGTGAATGCAAATTGAGCACTCTTGAGTGTGTGTGTGGGGGGTGGGGGTGCAGATTGTGGTTTCTATCTATCTATCTATTTATTTATTTATTTCTGAATGGCCATTTAAGATTCTTTTAGTCATTGTTCATTAAGATCTGAAGAAGTCTGCTTATGTTGGTTTTAAATTTAGATTTAAATGCACAATTGAGATTTTAATATCTGACTTCACATGTCCTTGTGTCCTTCTATTACATACTCAGAGAATGTTAGTGAGCAGTTAAAGGGTCAAGGTACAGATGTGCAAGAAGGACATCGGGCCATTCTGGATGACCTTGCTGAAGTCCGAGGGCGTGCCCAGGAGATCTACAGTAAAATGGGTAAATGCCAATCTGTGTGGAGTGTTCACAGCATCACCTGAGGCTATATTGTTGTCATTTATGTTTCGTCATCCTCGTGGTGCTAGGGTGTATGTAGTGTGGAGTGTTTGACCACCTGTAATGCTGATGTGTTTCAGAGCTCAGTTTGAATGGTGTTCTGCAGCAGCAAAACACAACAGTGCAGTTCTACGGTGAGTTGATTGGGAAGCTGGAGCGCATGAATACCACTCTGGGATATCTGCTGACACACTTGGACAGCATGCAGAACCGAATAGAGGATCGACTGAGTATGATCCAGGGATACCTGGGGTGGGCAGGTACATCACACACCCAACCCTACTGATTTTAGCATTTATTTTTTTTATTTATTTGTTTTACAGCATGGTCATGTGGTAGGATCCAAGTCATTAGATAAATCCCACCTTCTCTGTGACGGCTGCATATTTGTCTTTCTCCTAACAAGAAACTTTCTAAAGTGGCGCACTTCTTTACACAGAAGTGCTGAATGAAGGCAATCCTGCTTATACTGAAAATGGAAGGCTTGATGCCAGTTTACTGGAATTAGCATTATCGGCTGGTCTTGGAGGTGAAAGGTTATATTTCATAATGCCCCTTTGCTTCCTCAGGTCTGAGCCTGCGTGCCGTGTGGACGTGTGTGATGCATGCTGGGTATTTCCTGTTCGCCGCAGTGTTGCTGTCCTTCCTGCAGTGTCCCACTTTCTCCCGCATGTCTCTGCTCATCACCGTACCCGTCAACGCCATCGCCGAAGTCAACCAGCAGTCGGCCTTGGACCTGGTCACACTTTCGCTGCTCCTCGTCACACTCTCCCTGGGTTAGTCCTCATGGGGCTGTAGGATGCTTCCTCTGAAGCTAACGCGGCCTTGTGTTCGCGTGTCTGAACGCTGACCTCTCACTTGTGCACAGGTCACTGGTTCGTGCTGCGGTTGTTGTGGATGCTGTCCAAGCTGAAGAGCCAGAAGTGTTGTCCTGCTCCTCTTCCTCTGGCTCCTGCCATGGAGACCCATGAACAGCCCCCCGACACTGCCTGTGGCCCGGTGATGTCCTCCACCCCTCGAGAGTGAGTCTTGCCCCTGGGGGAGATCTGCTTGAAGCCTGAGCTGGGCATGAATGCCACGGTCCTCACCACAATGACTACTTTTGTCTGTTTTTAGAGCTGACCTGGAATGTGATTTGGAATCTGAGGTGCCATATCTTGGTCAGGACAGCTTTATGACGGGTGTGTTCTCAGACTGACTGACTCGCACGTTCCAAGTTTGTCATGTGAACAGAAAGTCAGACAGTTGTACATATGAAATGTTGGTCAGTGTACACACAATGTAAACACTGCTAACAGCTAACACACACACGCACAGATGCATTTCTCTGAATGAATGTGCATGGCAGGTGGGTGCATGTTCACATGCTCGTCACTTACTCTGCATTATGTAGGTGACCCCTGCATGGTGGCTTTGTCTCCATCTGGCGCTGTTCCACCCAGACATGGACGTATCTCTCTAGGCACCCCCAGCCATTCTACACCCAGACTCAAGACTCGACATGGCCATGGTGGAGTGAGTACAAAAGTGTTTGTTTATTTCCCTTAAAAACCTTAAAGAATAATTGAAATGTGCATTTAAAAATATGGCAATGGGCAAACATTAAAATGTTTAGCATGGAAAATTTTAGTTTAATTTTTGATACCAAGATGGATTAAGAATTATAATTTACTAAAAATTCAGATTCTTAGCAGCTCTTCACAATATTTGCTTGATGCTACGTCACAGAACTGATTATTATAAATCTGTATTTCTGTGAATTATGTCAGATGCTGGTAAGACAAGATCTGAAGATTATAATAGAATATTTTTAATTACACTATTTCAGGTATGGTGTGGTGTTTTGTTGTTGTTTTTTACCTCATTGTGGTGATTTTCTTGTGGTGGCTTTATTTTCTTTGTCACTTAACTTTTCATTAATGTCTGACACAATTGAGCAAGGTCAGTAACGATGTGTAAAGACAAGGAAAGGAATCCCATTCAGCTGCACTCTAGGCTTTGTGTATTTTAATTGGCAGGTTGTTCTGGAGCGTGTTCCCCAGAGGCACCTGGGAGGTGTCTTGGATGCAGTGAGCCAATCACTTGGTGCCAGTCCCAGTCAATCAGTCATAAGCAACAGGTATGACTTCAGTGTCGTGCTAATTTGTGTGCAGTCGTGTTTAAAGGTCTTGCTTACTGCAGCACACTACTTCTTGTGTATGTTGGACTGTGCTGATTCTCCTTCCAACAGTTCACTCTCAGGTCGTCCTCTGTGTAGTGGCACTACAAGGCTTGGGCAGCAGTGTAAGAAGAGGGCGTTGGCAGGTCAGGACTTCTGCAGGGTCCATGAGGGAGGGCATAACTCTTACAGTCGCATCACAAACTGATTAGCTCCGTACTGCTACTTGCATCACCAGTGAGCACATTAACTTGGTGTTTTTATCTAGTGTTATCACTTGTAATCTTTTGGTTTTGTTTTACTATTTTGTAATGGCTGTTTTTATTCATTCTTACTGTCAAACTAAAGATTAAAATAAAATGTATTTATAATAAATTATTATAAAATAACCATTGAAGATTGGTACGTGTTGGGTATTTCCATTCATAAATTAAGATGGGCATTAAATATATTTACCTCATTTCATAGTGTCCTAAAGACTTGAGGGCAGAGTGCATGTTATGTTAGAATTTAGGCTCTATGCCCAGTTGGATGTTGTAAATATTGAAGTGTTGGGTGTCTTAACTTTGTTCTGTAAGCAAGCGATGAACAGTTGTGGAATAAGACAATCGATGCCAGAAATGATTTAATGCAAAGCAGCTTCAGGAAAGCACTAAACTGTCCATTTATAATTAACCTAACACTAACCTGAGGTCGTATAACACATGCTATGTATTTGTGTTCAGCCAAATGGGTTCTATGCCCCATCAAAGGATGGCATAGTACTGTTTATTTTTCTTTAGTTTAGGAGCATGCCTTAGAAAGAAATGCTTTAAAAAAAATCTTTTATTCTTAAATTTGGCACATTGGGTAATTCAGATTTTAACAGATTACTGTCTGAAACAAAACACTGAAGCCCTCACAAAAAACAGTTAATCCTTTAAACACAGCAGAATGCATATTTGTGTAGATTCACAAGAATTGATTAAAAGAATGTGGTCGAATGTAACAAAAGAATAAAACCCTCCTCCCTCTTAAAAGAATTATGTAAAAGATACAAATGTGTTTCCACATCGGTACTGGCTCTCAGAAGAAAAACAATGGAATGTGGAAATTCTCTCATTTCAGATCCATCTGATCTATAAGAAGAAAGTGATTGATTTACTTAAGACAAATATGGAGAAAATCACCATCAGTAGTAACAATCTCTAAAATCTCACCTTTATTCTCCTCCATGTGTGGATGTTGTACTGTTAGAAGAGAGAAATGTCATGTAATTCACATACCAATCCATTGAAAAGTGAAAATTTCAGTTGAAATTTAAATTGACGCACTATTAATCTCTGCTTCAAGGTTCACGGCCCCAGCACAAACATTGTCCTCAAAAGTGGGTTGATTAAGGATGCCTCCTTCATTTCTTATGTTTATAAGATTGTCTCCCACTTCAAAAAGAAAAAACATTAATTTATTTTGTGAATTTGCAGCTATTACAGTGAATATATCAAATAATCTACAATGAAACAAATACCATTTTGTTCCCTTTGCTGAACATTGTCTGCTCCTCCCGTGGGTGTCATCGGTGGACCTCGTATTGAAGAAAATAAATACAGGAAATGCCAGTATAGAAAAATGTTTACTTCTCATTGTGGTATAACAATCATCTGGTCAGGATAAGATGGACATGCAATACTCAAGTTATATTTGCTTTTCCAACATTCTAGATAAATTAGTACAGCGAGATGGACAATTTCCTCACCTTTGTAACTGAACGCATGTTTAACATCTCCTTGAACTCTGTTGTTTAACACAACTGGAGCATTCACCACGCCACCTCTAGCTTCTATATTTACAGCTATCAGACAAAATTCCCACAGGTCAAAAACAAGAAGTTCTAGTTTAAATGGAAAGAGCTCAGAAATAGCTTGGGAGGTTTTACCTAGATTTTTCTGATTACGAGGTGGTCCGCCAGACATCATGTATTCAGAATGTTGCAATGCTACTTTAAATAGCTGCCAAAAGATATGCAAAGCGTAGTTTTACAGTATACAAGCAGGCACTTGAAACGCTAAGGTATATATCACAAAGGAATCGCATATACTAAAGAAGTATGGCCTGATTTTTTTTTAAATATCGTTAAATAGTGCAACTAGACTAAACTAACTTCCTTGCTCAGCTTCTGTTTCTGGATCACGATTGTTACTCTACTTCCTTTGCACTTCATATAGTTCCGGTTCATACAAAATGATTAAATAAACAGCAATATGATTTTTTTTACTTATTGCTTTTCAGTATTAAGATCTATCAAAAGTGGACTGTATAAACTTACAACGCTTCAATCACACTTCTCTGCCTTCTGGAAAATGTCGATGTGGCAACGTTGCACATCCTGACGATAGAAATGAGCGAATACCAGGAAACGTTGTAGTTCAAGTTTGTGGTCTAGGCCAGCCCATTACTGCCTCCACCTTGCATGGTTGCATACGTACGCTGCCTTTGCAGATGACATATCCCAAGAAGCTCACCCCTTTGCGATGAAACTCACATTTCTCTAGTTTGCAGTAGAGGTGGTTCTGTAGGAGGGTGCGGAGGACAGCCCGTACGTCACGCACATGTTGGTCCAGGGAGGAGGAACAGATCAGGATGTCGTCGATATATGCGACGACAGATCTACCA
This sequence comes from Electrophorus electricus, assembly GCF_041902795.1. Lineage (NCBI taxonomy): Eukaryota > Metazoa > Chordata > Actinopteri > Gymnotiformes > Gymnotidae > Electrophorus > Electrophorus electricus. The sequence goes on along the minus strand of NC_137500.1, from coordinate 8,218,068 downwards.
AGAACTCTCGCAGGACCTCATTGATGTAGGCCTGAAATATTGAAGGGGCAGTGGCTGGACCATACGGCAGGACTGGATACTCAATGTCCAGAGGACGTACTAAAAGCCGTTTTCCATTCATCGCCCTGCCTGATCGTTATGAGGTTACACGCGCTTCGTGAACACCCGGGCTCCCCTTAGCTGCTCGAGCACTGCTGAGACTAGAGGGAGCAGGTATGGGTACTGTTCCAACAACTCGTTGAGCCCCCTATAGCCTACGCAAGGCCTTAACCCTCCATCCTTTTTCTTCACCAAAAAGATACTCGCGGACGCCGGAGATGTGGAGGGTCGAATGTAACCTTGTTGTAGAGCCTCCTTGATGCATTGCCCCATCGTCCGTTCCTCCTCCTGGGAGAGAGGGTAGACCCTACACCTGGGTGGAACAGTGCCGTCATTAAGGGTGATGGCACCGTCCCAGTCACGATGCGGAGGAAGCTGTGTGGCTTTCGAGGGGCTAAAAACCTGCACTAGTTCGCTATACTCTTGGGGCACGGCGAGTTCGTCCCCTGCTTTAGGGCTTTCAATGGACGTGGACTGAAGAGGCATCGCCCGGAGAGGTGAGCACCGTCCCTCGCAGGTGGATGCCCACCCGAGGATATGGTTCTCCGTCCATTTTAAATGGGGGTTATGTGCCCTTAGCCATGGGACTCCTAGTGTGATTGGATGAGAAAGGGAGGGGAGGAGGTAAAAGGCAACCTGCTCCACATGCTCCCCTTGAGAAGAACACGAGGGGTAATATGTGTTATGAAACCCGACCTTACAGGTCCTCCGTCGAGCGCCCGCACGCTTAACGGAGTGAGGTTGGGAGATGGCCTTATCCCTAACCTTTATGCGGAGCCCCAGTCCATTATGTTACCCGCTGCACCTGAGTCAACTAGCGCCGACGCCCCTGATGTATAACGTAAACAGGCAGTCTACACATAGGAAAGGGTCGGGAAATGACTCACCGAATTATGGCGCCTCCCTCGATTTCCTGGTTTGCCTCGCATCCCTGCTGGCTTCATGGACTCCACTGGGGCTTCCACTTACCCGATCGCGGGAACTTCCTCCTGCTGTGGCAGCCCATGGTGAAACTGCCTGCGTCGCTCCTGCAAGAGGCGGTCATATGCGATATCTAGGTGTACCACCTCGTTCAGCGAGGAGGCTTCCGGTTTGCACGTTAATTCCGCCTGCAGATCCGCTCTCAGGCCATGAATAAACGCGTCGACTAAGGAAGGCTCGTTCCAGCGGGTTCCCGCAGCTAGTGTCCGGAACTCCATGGCGTAATCCGCCGCGGTTCTGAGTCCTTGTTTTAGGCGTAGCAAGGCTTGTCCGCATAGCCTGGAGATCACGAAAGACTTTGGCGTGATCAGGCAGTTGGGGTAGCTATCAAAAAAAAAAAAAAAGACCGCAGTGAACGACGAAGCCCTCACACTCCTCTGGTTATCCTCTCAGGGTTAGCGATTAGGCACTTTAGTCCTTATGTACATGTGGGGTTGCTCGCTGCTCCGGCCTCGTCGTTAGGCGATTAACATACTGCCCGAGGTTCATAACCAGTGTCGTGTTCGTTGATGCAGGAAAGAAGAGACAAGAAACAGTTCGTTACCTTGTGGACTTTTATTAATACAGAGCTCTGGAGATGTCACTTCACAACGCAGTGCGAGCGTGATCTAAAGCATAACTTTGCAACAGACAGACTTATAGTTGTCTCGTCTTGCGCCACTTCTACGTTTGTATTTTTCCATCTCAGCCGTCGCCTCTGTCTGACTGTCGCGTACACATGTCTTCTTCCATAATCACACATATGCACGTCTAGGGCATTTCCTGTTATGTCTGGACATACAGTAATTATTTTATTAATTCAAGCATTAGTCCTATTCCATTCTGCGCGTTATTCTCTCTAGGCACCCCCAGCCATTCTACACCCAGACTCAAGACTCGACATGGCCATGGTGGAGTGAGTACAAAAGTCTCCTTGTTCTAAAACATGTTGTATAAGGTACTACTTGAGTGTTTGTTTATTTCCCTTAAAAACCTTAAAGAATAATTGAAATGTGCATTTAAAAATATGGCAATGGGCAAACATTAAAATGTTTAGCATGGAAAATTTTAGTTTAATTTATTTGATACCAAGATGGATTAAGAATTATAATTTACTAAAAATTCGGATTCTTAGCAGCTCTTCACAATATTTGCTTGATGCTACTTCACAGAACTGATTTTTATAAATCTGTATTTCTGTGAATTATGTCAGATGCTGGTAAGACAAGATCTGAAGATTATAATAGAATATTTTTAATTACACTATTTCAGGTATGGTGTGGTGTTTTGTTGTTGTTTTTTACCTCATTGTGGTGGCTTTATTTTCTTTGTCACTTAACTTTTCATTAATGTCTGACACAATTGAGCAAGGTCAGTAACGATGTGTAAAGACAAGGAAAGGAATCCCATTCAGCTGCACTCTAGGCTTTGTGTATTTTAATTGGCGGGTTGTTCTGGAGCGTGTTCCCCAGAGGCACCTGGGAGGTGTCTTGGATGCAGTGAGCCAATCACTTGGTGCCAGTCCCAGTCAATCAGTCATAAGCAACAGGTATGACTTCAGTGTCGTGCTAATTTGTGTGCAGTCGTGTTTAAAGGTCTTGCTTACTGCAGCACACTACTTCTTGTGTATGTTGGACTGTGCTGATTCTCCTTCCAACAGTTCACTCTCAGGTCGTCCTCTGTGTAGTGGCACTACAAGGCTTGGGCAGCCGTGTAAGAAGAGGGCGTTGGCAGGTCAGGACTTCTGCAGGGTCCATGAGGGAGGGCATAACTCTTACAGTCGCATCACAAACTGATCAGCTCCGTACTGCTACTTGTATCACCACTGAGCACATTAACTTGGTGTTTTTATCTAGCGTTACCACTTGTAATCTTTTGTTTTTGTTTTACTATTTTGTAATGGCTGTTTTTATTCATTCTTACTGTCAATCTAAAGATTAAAATAAAATGTATTTATAATAAATTATTATAAAATAACGATTGAAGATTGGTATGTGTTGGGTATTTCCATTCATAAATTAAGATGGGCATTAAATATATTTACCTTGTTTCATAGTGTCCTAAAGACTTGAGGGCAGAGTGCATGTTATGTTAGAATTTAGGCTCTATGCCCAGTTGGATGTTGTAAATATTGAAGTGTTGGGTGTCTTAACTTCGTTCTGTAAGCAAGCAATGAACAGTTGTGGAATAATAGACAATCGATGCCAGAAATGATTTAATGCAAAGCAGCTTCAGGAAAGCACTAAACTGTCCATTTATAATTAACCTAACACTAACCTGAGGTCGTATAAAACATGCTATGTATTTGTGTTCAGCCAAACGGGTTCTATGCCCCATCAAAGGATGGCATAGTACTGTTTATTTTTCTTTAGTTTAGGAGCATGCCTTAGAAATAAATGCTTTAAAAAAATCTTTTATTCTTAAATTTGGCACATTGGGTAATTTAGATTTTAAGATTACTGTCTGAAACAAAACACAAGCCCTCACAAAAAACAGTTAATCCTTTAAACACAGCAGAATGCATATTTGTGTAGATTCACAAGAATTGATTAAAAGAATGTGGTCGAATGTAACAATAAAACCCTCCTCCCTCTTAAAAGAATTATGTAAGATACAAATGTGTTTCCACATCGGTACTGGCTCTCAGAAGAAAAACAATGGAATGTGGAAATTCTCTCATTTCAGATCCATCTGATCTATAAGAAGAAAGTGATTGATTTACTTAAGACAAATATGGAGAAAATCACCATCAGTAGTAACAATCTCTAAAATCTCACCTTTATTCTCCTCCATGTGTGGATGTTGTACTGTTAGAAGAGAGAAATGTCATGTAATTCACATACCAATCCATTGAAAAGTGAAAATTTCAGTTGAAATTTAAATTGACGCACTATTAATCTCTGCTTCAAGGTTCACGGCCCCAGCACAAACATTGTCCTCAAAAGTGGGTTGATTAAGGATGCCTCCTTCATTTCTTATGTTTATAAGATTGTCTCCCACTTCAAAAAGAAAAAACATTAATTTATTTTGTGAATTTGCAGCTATTACAGTGAATATATCAAATAATCTACAATGAAACAAATACCATTTTGTTCCCTTTGCTGAACATTGTCTGCTCCTCCCGTGGGTGTCATCGGTGGACCTCGTATTGAAGAAAATAAATACAGGAAATGCCAGTATAGAAAAATATTTGTTACACCACAATGAGAAGTAATCATCTGGTCAGGATAAGATGGACATGCAATACTCAAATTGTATTTGCTTTTCCAACATTCTAGATAAATTAGCACAGCGAAATAGACAATTTCCTCACCATTGTATCTGAACGTGTGTTTAACGTCTCCTTGAATGTTGTTGTGTGACAACAATGGAACATTCGTGACACCACCGCAAACTTCTATCAGACAAAATTCCCACAGGTCAAAAACAAGAAGTTCTAGTTTAAATGGAAAGAGCTCAGAAATAGCTTGGGAGGTTTTACCTAGATTTTTCTGATTACGAGGTGGTCCGCCAGACATCATGTATTCAGAATGTTGCAGTGCTACTTTAAATAGCTGCCAAAAGATATGCAAAGCGTAGTTTTACAGTATACAAGCAGGCACTTGAAACGCTAAGGTATATATCACAAAGGAATCGCATATACTAAAGAAGTATGGCCTGATTTTTTTTTAAATATCGTTAAATAGTGCAACTAGACTAAACTAACTTCCTTGCTCAGCTTCTCTGTTTCTGGATCACGATTGTTACTCTACTTCCTTTGCACTTTATGTAGTTATGTAGTTCCGGTTCATACAAAATGATTAAATAAACAGCAATATGATTTTTTTTACTTATTGCTTTTCAGTATTAAGATCTATCAAAAGTGGACTGTATAAACTTACAACGCTTCAATCACACTTCTCTGCCTTCTGGAAAATGTCGATGTGGCAACGTTGCACATCCTGACGATAGAAATGAGCGAATACCAGGAAACGTTGTAGTTCAAGTTTGTGGTCTAGGCCAGCCCATTACTGCCTCCACCTGGCATGGTTGCATACGTACGCTGCCTTTGCAGATGACATATCCCAAGAAGCTCACCCCTTTGCGATGAAACTCACATTTCTCTAGTTTGCAGTAGAGGTGGTTCTGTAGGAGGGTGCGGAGGACAGCCCGTACGTCACGCACATGTTGGTCCAGGGAGGAGGAACAGATCAGGATGTCGTCGATATATGCGACGACAGATCTACCAAGAACTCTCGCAGGACCTCATTGATGTAGGCCTGAAATATTGAAGGGGCAGTGGCTGGACCATACGGCAGGACTGGATACTCAATGTCCAGAGGACGTACTAAAAGCCGTTTTCCATTCATCGCCCTGCCTGATCGTTATGAGGTTACACGCGCTTCGTGAACACCCGGGCTCCCCTTAGCTGCTCGAGCACTGCTGAGACTAGAGGGAGCAGGTATGGGTACTGTTCCAACAACTCGTTGAGCCCCCTATAGCCTACGCAAGGCCTTAACCCTCCATCCTTTTTCTTCACCAAAAAGATACTCGCGGACGCCGGAGATGTGGAGGGTCGAATGTAACCTTGTTGTAGAGCCTCCTTGATGCATTGCCCCATCGTCCGTTCCTCCTCCTGGGAGAGAGGGTAGACCCTACACCTGGGTGGAACAGTGCCGTCATTAAGGGTGATGGCACCGTCCCAGTCACGATGCGGAGGAAGCTGTGTGGCTTTCGAGGGGCTAAAAACCTGCACTAGTTCGCTATACTCTTGGGGCACGGCGAGTTCGTCCCCTGCTTTAGGGCTTTCAATGGACGTGGACTGAAGAGGCATCGCCCGGAGAGGTGAGCACCGTCCCTCGCAGGTGGATGCCCACCCGAGGATATGGTTCTCCGTCCATTTTAAATGGGGGTTATGTGCCCTTAGCCATGGGACTCCTAGTGTGATTGGATGAGAAAGGGAGGGGAGGAGGTAAAAGGCAACCTGCTCCACATGCTCCCCTTGAGAAGAACACGAGGGGTAATATGTGTTATGAAACCCGACCTTACAGGTCCTCCGTCGAGCGCCCGCACGCTTAACGGAGTGAGGTTGGGAGATGGCCTTATCCCTAACCTTTATGCGGAGCCCCAGTCCATTATGTTACCCGCTGCACCTGAGTCAACTAGCGCCGACGCCCCTGATGTATAACGTAAACAGGCAGTCTACACATAGGAAAGGGTCGGGAAATGACTCACCGAATTATGGCGCCTCCCTCGATTTCCTGGTTTGCCTCGCATCCCTGCTGGCTTCATGGACTCCACTGGGGCTTCCACTTACCCGATCGCGGGAACTTCCTCCTGCTGTGGCAGCCCATGGTGAAACTGCCTGCGTCGCTCCTGCAAGAGGCGGTCATATGCGATATCTAGGTGTACCACCTCGTTCAGCGAGGAGGCTTCCGGTTTGCACGTTAATTCCGCCTGCAGATCCGCTCTCAGGCCATGAATAAACGCGTCGACTAAGGAAGGCTCGTTCCAGCGGGTTCCCGCAGCTAGTGTCCGGAACTCCATGGCGTAATCCGCCGCGGTTCTGAGTCCTTGTCTTAGGCGTAGCAAGGCTTGTCCGCATAGCCTGGAGATCACGAAAGACTTTGGCGTGATCAGGCAGTTGGGGTAGCTATCAAAAAAAAAAAAAGGCCGCAGTGAACGACGAAGCCCTCACACTCCTCTGGTTATCCTCTCAGGGTTAGCGATTAGGCACTTTAGTCCTTATGTACATGTGGGGTTGCTCGCTGCTCCGGCCTCGTCGTTAGGCGATTAACATACTGCCCGAGGTTCATAACCAGTGTCGTGTTCGTTGATGCAGGAAAGAAGAGACAAGAAACAGTTCGTTAGCTTGTGGACTTTTATTAATACAGAGCTCTGGAGATGTCACTTCACAACGCAGTGCGAGCGTGATCTAAAGCATAACTTTGCAACAGACAGACTTATAGTTGTCTCGTCTTGCGCCACTTCTACGTTTGTATTTTTCCATCTCAGCCGTCGCCTCTGTCTGACTGTCGCGTACACATGTCTTCTTCCATAATCACACATATGCACGTCTAGGGCATTTCCTGTTATGTCTGGACATACAGTAATTATTTTATTAATTCAAGCATTAGTCCTATTCCATTCTGCGCGTTATTCTCTATTAGTGTAAGCTTAGCATTCATTTAATTTATGCAACCCCACACCAGCGAAGGTATCTCCCCTATCTCCTGCATCTACTGCTCCATAGCCGCCTTCTGGGCAGCCAGCAGGTGAGCCTGCTGTATATAGCGAAGACGTCTGGCCTGATTTTTTTTAAATGTTGTCAAGAAGCGCAATTACATTTACAGCTTTTAGGAGACGCTATTATCCAGAGTGATTTACAAAAGTGCTTTGTCATTTCCTCATAGAATACAGCTTAGCCAGTAGAGTAGGTTAGAGTCCAATATACCAATGATCTAGAATACTATAGAAATACAGGGATCACTGCTGATGCCTAGAAGGGCAAAAATACATAAGCTCTATTTTAGAAAACGATACATACAATAAACAACTAGATGAGTACAACTAGATAAATAAACTTAACTTCTTTGCTTGGCTTATGTGTTTCCAGATCACTACAATTCTTACTCCCTGTTGTACTTCATGTAGTTATGGTTCATAGAAAATAAACCATACTAACCATAAAAATGATAAAATCATATTGCATTTTCTATCTAAAAAATAAATAAATACATTAAAATAAATATATATATATATATATATATATATATATATATATATATATATATATATATATATATATATATATTTATTTATTTTTTTTATTATTTTTTTTTTTGTCTTATTGCTTTTCAGTATTAAGATCTATCAGAATTGGACTGTATACACTTATACACTTGCTTTCCTTAAAACACCCTTCTCCGGCTTCTGGCATAAAGATTCGCTCACGGTGTACATGGCTCATGATGTATGTGTTGTATTTTCCATATATGTTCTCTTTGGATAAATTCTGGAAATAAACACAGATTTCAGGATATAGGGCATTTTGAATTGTGTAATGCCCCCCATAGGTTCCCTGGCATAACTAATCAAGACATCTGCACATCTTATGGAGGCATATAGTTATACACACAAACCAGAAGGCAAGTGCCTATAGCCACATCTAAGAGCCCAAATGCCTGGGATCCTAACTAACTGGTATATCAAATGTCACAGAGCAGTAATAATATAGATGTATACACATCAAAGGAGAAAGCCCGGTGCAGTCTGTTCTGTTCTTTAAATGACTACATCTGGAATGCATGCCCTGGCTTCTGTGTGATGGTGTGTGTGATATTCCACCTCTGGTCATGCTTCTTTCAGGTAGGGCCAGGCTGAGAGAGGTTCATCCAGGGTGGCCACGTTAATAACAGCCCAAACGAAGACATACAGGGGATGGGGATATAACTTTATAACACAAAAAATTTAAATAATTATCTGTCTAGATAGTTTGATCTAAAAATCTAATAAAAATGAATGTTTTACTCACCAAACATGGTGCCTATTTGCAGTATTTAAGACTGGCATAGAGTAAAGAAGGCTTGAAATGCATCTTTCCTTCTCTTTGAAAGGAAAGGATATAATGACCCCTGTGACCTGAAGTCATTTTTCTTTTTGGTGTTTTCACACTATTGCAAACATCCTCGCTGACTAATATTTAGAGTGTGGACTTTCTGTCTGTTACACCACTGAAATATAGGGTAGTTGTTTTGACATGTACATGACACAGTGACATGCTAAAATAGTATTGATCAATTGGAAGAAACTGCCAGTTCACTTCAGAAGGATGACAAATGAGTGTCCATCCAGGCGTTCTGTTGGACAGAGGACAGGGAGCTGAAAAACCGGGCTGCCAGTCCTGGTCTGTCCATTCTAGGTTCATCATCTACCTTGATATAATATTGTCTGGAGGAATGCTGACCAAATGAGCAGTGGTAAGAAGTAATGGAGTATGCCTACTTTATTCTTGTACTTAAAAAGCTTTTTAAAAGATTTATACTCTGAATAGCTTTGTATTTGTCTTTAAGTTAGGCCTATACTCCAGCACGGGGGTGGGGGGGTCAGAGAGAATCACTTTTGTCTGTAATTTATGCAGTTACATGTGATTGGGGAAATTTTGGGAGGTGAAATGTACCCAGTTGAACGGTTCGCAATTGAACCTGAAAAAAAAGCTTTAAAGAACCAGCACTTGGTTCTGAACCTATGGAGGATGGACTTACATTTAGTCTTTGGTTGTGACAGACCTCTACACAACCAATGTAGTCTAGCAGCAGTAAGGGAAGTGTAATGTCCGGGGCCATGATAGCTAGCTAAGATAGCTGTGTGTCAGGTCGGCTGAAATATTTGGGAAATTTACCATGGAATCTTGGTTAAGATAATCAGGTAATCTTATTTAGACATCTCCACCATATGGATAGAAAATTATGTGATTTCTTACATCTGCCGTCATGTAGTTATCTGGCTACTGAAACTCTAGCTAAAGTAGGTTAGCTAACCTAACGCTAACAATCTAATTCGAGCAAGTCAGTTTGACAATTTGCTAACGCTAGCTAGCTTGTCAGTTATCCAAGTTACCATACGCTTCTGCTAGCTATCTAGCAAACAAACATGCCGTCTAACCTAGCTAGCTAAGCCTTCTGTCTAATGTTTTTCAGAAGGTTTTGTTTTAGCGTTTACTTCCATACTCAGAAGTTAGCTAACTGGCTTAGGTAGCTTTCTAGCTACATCAGAATAACACTGGGTTTGCATCCTCGTCCTCGCAACGACGTTGTGTTACTTACTATAGGGAGCACAAATACTGGTATACAGATATATAACTGTAGCGTTAGCTAACTGCCTCACTATGTTACTCTCCAAATGTCATGCATGTAAATTTTACTACATAGCATAGCTCAGCTAGTTAACCTGGCTAACTAAACCGGCTAAGGGCGTTACTCAACATCAAAATTTCTCCTGCTGGCCAACTACTGCAGTTCCGAAATCCTCCCTTAACATGAGAGGACCTGACATAGCTTTTTAGCAGCACATGGGTTTGTGTTTTCACTGTTTACACGGCCAGACCTGGTGTCATGGTTGAGGTAACTAGACATAAGTAGGTATCAGACTGAATTTCAGATATGTCTCTTTTGAGCTAATAAAACTAATCTGATTATGCACAATCCTCATTTCACAATGAGTACTTTCGTTCTCGCTTTGATCCCTGGCACACAGTGGAAGTACTGTGATGCATTGCACGGAACTGTTTTATTTCAGACATGAATAAAATTGTTAATCTGGCGTACGGCCAAAATGAACTAGCATGTGATGACCTCTGTTGATTTAAACTCATCCTGCATGTTCTCTGGAAGTGGGTCAGACTACATATAAAAGTAGATCCAGCTGGCATGTTGCTAGTAAAATATTTAGGAGCCAGTTCACTGTACAAGCAAAAATGTTACAGCTAAGTGACCTTTTACTGGTTAGGGATTCAGTTTCATCTTGGGATAAATTTCACTGTGAAAGATAGTCAATTTCAAAAGGCAGTGTCAGTTTAGTGTCAAGCACTTGGAATAAACAAGACCCTATAAATTGAGCTAGAACCATTTAAACAAGTTCCAATTAATGTAATGTCCACTTACCAATTTAGTATGATACTGGATTAAGCTTTGTTTGTCTACGCCCTATTAGATATAGAAATCTTTTCTCATCATTGTGTTATGTAATTTTTCATGTAGTAGTTTTTAATATATAGGCTTCTAGAACTTTTTATATCTTAACACCTTGATGAATCTGTGAATTAGCATAAGATGTATTATATTTTATGCCATTTTTAGCTTTGCTGTGTATTAATGATTGGTCGAGGTAATTCTGTTGTGTTTTCTGTTCTGATGTCTGCCTTTTATCTGGTATAATAAACATTTAGGTATTTCTACCTAGAAATAAACCAACAATGATTTTGCAAAGAAATAGTTTCACAATAATGGAACCAATCTGAAAGGATTAGCAGTCTCCACAGAACAGCTTTGCTCTCTTATAAGAGCATTTTTCCTCTGGCATCACGAGTGTGTGGTTCCCCCAAATGCAGTGAGTTCTGCCCTGGTGGAACAGATCACGTGCTGCAGTCCACATTCCTCAGGCTCTCAGCATCTATTTGATGCACAGCAGGGCTGAGGGTCAGGGGTTGTGGTGGGTGGGGTTGTTTTGTGCCAAGGCTTGGGTCTTGACCACACTTGAGTTGCCTTCCACTATGACTACTTTGCCTGGACTCTCAGACATTCTCCCTGATGGCTCTCTCTTTCTTGATCCGTCAAATTAAGAGTCTGAAGATGAGATTCTTCTGTGTCTCTCAGGCTCTCTTTAATCACCACAAGCAAGTAGGTATGCTCACAAGTGAGACTGGTTTGTATAGTGAGACTGATTTGTTAGGCAAAGGCCATTTCTGTTTTGCGATTCTAACGAGTGGCAGAAGTCTTCCTCTCATGACCTTATATAAGAAACTTGTTTGGAGATTTTTTTATAAGTGTCTGTTACAATGGAATAACCATTGTTGCTTTTGTTTAAAACATTTGTCTTGAACAGTTGGTGGTTTTTCCTGACATAGATCAAGATTTGTATTGGACTAATATGGTGATTATCCATTATAAATCCTCCTTAGCCTGGGAGCAAACCTGATCTGTATGAGTTGAGCAACACTTCCGTCAGGTGTGATTAGGAAATGTTTAGGAAATGATACTGGCTCGGTGATGTCAGCTTTCACATCTTAGTCCTTAAGCCCACAAGTCTTTACAAAACCAGGATGATTTACTTTTTTATTAAGGACCATTGCTATTATTAAGAGCATTCATTTCTCACATTTCCTAATGTACAACTTGGTTATTGTAGTGAGGTTTGCAGCATAGTGAAACTGGTGCCTGGGACATAAATTTGTTTAAGGCTTGGTTGGAGGGCCTTAAATGACTTCCTCTACTCTGGAATCTTTTTGTGATATGACATGAGGTGCGCTGCAGTGTATTTCAGTATAACATATCATAAGAATAAATATATTGGTCCTCTGCTACATCTCTGATCAGTCATGCAGAGTTTATTTTGAGATAATGAGACCAATCTCGTTATGTGCAGACTCCATAATCTTTCGGCCTTCTTTTTCTAATGTTTTTTTTTTTTTTTCATTTTCTCTTTCTGCTCCCATTACTATTCTTTCCCTCCTTTCTCCTGGCCTTCTTTCTCTCCTGCAACAGTTTGAGCATCAGGTCCATATGGCTGTGTATGATGAGGACATTCTGAAGAATCCTTTCTACCTGGCACTGGAGAAACAGAGACCAGACCTTTGCAGCAGAGTGGCAGAGCTGCATGGCATTGTAAGCATATTTGCTTTTGTTTCCTTTCCTTTGTCTTTTTTTTTTTTACTTGCATCCATTTGTGAATAAACCTTTGGCAGCTTTGTGATTTCTTGATTCCATCTGGTGTAATAGCCACAGTGTCCAAAAAATATGCCAGGGATTAAGTGGAGTTGCACTGGGTTCAAATAGATAATGCTATCTAAGCCCTGTAATGTGTTGTCTGCTGACTACTGGTATGCCAGTAGTGTTACTGGCACTATATAAACTGTAGGTGTTGGGAGAACTGCCATATGTTTGAACACTCAACTATACCGTATGTTTAGCACTGTGAGCACTCATCCGGTTCACAGTGGGAACTTCTAAGTTGTGTGTTCATTTTATAGTAAATGTTTAATTTTGGCCATGAGAGCAAACGGACAGACAGATGATCAGATGAGGTTCAGTTTTTGCCATGTGATGGTTACCATGGCACGCTGAATCAATAGGAGGCTCTGTACAGATAGATCACATTAACAAGATCTTCTTTAAACAACACTGGATTAAAATATTTCTGCAAAAACTATTTGTCTTGTTCTTATCAGACTGGAATATTGATATTGGTGCTGCTGAAAGTCCCTCGGTAGCATATCTGTACCTGTATAATATGTTTTTTTTTGTCTGAAGTGTGAATGACAAAAATAAATAAATAATAGTTTTTACTTTGAGTCTGAAATATCAAGTTGGAAGCATCATGGTCGATTTTCACATCTTTTAACCACAATTGCAGCCTATCATCTTGTTTTGAAACTGACATTTTAGCTGTCAAGGTTGGCCTGGGTGAGTGTTAGAGTGCATTAGACCACAGATACCAGAGATACTACAGAGTGAAATGGTTGTTACTTGAGTATTCACTCAGACTGAGCTGACCCATGAGTTTCTGCTTTGCATATGACTTCTGGTCATATGCTTCAGGTCTTGGTTCCTTGCCATGGAAGTTTATCAGGTGGTTCTTACTCAGCAGCGCAGTTTGAGAGCTATGTCCTCCATCCGGCAGAAGAGGGCTACCAGACCATCGATGGCAAGGTACCCACCCGCAGCGCACAAACACACCCACCTCTGACCAGCCAAATGCAGTTGTGAGCATTGTTTTTAAGCAGGGTCCTACAATGTGTCTTTCAGGAAGTAACCATAGAAAATAACCAGGTGCATTTGGGTTCAGGATTTTCTGTGCCCATTCTATTCGAAGAGACCTTCTACAATGAGAAGGAGCAGGCCTACAGTATCCTGTGCGTCTCTCAGCCCTTCGACTGCAAGACAAACCGAGGTAGAGCGGCGTCCTTCTGTTCCCTCTGCAGAGTCGGCACTTGCAGTGTTATTGGCCTCTTTCCATGTCTAGTGATCATCATGCATGTTCCAGTGACATCAACTATGAAACGCACCACATTCTTACTGTGGGGAAATTTCACTTCAACTCTGATATTTAAATGCAGTTCATTCTGGACGTACCACAGGGCCTACGCAGAATCTGTTTTATTGCATCATTCCTCCAGAAAGGAAGTTTCTAAAGCAGTAGTGAGGAGACTTCAGTGTCTGCAGAATCGCTGACTGTAAGCTTACGCCTTGAGACACACGAGCAGCTCATGGCTTCTGTGGTCCATTCAGACCTGTTCTCTTTTACCTGCACCATTTATCAGTGGAGCTGAGTCCCGTCCCTGCCCTGTCCTGCCTGAACAATGCCGAGGATGCGAGGAAATTCCTGGGCCGCTCTTCCGAGAAACTGGACAAGCTCATCACGGCCCTCTGCCATTCCCTCAAAGAGCAAGAGAGGAAGGGCCTCCGGCATCACATAGTAAGATGGGCTCCTCCTTTCTGCTCCTTCATGCGCTAGAGTATAGCGGAGGATAACCCCACACGCCGTTCCTTCTCCCTAGGACTCCGTACATGCTGTGTACACAAAGTGTCTTCAGTGTTTGCTGAGAGACTCCCGTCTGGTACGTAGAGCTTACTGCGTGCACTCTGCCACTATGTCTGCGCTGGCATCTCATGCTGCGGGCTGATGATGGGAATGTTCTGGATTTCAGAAGGTGCTGGCCAAGCAGGAGCTCCAGATGACTCTTCTCAAGCAGGCAGTAGAGGTGAGACATGAACCTGCAGAGTCTGACTGCCTTCAGCCACTTGGCACTGTCCGCATGCTGCATGGTAGATTCTGGGTGTTTCAGGATGCATTTATGAATAGAGCATCTATTCTTCACACTGCTTTTTTTTTTTGGCAGATGTACATACATCATGGTATCCATGATTTCCTCTTTAGTTACGTGGGAACTCTTGAAGCAAGCCAGGTGTGTGTGTTTGGTTTTGTTTTGGGTTTTTTTGTTAAATATTTGGGGCAATTTGATGTTTTTAACTTTTCCCCTCTTTCTCCTGGATGAGTGTATGCATGCTTTTGTAACTACTTTCTTGTTGCAGTTATACCTAACGTTGATCTATTATAAATCATGCACATTATACTTTAATAGGATGCTGCATTCAATAAAACAGCACGAGGACTGCAGGATTTGCAGCAGAAAGATCTGGGTGTGAAGTCAGAATTCAGGTGAACATCCCTTTTCTTAAGAATGTAAAAAGGGATTTGACGACTTAACTGCTTTCACATCCTTTTTTAGTCCAAAGGTAGTCAGACAATCTGTTATGATTAAAGTCAGAAACTGAAAGCTGTTCCAAGATTTAAAGGGATTTCACATTGGCTCTCTCTCTCTCTCTCGCTCTCTCTCTCTCTCTCTCTCACTCTGTGTGTGTGTGTGTGCGCAGTATAAACATTCCCCGTGCTAAGAGGGAGCTGGTTCAACTGAATCACTGCACCTCCCCTCAGCAGAAACTGCTCTGCCTCAGGAAGGTCGCACTCACCATTATGCAGTCGCGTGGCCGTGCAGGTATGCTGCTGCAAGTTGTGTGTGTGTGTGTGTGTGTGTGTGTGTGTGAGACATTTAAGTGTTTTTAGCTTTTAGCTGCACATGTGGGCATAGTTTTTGGCAAGTGTGGTATAACATATAAACCTATTTCAATGAAAACCAGACAAATCCTAAACAGGAGTTCTACAGAACTAGGAGTTCTACATGTGATAGTGCTATTGACCAACCCACTTCTGTATACACTGATCTGTTTTCTCTCTTTCTCTCTCTCTCTCTCTCTCTCTCTCTCTCGCTCTCTGTAGTCAACTTTAAGGCAATATGTGCAGATGATCTTCTTTCAGTTATTCTGTATCTGCTGGTGAAAACAGAGATTCCTAATTGGTGAGTATAGCGGTAAACCTCCCCCTTAGTCAGCTCATCACATTCAGCTGGAAATAAGTAGTAAAGGCTTTTACTACAGAAACCTTTCTGTGGAGCCCCTAAATGGACCTTTGCCAAAATGTTAAGTCCTGGGGCTTGTACATGTTCACAAGAAACCTTTCGCATGCTCAGCAGACTTGTTTGGATGCTCAAAGTGTGCTCCAGTGTGTAGCTGACTATGGCTCATCATGGAGTTAAAGGGCATGAGAGAAGAGCATGCGTGCACATAAACCTAGGCCTGCCGAGCACTCCCCTCTGTGACTAGCACGTTGATTTAATCGGCTGTGTTTGTGTGCATGACCTGTTGCATTTATTATCCTATTTTTTCCTTTTTTCTTTTGTGTTACTGCATCTGGGCAGCCAAGCTGCAAATGGGCAAAATGGAAACGGATCATGGTTTTAAGTCATTTCCTTAATATAATTCTTTACTGTTAAGGTCATTCTCTACCAAAAATTGTGTGTGGAGCAGGTTTTCTCTTTTTTGCAAATGTCCCTTAAGGTAGACTGTTCATGCGTGCCTTTTTCTTTGAGCCACTGAGAGCATAATTATGTGAATATTAATCATTTTATAAATGTTTGTTCTCCTTTCCAAGGATGGCAAATCTTAATTACATAAAGAACTTCCACTTCTGCAACTCCGCCAAGGATGAGCTGAGTTACTGCCTGACCTCGTTCGAGGCAGCTGTGGAGTACATCAACCAAGGCAACCTCAGTCCAGGGTCCATGGTGAGGGAGAACAGAGCAGAGCTTAGCCCTCCCCTTAGTTCACTTCAGGGTTAACCACTGGCATCTCATCTGACTCTCAGAACAGCTGGACCTAGCATAAAAATGATGCTGTTTTTGCACAGTGAAAAAGTGCATCAATTTTCCAACTAAATAGGACATTGATTTGTATTATATTTTTGGAATATATAATGAGCAATAATATGAAAATGAAAACCAGGCAATATTTGAAGCACTTCACCTGAGAGATTAGACTGTCAGTTCTATAAGGGGAAAATGCTATGATCATGTTATCTTATCACATGCTATGTTAGAGTGGATCCTGTTTTTTTGCTACGAGAGCTCATAAGATTTCTCAACCATTATTCATTCATGTTGTTATTTTCTTGCTTAATAATGCTTTATAGACAATGTCAGATATGTTCTCTGCTGTGCAGGGATCAGGGGAGCTCAGTGATAAACTGTTCCTCAGGCAGAAGATGAACCTTCTTTCTCAGAGTTCTTCTGCACCTATAGACTGTTTGTTTGAGGTGAGAATAAAAGCCAGCTTGCAGTTCTACTCTCTCTTGAAATAAAGAAGATGTTATTTGCAGATTTGACAAATTTGCATTATTTGCTTAAGAACACTGCCATGAATACGGAATGGTAACAAAACATCCTCCAAAAGCACCGTCTCCCAGTGATCCAGGATTTGGTGATGAACCATGCTTTTTCCAGCATGACGGAGCACCATGTCACAAGGCAAACGTGATAACCAAGCAGCTCAGTGTACAAAACACTGAAATTGCCATTCATGGCCATGAAACTCCCCAGATCTCAATCCCATTGAGAACCTGTGGTCAATCCTCAAAAAGAGGGTGGACAAACACAGAAACTGATCAACTCCAAGCACTGATTAGGCAAGAATGGGTTGCCATCAGTAAAGATTTTGCCCAGAAGCTGATATCCAGCATGCCAAGGCGAATTGCAGAAGTCTTAAAAAATAAGGGTCAACACTGTAAATATGACCTCTTTGCTTAAACTGGATGTATTTGTCAATAAAAAGTTAAAAAACCTATGAAATGCTTATAATTGCACTTCACTTTACCATATAAACATCTGACAATAAAAAAAAAAACTGAAGCAGTAAACTTTGTGAAAAGCAAAATTTGTCAGTCTCAACTTTTGACCATGACTTCATGTATGCTACGTGTATGGACGTGGATAGACCTTTGGTGTTTACATGGTTAAACTGAGGTTATTTTGTAATCTATGTGTGAATATCTTATCTATATTCTAAATCTGTGTGTGTGTATGTGTGTTCCATCTCTGTGTCTGCAGCATATAGCGAATGGGAATGATCTTGAGGTGCAGCGCTTGCTCAGTGAGGGTGAGAGTGAGAATGACAGAAGTAGGATGTGTCACCCACTCTGCTCCTGTGACTCATGTGACCTGCGACTGTCAGGGTCAGATTCTCTCTTCCTCTCTCATAACCCCCCCCCCCCCACACACACACACATACACAGTGAGACACACTGACTATTACCGTGACACATTCAATTACGTGACTATTGAAAAGTATTTTCTCTTTTCAAAATGCTACTAAGCACTTAAGAAGTATCTCCGCAACAGCTGTACATGGTTATTTCAACAAGTAATAATAATCCAACTTTATGAATATTATTAAGGATTGTTCATAGTAGGCCTCTTCTTTGTGAACAAGAGAGTGTTCATCTTTTTCTCCTTATTATTTGCCTTTTTCCTCATCCAGGAGGCTGAATGACCCCTCCATAGTCACGCCGTATTCCCGGGATGACCGAGGCTACACTCCTCTTCATGTTGCTGCTATATGTGGTTAGCTGTCTCCTGATATACTTTACATTGCGTGCCCACATAACTTGGGTACCTCCACACGGCTTGCAGTGGTTTCACGAGTAACTCTTTACATGTCATGACGTCTTGGCTGCTCCCTAATGTTAAGAGCTGTGTGTGGGTCTAGTGTGCTCGGGCTGATACTGTAAAGAACACATATGCCTTTAATCAGAATATGTTCATTGCCAGTGTTGCAGGCTTCACTTCTGTAAGTGACTGGATAGGAGACTTGACAGGAGGCAGTATAAATGATATTCCCTGTGTGTGTGCGGGTGGGTGGTTAGGTCAGTCTCTGCTGATTGATCTGTTGGTGTCGAAGGGAGCTGCGGTGAATGCCACGGACTACCACAGTCTCACCCCGCTCCACCTGTCCTGCCAGAAGGGCTACCAGAGTGTGACGGTGAGCGTCCTGCTTTCAGTCACGTCGCCGTGCCGTTCAGGGACACAGACATGGCTGTAGAGGGCCAGCTCCTCTCCCTCACTCTGTCCTCTCATTCTCTCCCCGCTAGCTCCTGCTGCTGCACTACAAGGCGACCACGGACGCCCAGGACAACTACGGAAACACACCTCTGCACCTGGCCTGCATGTACGGCCACGAGGACGTGAGTGGCAGCGAACCCCACACCCAGTCTCACGCACTCCTGCCTGGGCCTCGAAGGCCAGCTCGGGGTGAAATACGCCCAGCATGCTTATGCCTCCCCGGTGGCACTGTTGCGTTATCCCGTGCGTGTGCGTGTGTCTCCCAGTGCGTGAAGGCGCTGGTCCATTATGACCTGCCGGCGTGCCGGCTGGACGTGCAGAATGATAAGGGGGATACGGCTCTGCACGTGGCGTCTCGCTGGGGCTATGAGGGCATCATGGAGGTCCTGCTGGAGAACAGCGCCTCCACGCTCCTTCACAACAAGGCCGGTCAGAGCCCGCTGCACTGCGCGCTCAATGCCAAGGTCAGCACCCCACACAGCAACACCGCACATGCAGAACCCATACCGGAACCTTCCTAGCTATGTACTACTGCGAAGGGTTCAAAGCTGACCACCAGAGGGGAGGTTTGCTGAATAATGCATTTCTATATTTGTGTAGAAGTGTTTGTGAACTAATGTTTGTGGGTTAATTTCCCATTTGAAACTCCCATTTGAAGAATAGGGCATTGCTGATCATGTGGTGCGGTAGTCAGTGTTTTGTCTTCATTCTGTAGGTTCTGTCCTTGCTAGAGCGTGCACACAATAACTCCAGTAAAAAGGGGAGCAGTACTGAGGTAAGCTAAGAGACGACTCTACACTTTTTAAATATGAAAACGGCACCATTCAGAGATGCAACTCCGAACTGACTACATAGTTTTCTTGACTTCCTTCTCTCCGTCAGTCTCCTGGTCACTCTCCACAGCCATCGGAATACAGTAGCCGACGCTCCTCTGTATCCAGTAGCTTCTCTCGCCTCTCTGTGGAGGCCCGCTTGGAGAGTGAGCATGCCCACGACAAGGAGGTGAGCACAGTGCCCCATCTCTGCTCCTCAAGGAAGCTTTGCCTGGGCTCCAAGCGGCTAAGAGTTTCCCCCCTGGGCGCCGAGGGGCTAAGTGTTTCCCCTGTGCTTCTCTGTTCCTCATGGCAGGTGGAGAAGATGCTCCGTGCAGTGGCAGATGGAGACGTGGAAATGGTGAGCCGTTGTTTCACGTTCATTGTAATGTGCTTTGTTTAAAAACTGGAAAGAATCTTGAAGGCATTCAGATACCCACAGCAGAAATCCAAGCTGCAGTGGTTATAGTATTTAAGCTCTGTGTGTGTGTGTGTGTGTGTGTGTGTGTGTGTCTGTGTGTGTGTTGGTAATTCAGGTGCGCTACCTGTTGGAGTGGTTAGATGAAGACCTGGAGGCAGATGAGAAAGCAGAGATGCCTGAGAAGACAGAACTGTGCCACCCTTTGTGCCAGTGTCCCAGATGTGAACCCATGCAAAAGGTTTATTTAAAAACACGCCTACGCTGCTAGATACAGTACACTCCTGTTATTTACTTCCGCGAAATACTTTGTGCTTACCCGCGTGTGTACGCCCGTGTGCCTGCGTGTGTCTCCAGAGGTTCTCGGCGCAGCAGCCGGACTGTCTTGGTGTGAACAGCAGCAGCGTGGATGGCTTCACGCCGCTGCACGTGGCTGCTCTACACGGGCACACGGCGCTGCTCGCCCTGCTCATCCACCACGGCGCCAACATCAACAGCCGAAACGGCCAGAGCGCCACGCCCCTCCATCTGGCCTGCCAGAACAGCCACGTACAGGTGCTGCTGCACAGCCTGGGCCGGACCCTGCCCACCATAACGGGGTGGTGCTTCGGGACTTTCATTTTCCCCCTTTTATTCACCATTTGAGCAGCAAGCAGTCACACACAAACAGCTCATTTCAGTCCTAGTGTCAAACCTGGCATTTCAAGTGATCGCAATGACGACAGCACAGGGAACAAATCTGATTTCCGCACTTCTTTGTTATATAAACGTTACCAGCATTATTGACACGATGACACAACACTGCTCATTACAGGCCATAACAATGATCCGAAATCATCATGTAATTAAAGCCGATTGGGAAGACTCATTACGATCGTTTTCCACTGAATCACAGCAACAGCACCAATAGCAGCATCTTCTCAGGCCTCCATGTGCATGTTGTGTAGGTGGTGACCTCACTGCTGCAGTGCAATGCCAAGCTGAATAAGAGGGATCAGTTTGGGAACACGCCTCTGATCCAGGCCTGTCTGAAGGGACACGAAGAGACTGTGGCGCTCCTGCTGCCGGTATCCTGCGCGCTCCACAGCACTGACGTGTTAGGAAATCCGACTCGAGTACCGGTCCGTTGACCGTCTCGCTTCCTTTATTGCTTATTGCAGAGTGGCGCTTCGGTGAACCTGGCCAATAACCAGGGCAACACAGCCTTGCATGAGGCAGTGAGAGGAGGTCATCAGACGCTGGTGGAGCTTTTGCTGCAGGCCGGAGCTCTGACGCACCTCAGGAACAAGAGACAGAGGACGCCCCTCGACTGTGCTCAGGAGACCGCCAGCAAGGTACCGTCTAACGCCAAACACCTGGCTCAGCCTAAGGCAACGTTTCTCTGCTTGGGTTACCTTTGACGTTGCAAAGTTATTTATTTGAAAAATTCAAATAAAAGCCGCATTTTAGAAATGCACTGTTTGCAAATTGTTTTAAACGTGTGACTGGCCGATTCCAATGCTCAATCTTTCTTTCTAAGAATTATAACAGCATACAGAAACATTTTTGTTTTAACTTTTCGTTTAAAGGAGACTTCTTACATCTCAACATAAAAATGTGCTCTAGGTTATAGGACAAACCTTTTCTTTTCACAGACCTCCAAATAAAATAAAGAGCAATATTTTTACTTTTCCAGATGAAAACAAGTGCACCAGGTAATAGAAACGAAAACTGAAGGCTTTATTATTGTCAGCATGTAGGTCTAATGCAGTCACAGTTATTTGTGTTGTCGCCCTCGTGTGGTGAACAAGTGTAAATATGATCGGAAGAGAAGCGGGTATGTGAGACTAATCTGCCAGTCAATAATTATGGCCAATCGCACAGAAAACCGGCTGATTTCGTTCACCGGCACATTTGTTCAGTGCATCTCTAATGTTAATATTTTTGTTTCCATGTTCAGAGATGCATTCATGTTTAGTTAACAATTTTTTATATATATAAAATAAGAATACCAAATGAGAAAAACAACATTTTGCAGAACACAGCGATTTTGAAGATTCTACAGAAAGCCAGCGGCCCCACTCATGAAGCTGACTTATTCAAACAGCTCTGCACACCCCAAGGAGATGTAGCGAAAAGTACGGGTTCCTCATACCATACGCCACCGAGAGCAAAAACCACCATTACCGCATGAATTGGCATGAATTAGACTTGGCTCTGCGTTTATCAGTGGTTTCTCCTGATGCAGTGCCCTCGCTCGCCCAGAGGATGAAGGAACGGGGAGGTAGTACTGGGTGGAGGCTACAGGAGCAGACTTTACACAGGTAGCAGCAGAGAGCGTGCACCAAGCATCCACAGTGGAGCTGTGCTACCTGTCAACTTATTTATCCATCCTAAACCAGAAAAACCCATGTATCCCGACTAGAACTTCAAAAAGGTTAATAACTTCAACAAAATATAGTTCTTTCTGTCCTTTCTGAATTCTGACATGTTTTGTATCACACAGTATACAGCAGAAGAAATCCTTTCTAGCGGACACAACCACTGCCTCCACGGAGTCTCCGACCCTGGTAACGATCTTTGCATTATGTCTCAAACACTCTTGTGCCCAGCCATTGGTGATGTGTTGCGCTTGTGTCGCTCGCAGGCTTCGGGCGGCCGCAGCGATGAGAGGTGTCTTCACAGAGGGGAGACGGTGGATGGCTGTGTCCCGTTCGGCCACCCCTCGCCACGCCCTCTCTCCCCCGTCCTGCTGGCCTCACAGGGCCAGGGCAGAAGACTGACCCGCTGCCACACCATCCACCAGGACCCGGGCCACGGCTTGGCCCGTGCCCTGGAGCCCACAGACTGCTGCTCCTCCGCCGACCAGATGGCGGAAGCCAGTGCTAATGGCCCACCTGTTCCCTGTCCTAGCCCTGCCCCTGAACCTGCACAGGTTAGCAGAGAGCTGGAGGAGGGCAGTCTGCCTGGAGCAGCAGAGGAAGACGACATGCAGCAGAGGAAGATGAGCCTGGTCACTGCATCCACAGAGATGGACAGCATTGTGGTCTGACATTGTGCGCAGGCTGAGAACTCTGAATGCTTTGGTGCGCTTGTGAAGACTCGGAACAGGTTTAATAAGGCATGCTTCAGTCAGCATTACTGAAATCAACATTACAGAAAGTGCCATCTGCAACTTCAGCTTGTGCTTAGGGCCATTCAGTCTAAATAATTGATTAACTGAATGTGAAAGAAATAAAAACTAAAAATATTCTGACATGGATTGAGAGGATGTGAGAATAGATATATAAGAATGCTTGACTGTTTTCTTTTTATTACTGCTATTGTTATTTTCGAATAGAAAGGGAGGTGAAACTGACAGTGTAGCTATAGCAATTTTGGACTGTAGACAGCCTGACTTGAAAATTAAAGTGTAGCACAACATGACAGATGTTGAAGACAGGCTATTTTAGTGATAAAGAAAACTTTTAGCCTGCAATTTTGTTTTACCAGCACTTTTTAATCATATGAATGCATCATAAAAAGGGATTGTTACACAACACATTTACTGTTTTTATTTTTGCTTTGCATTACATTTTCTATATTATGGAAATTACTGTTTTATATTTAGTTATCGAAAGACTTGCACTTAAGTGAATATAGCTTAGGTATGACTTACAAAAGCTAGAACTAGCGTCTGTATGTGTGATGCCCTTCACAGTCCGTGCTTGTTACGGCTCTCCTACAACCTGAAGTCTTAGAGAGATGCCTCTGACTTTCAGTTTTTCTCCATTCCTCCCATTTGGACCTTTTTCACATTCTGACTTCTGACTGAACGTTAAAAACTTGATGGGTTGCATTTGGCTATTTTTTCTCATCTTCCTCACAATTTGAATGACTGTGAAATGTAGATCTAAAAAGTTCTACTGAAAAAGGAAAAACAAAAAAAGCACCTTCTTAATTTTTCTTAGTCGTCAAATAAATGTGGAAAGTAGAATATCCTCGGTGCATGCACACAACAAATGCAAAAGTGCAGATGCGAGCGCCCTCTGGACAACATTTCAGACATGTACTTTACTCCTGGAAAAGTATATGTTTAGATAGTCTTAAGAGATGGTTATTAGACAGATGCCCTGAAGGTGTTTGGTGTATGCTTAACCTTTTTTTCTGTCAGATTAATCCTAATCCTGGAGTAAGGAGTGGTTTAAAATGGTGTTTTAAGATTAGTCTGCATTGGAGAATGCATTTTTTCCCCCACTGACAGTAACTGTACTTCAGATTTATGGTTGGTTTAGCAGCTCTACATAAATGTGGAGAAAGTTATTTTTGTATATGTGCATTTAAACTGAACTATGTGTAATAATGCAGTGAATGTGCCTTACTGAATCAGTGTCAATAAATCCATAATAAACTCATAAATAAAAAAAACAATGTCAGGAATTATGACTTAATTGTCCTTGATGCCTAAATGATGCTTCTTAGGTTCGGGTACACCCTACCAATGGGGGGAATGTTTATTTCAGCAGGGGAAGACCTGGCTAGATCTACACAGCTGACCTTGAAATGAACCATACCGTTTGAAACGAAGGGCCCTAAATAGAATTTCACTTTCACTGTACAGACTTTCTAGCTGTGCCCAAATTGGGACTTACATTGTAAAATGCATCCATGAGCCCCTTTTTTTAGAAACAGCACATCTGTGGCATTGCACAATTTCTGTTAGCCGTTCTGTCCCTGACATGTGAGAAATCCTGGTAACGCTATTGTGCCTGATGCTAGCTCAAGACTCACAGCTGTGCCACTACCATGACAGCAGTAGTTTTGTGAGCAGAACAGCAGCTGGCAACATGATCATGGCATCAGATAGCTATAGTCCTTAATTTTACTCTTATAAAATGCTCTTCCTAAAATGTTGGTGCACCTCATATACCCGGTGAGTGTGAGTACAAGGTAGGTGTTTCTAATACAGTGGCTGGTGAGTGTATAAGCTGTAAGCAGTAAGCACTCTTAAATCTTTGGTGTTGTAAACGTCAGTGGTAGATTTAAGAGTAGAAAAATGAATTGTGGGAAATGTTTGGTAGAAATAGGAAATTAGATTTTTGCCAGCTTTCACTGTGGGAGTGCCTCAGTGAAATGTGCTGCTAGCACGGGGATTGATGGATGTGTTGAGCAGACGGGGAATCTTATGGCCCTTCTGATTTAATGAAGGAGATGTAGGGAAATGTAGTCATTACCATTATTAAGCGCCAGGGCAGTTTCACAGCCAACCATGCATCACACCGATAGAAAAAGATTAAACCACTTAGTCTAAACGGGCAAAAAAGGAGCACTTTCATAAAAGTGCATTAAATGATTGAAACACCGTTTTTGAAATATGCTTCGCCTTGAGACTGGAGGCCCAGTTCCCACGAGCACTCTTACTTCAGATAGTGTTAAAGTGCAAATCGCCAGCGGATTCATTTGAATATGGAGCGAGCGGGAGGGGGGAGGGGAGAAGGAGAGGTCATCAATTAACACATTAAGCAAATATCAGAATGAAGTGTAGCACGCACGGGCCCCTGGAACAGGAAGAAGAAAGTCCCTCTGTCAGCTCTTCTGTGGCAGGACCTAAAGACCAGAGAACATAATTAATCTGATACCCTTTCAACCTGTTAAATACAAGAAATCAGTTTTCTTTTCTGTTAGCTCAGTCTCAATTTGTGGTGACTGCTCTGGGAGAGACTGTTTCAGCTGAGAGGTGCAGGCTATTTCTGATTTTCTACAATGGGTCTGGTGTGCAACTGCTGCAAGAAAAACACCTCTGTTAACGTGCACCACAGAATGGAGTGCTGACTGAACCAAGCTAATTTGTAATGAAATGCACAGAGCGCATTCATCCTTAGTGTCTTTTATCTTTAGGAATGATCTAATGTTTTGGGTTATCCTGGTTGAGCGGCCTTAACAATCATCAGTGTGGAACATCCCACAATAGTCTCCCTCAGCATTGTCGGGATATTTAATATCCAGGAGAATGTTCTTCTCTGACATTTAGGCCATGATAGTGCACGTGGTCAACCACAGGCATGGTACTGTGCGTACAAGTGAACACTGCGATTCTCAGACTGGCACGCAGCGTTAAGCAGTAACGCCCCTTTCGATATGGGGTGGCTGCTGCGTTGTGTGTGAGTGTGTGTGTGTGTGTGTGTGTGTGTGTGTGTGTGTGTGTGTGTGTGTGTGTGTGTGACCTGATCATCCGTTATGTTGCCATAGCTGCTCTAGATGTGACAAAAGCTCCTTCTTCCTGCATTTCATTACAGTCTCTAATTAAACATTTCAGTCCTCTGCAAATGACTCCAGGGCCAGCGGCCGCAAGACCTCTGAACCTCCCCCTTGTAGAACAAAAGCCCCAATTAGATAACAGGCAGTAATGAGAAAATCTTTTATCTTTGCATATAATTAAATCCCAAATGAAAGGACATCTCAATCGATTGCTTGGAATGACAAGTTCGTAAATAAATTAGTCTTGCCAATAAATGGCAAGACAAGATCAATAGGCAATGTTAACCAGTTATTGGAGGCTTGTTTTGTAAGCAACACACTGTCAATATATGTCAGCTGGCTGTGTTTCTCAGTGTAGTATTGGGTAGTGTCAGACCCAGATATGATGGATCCTCTCTCACACTGAAATATAAAAATGAGAACATTTACATGTCAGTGTGACCTTTTATGCTATTCAGACGAGCAATCCGCAGGGTCTGTGCCCTATGGTCTCCATCGGATAGATTTTGTCAAGCCCCAGTGTACATCAAAGTACAATGTTTGTCATGTTTGTCATGGTTAACCTTTTCTTCAACAGGAGAAGGAATTACCCTTAACCAGTGCTGAACATTTTCTGTTCTGTGCTATACTTTTTATGGCTTGGCATGGCAGTGTGAAGAGTTTTTGAAAAGCTTCTGCACAATTACAGCAGCTAACAGTAGGTGTACATCACTAAAGATGATGCCAACAAAACGCTTTTGAGAAAATCTGCCCTAATATCTGTCAGAACAATGGAGCAGAAGGACGAACATTAGAGGGCAGCGTTGTCCTAGAATTACCCTGTCGAGCGTTCCTTGAAAGATGCCTGTGAAAGCCCACATATCAACCGTGTCTTTAATTACACCACGTAGACTAAAATGTTGATCCGATCTACATGGTAAACATATCGGTCAGCTAGTAACACGACTAGTGATTTGGTGTGACTTTCATAAGTGTTTGGGATCAGCAACTGCACACTTTCAGTAGGAACTTATCACTAGTGGTGTTTTTGGCTGTTATGGATTTTAGTGAGGAATTATCCGTAATAGTATTGGATTTTGAAGACTTACCGGGAAAGAGATACCAATTACTTGATAATGATCCAGTTTATGTAGCAAAATGAGGAAAGCATGTCAACACGTGCGTATATTGACAAACTCTCAGAGTAGAGACAGCGCTCACCATCACACGACCAAAATATTGGCATGTTGTCCAATTTCAAGGTGTGTCTCTCTCATGTTTGCTTCGGTAAACATGGGTAAAGCTTGCAGGCACACACAGATCCATACTGGAGATGTTGCATCAAGTCTTCTGCAGTGTTGTTTAATGTCTGTTTCATCTATCTGTGGATGTGCATGCACAGAGTTTCTCCACTGTAGGACAGGACAGATCTGATCATCTCTCAGTTACTGAAAAATGGCAACAGCCAGATCTGCATTTCTTTACTTAACGCCCCTTTTTATTAATTCTGTTTTGCGAATTGTCTAAGTTATGAACATGTGTGGAAATGGTAACATGGCTATAAAATTCAGATTTGGGGCGTGATCATTTTCAACTTCAAGTTATTCAGCATAGACATTAAATTACTCAAACTGCGTTTTATCCATTATCTGTGCCTAAACGTTTTGCCACATATGTAGCCTATTTCGCAATCTCTCTGTCCTGTTGAGCTGGCGTGATGTTTTTCAGGAGTTGGTGAGGCTTGCATGAAAAGACTGTTGCTCGGGCTTATCACTTTCCAGCGGGGCGAGTGACCCATTCCTGCTATCGCCGCATTACACCTCGGGTGGTAACTCCACACACCCGAGCGTGCTGCGGCCCGTTATTGGGCCTAAACTGTAAACCGGCTCGGATTACAAATCCGCCGTGCCGTTTCTGGGCGCAAATGCATGCCATCGAATAACCAATCACGAGGAGGATGTCGACTTCACTCCGACCAAACTGGAAGTTCCCCGCGTCATATGCTCGCGCACCGCGTGGCTGTGAGCGCGCCGGCTGACAGCCGTTGCCGGGGGGCGAGGCCTCGCGCTGACAGGAGCAGGGAGCCTGATTTGAGGGCGAGCCGTCACGAATGTCACACACTCTGCCTCCCCCCTCCGTCACGACTACCAGCTCCTCTGGAAGCGCGCAAGCCTCGTCGACGGCAAACTGACGGACTGACGAAAGTTTTGGCAGACAGAGAGGAAACTTTCTCTGACAAGGTGACAGCTCTTGATGTATCCGGCTGTCCAGTCTGCGGGCCGTCTCCAGAGGGAGGGAGGGAGGAGAGCAGAGGAGTGAGGGAGGGGCTGGAGAGGAGAGGGTCCCTAATCACTAATTTAGTGCCAGCCATGGCATTCTGCCGGGGGGCACACACACACACACAAATGCAGGGCTGTACACACTTACATGGACAGACAGGAGTACACGGACCTCTTTTCTGCAGTCCAGCTTTGCTTGGCTTTAGTGTCTGGGCAAAATATTCATTTTATAGATAGACAATAGCAGGTAAATAAGGTATTTAACTTCTTTTGAATTTAGAGTCAGTTTTATTAGCTAAGTAGGCTTTTATTTCTGTTGATAAATAATCTGTGCTAGGAAGTCAATTGGACTGATTAATATTAAAATGAGGTTTTGTTAGGGGGGTTTTTTTGGAAAAAGAAAAGTAAGTTGTATATTTGAACTAAAATCTATTCGTTTTCACTTTACATTGGTGGTCTTTCTACCTGTTCATTAGTTTGATGTGGGGCAAAGCCCTGACATGTATGAAAGCTGTTGACATGAAGATTTGTGAATTTATAGACAGTTTATATTTCTCGTGAATTAAAGAATCTGGAATGCACCCAGTTTTTAAATTTATGGCTAGGTAGCCACTTAAAGACCCTTGACAAACACCCATGTGCACACTGCCGGCAAGGCTCTGCACAGTCTTTCAGTTCAGATGTTACGGGACTCTAGCAGGCTTTTAATTGACATTTTCATTTTTCTCTTCTGTTAATGCTCGGGTAACCATACATTGTTTTGTGTTATTTAAGGTGTCTCTGGCTTTTTTCACACTCTCCGTCTCTTCAGTGGGAGTGCTGTGTATATCACCAGCTCAGCTTATCTCATTTCATTAATGTGATCTCCTGTCCATTGGCTGACAGCTTAATGGCCATTATTTGTGGTTCCCTTCAAATAAAGCTCAGACAGTAAATTGCAGTCTGTGGCAATTGGGATCTAAGAGCCACCCTGCATTACTATATAATATCTATTCCTTTAATTAACTGAAAGCAATGCTGACATTTATTGGATTGCAAGTTACTTGTTAATGGCAATAAATTGCGGAGAGGGAAAAATATCATTGCTTATTTTACATCAATAATTTGTGGACCTTTAGCTAATGATTATTCATTATTGTCCCCTGTGGCTGTTCTTTTCTGTTCTGTTTGTTAAAGCGTACTGAGTTATATCCTCAAACTAGGCTTTAAAGGAGACATGAGCTTAAAGGAGACAAAAGATAAAAAATGTCTGAACTGGGAGAACAGTCCTTATACATGCTTCACACTGCACCATGTATGTAGCAGATATACTCCAGATATGTAGTGGAATATGACTATAGAAAATATATGCTTCATTATGTCAAGGTACAGGGTTGAATTAGATCTTATAGTGGGCCAGTTTAATGCTATTATGCTAAAAAAAGAAAGAAATGTATTTGTCTGCCTGTTATGGGTTGTAATATTTGTAACAATACATAATTATACATCATGGGTAGGAAATATGCAAAAATAAATTCATAATTAGTATACAGTTATGTTTATAATGTAATTTATATATTATATAATTATTAAAACTAATGACAGATTTTCTGTTAAAATATGTAACTATAGCAATAACACATCAACACAATACAATAATAACAGTAATATATTCACATTGCCCATCTTTGTTATGTGGCCATAACCTGTATCTAGTACACCACGTATGTTTCACTGTAACTATGTGTATTCTATGTTGTCAGTTTATGGGCACTCACTACATGTACCAAAAAGTACAGAAGATTGAGATTATGGCTGCATTGTGAAGGTGTAAAAGCCAGGGTGAGGCAGAGCCATGTTTTCAGTGCGGCCCTGCGCCTTGTGCCCTGTACGAGACCTACTGCGCTGACTCAAGGCACCATTCCTTACATGTGACCATTTGAAGTCTCTCAGTCGCCACCAGTTCGCCACTTGTGCAAACATTTTCCTTGTCAGCACGGCTTGGTCCAGAGCTTCTGTCTCTCTGCCCACTGTGGTGCTGATCATACTCCAAGGCCTTCGTGATCTGACAGGCGTGCCCCTGTGATGACTGGCTCAGGCCAGAGGCCGCCTGCTGCCAAAAACCCACTTGGGCTGCACCACAGCCAAAAGAACAGTCAGGCCCGCTCGCCGCTGTCTCGTCCAATCAGGTGGAGCCGTACTGGAACTGGGCATGATGGGATACGAGCTCCAGGGCCAGCTGGGGTCTTGGCCTGATGTGATGCAGTAGGCCCATCCTCCTCCTTCGGGGCAGCGACCCACTGAAGTGCGTCAACTTTGCTTCTGTCATAGCCAAACACAGCAGTCTGAAATTTCTCCTTCCATCTTTCAGAGTCAGAGAGAGAGAGACTCCGAGAGAATGCTTGGTGACAGAATCCGCTGTCCTGAAATGAGCAGCCTGTCTCGCTCTCTCTGTCCATCAAACACCCTCCGTCACATTCCCCGATGGCCTTCATAGTCTCAGCTCTGAGCAGCCGTGACAGCCAAATATCTAAAAAGTATCTGCTATTTTGCAAGACCATCAAAAATAAAAAAGGAAGACAGAACGCTCATATGACAGGCACTAGTTTTACATACTACAGGCAGGGAAAAAAAAATGGAACAATGGTTTAGGACCACTCTGCTTAATAAATCTAATAAATGCTTAATAAATGTAACCAAATGTGACCATCTACATTCAGAAGCCAACCCAACATCTACATAGCCCATTTCCACTCGCTAAACTCAATTGACACTTTATCTCTAGTTAGCAATGATATAGAAAGGGAGGTCAGAGGTCACCCTCATGTTTAAATGAATGCTTATTAGTTGTGTGTCTGATTGCTGGGTGCAATGGCAGTACTGGTTTCCTGCAGGGATTGGCAGGCCGCCGTCAGGCTGAGAGGCCAATATCACAGCGGCCCTAATAGGGCCACATATTGGGCTAATTGTCAGCTGCAGTTGGAATGTGGACAGTATGAGGCTTAATTAGAACTAGCAGTCCTCCAGTGTGAAGTGTGTCAGGAGAAGTGTTTCCCACAGTGCATATTTTAAAAACAGACTGACTTCAGACTGTGCCTAATGATTTTTTTTAGTTCAGTGAAACAGATTAAAAAAGAATAAAAGAGGAAAAAGCCATTTTGCTATTTTGCAAAAAAAAAACAAAACAGTCACCTAAACTTAAATATTATTAATGTGTTTGTTGTTTTTCGAAGCAGTTAAAACTAATTTCTAATTCTTTCTAAGAACTTTCCTGAAGTGGTAAGAAGGTCTCATCAGTTGTGCCACATCACACACCATCTGTAATCTCTATTTTAACCAGGATTAAATTATCATCTTAAAAATGACATGTGAAAGTGCTAATTAAAAAAGTGAAGTTAATTGTTCGCGTAGTGAAATGTCCGGGTTATTTGAAGCGTAGATAATCAAAAGACTTGCCTGTATTCTTCGTCTTGGGGTAAAGCTTGCTTAAAATCATCTTCTCTGGATGTTGAGTGTGATTTCACATAATCCTGACTTATCCCTCACTTTAAGATAATATTTACCTTGCCTGTTTCTTTACAGCAGAAATAAATCTTATTAACCAATAAATCTTATTATGGGATCTCTTTTACACCACAGTCAATTTCAACGAAAGGAAATTAGATGAGAGCTTTATATATTTGACAAATAGATAATTGGCCTTACTTAACTCTCACCCTAAAATTGCACTTTGTAAGAATATAATCTTTTTAGAATTATTGAAGTATTCAATTAACCAGATTAAATGACACACCCTAGAAACATGTTACAAATGAAGAATGCCATTTCTCTCACCCCACCTCTCTCTCCCCACTCTTTCCATCTCTCTCTCTCTCTCTCTCTCTCTCTCGCTCTCTCTCTCTCCCTCCCCACCTCTCTCTCATCCACTCTTTCCATCTTTCTCTCTCTCTCTCTCTCTCTCTCTCTCTCCCTCCCCCCCCTCTCTCATCCACTCTTTCCATCTTTCTCTCTCTCTCTCTCTCTCTCTCTCTCTCCCTCCCCCCCTCTCTCTCATCCACTTGTACCATCAGATGGTAGCTGTGGAGAGTTTCAGTGGTCAGATGCTCTGTTAAGGGAACATCCCTGTGCTAGCCGCAGTTCTCTAGGATGACCCGGCCTGTGACCTGGTGTGTTTGCATGCTGAAGATGAACCATTCAGATATAAGAGCATTAACCAGACTGTCAGACCCTAATCAAGTGTCCTGGTGAGCCATATCAAAAGGGCTTTCCCCATCTCTCTCTCTCTCTCTCTCACACACACACACACACACACACACACACACACTCACATGTACACGCTGTAGGTATCATGCTGACAAGTGGTGATGTGGCCCGGATAAGTCCTGGGATGATGTGATTTGACAGATGGGCTGTGGGTGGCCGTGTAGTGAGATCCCTCTAATCGATTAGTTTTAGTTAAGTGCACTCTGAGATGATTGTGCTGTGCCTTTATCGTTCCCCTCCATAACACTGACAACCTTTCATGCCTCTCATCCTGCAAGAGCCTCCTTTGGTGGGCCTGGGAAATCTGTTATGTGAGATGATCAGATCTCGCTACCCCTCTTTCTCACCTCTGTGGTGCATGGGGTTCACTTAAAATCACAGCACAGAGCCTCTGCTAGATTGTGTGTTTTGAACACAGCACTTTTTTAAGGGTATAAAAATGCCGTTTGTCAGAGAAAGAGAAAAGAGACTGGGTTATGACATTCTCTCTGTCTCTCTCTTTCTCTCCTTCCCTGTCTCAGTGTTCCCTGGGGCAGTTATTATGGCCAGCACCTGTGGGCATGGTTCATGGCTCAGACCAGCTCTCTCTCCAGGGCTCATTATTACTGTATTACTGTATATTCAGCTGTCCCTGGAGGAGGACTGAGCTCGCAGACCATCCCTCCCTCCTCTCTCTCTCTCTCTCTCTCTCTCTCTCTCTCTCTCTCTCTCTCTCTCTCTCTCTCTCTCTCTCTCTCTCTCTCTCTCGGGGTGCAGAGTGACTCCCTGTGGCATCAGCTATTGTATGTTCAAACTCCAGGACTGCAGAGACGCTTGGAATAATTGTGTGGTTATTCATGATGATTCCGTAGTTTTTCCAATACAGATGAAATATCAAATACTTTGTTTATAGGGGAGTCAGTAGCTAGTCGCAACCTTTCCTGTGAATGTTTGAACTATTTGGCTGCCAGAAAAAGGTTTTTTTTCTTGCAACAAAAGTGAACAATAAGGTGTAGACCAAGTGCCACTAAGTAACATTGTAATAATGGCCAACTACATTAGGAAGTGAGAATGATAATGGGAGGAATGTTAAAGACAACAGAGGACCAATAAACTGGATTCTGTTCAGGTAACTGGTTGAGATAATCCTCCCAACTTCTGGTTAGAGAGTACTATCTTGTCTAACTTGTTGCAACAATTTTAACATGTACATTGCCTGGATAAAGGAGAATAACATAATGCTTTCTAACCACCTGCACAGTCAGCATATTCTTTAATTTAAAATTATTCGCACTTCTGGTATCTACAGTCTAGCTGACAGAAGTTTGTCCTGAGAGTCCCAGTGAGTTTAGTTGGAGATATCAGTTTGTGTGCTTACCGAGTTCTGGTTTTCATTTCTGTCTGCAGCCTATGTCCTGCTGGTCAGTGGTGTCTCACTAGCAGGAGATAATGAGTTGACTTGCTGTTTATTTTAGAATGGCCTATTAGTAGAAGCACTGGGGGGCTTTCCCGTGTGGGAAATCCATTAGTAATGAGCACAACCAGGTGCTAAACTTCAGCAGCTGTAATTATTATCCCTTAATTTCAGTTGCTTGAACTGCAGGCTGTAATTCACAGGCTTCTTTGGGAGTGTGATTGTGTAGGAAGGAGCCTGGAAGGTTCTTCGGTTTGTTCTGTTGACATGCAGTAAGTTTGATATATATGCCCGGATGAATCTCTAATTACCTTTTGGCAGGGATTCCACAGTTACTTAGCACTGCCCATCATTATTTTTATACTGCAGGGTTTAACTGTAAAGTCCTACAGTGTAATTTGGGATAGCCCACTGTTGTCTTTATGGAATTTAAGGAATTGTATTCATTGAAAAGCCATTGATATTTTTTGCCCACATGTTCGAGTTGTTTTCTAGTGTATTTACCTATATTAGATTAAACTTGCAGATTCATTAGTTTTTAGCATTTAAAATACGGTTTTTATGTTTAGTGTAATATTGCATATTCTAATTAAGCAACTTAAAAAGAAATGCTAAAAAGATAGAAAAGGTAGAACATTAGCGGTGGTGCTGGTATGGGCGTGGAGGGGTGGGGCTCATTGTGCTATAGGAGGCTGATATAGTTATTACAATTGTTATAGGGTCAGTAATTATACTCTGAGGACAAAGCTGATTGGTTCCTCGTGTAGCAAATATCCCTTGATAGGTCAGAGAGGCTCAGATATCGTCTTGACTCTTGTCTGATTGAGCTTTGCAGGGTGCTGAGCCCCCCTTGTTTCTCATCAACAGTCCCATCAACACACACACACACATGCACATAACACATGCACATACGCAGTTACATGCACACTGGGTATTCAATTCATAGCGCATCTGAGATGTAATTTTAGAAGTTTCTAATTAAAGCTGTACACGGATTGCCTTTAATTAAACATGCACACTGTTCATTAGTGCTCTCCACAACAAAAGTGGTTTCATTTGGTACATAATTATGCAAAAAAACCCCAAAAAAAACATCCTCATATTGCTGAACAAACAGCGTCTCTTCTCTCAGGCTTTAGTCAGTAGATTACACACAACACTGTGAGCTGTGATGGCATTTTTTACATTTTCCATTTCCAGCATTCTAATTTCCCAAATACTTAAGAACAAATAATACATGTTAAATGTTAAACAAATATTAAAATTAAAATACTGCATATATTCATATTGTACAAAGGATCATTTCCGGAAATCTCAGAGGCTGTTTTAAAAACTACTAAGAAGCCAGGTACC
The DNA here is from genome assembly GCF_041902795.1 of Electrophorus electricus. Classification (NCBI taxonomy): domain Eukaryota; kingdom Metazoa; phylum Chordata; class Actinopteri; order Gymnotiformes; family Gymnotidae; genus Electrophorus; species Electrophorus electricus. The sequence continues at coordinate 8,182,613 of NC_137500.1, read as the reverse complement.
AATGAAAATGAAAAACAATACAATAATTTTGTTGAATAGTTTTTACCACTTGTGAAAGGCGCAGAACAGAAACACCCTGGAGATTCCTTACTGCCATCTTATGGAAAATTACACACTCAAAAAGTAGACTCTCTGAAGAATTAACACTTAATTACAGCTTAATTAGCATAATTATGCATGTTAATTGCATCTCAAATGGATAGCAGTTGTCAGGAGAGTTGAACCATCTGCAATGGTGGAGAATTGATACATTATTATCCTTTCAACATCTCTTTCCTCATCAGCTCTTGATAGTCCACTCCACTTTTAACTCAAAAATAAATAAATAAATAAATAAATAAATAAATAAAAATAAATATATATATATATATACATTTATTTTTGTCACAGACTCTTATGAAAAACTCCAAATGGTTTCCAAGATGAGTGCGGTCGAACAGATGAGGTATTGAGGTATGAGAGGGCGCTGGAACCTGGAGGATGCTGGGAGTTTGGGTGGGAGGTGGATAACAGGAGGGCATACGGGAGGCTGATGCAGTGAGCATGTGACTGGGGTAGAGGGCAGAGAACTGGTGTACAGTGAGAACTGCACCATGCATTCAGCAGCTTTCATTTGATAAGGAAAATCAGATCTTATTTCTCAAAACAATTACATTGCATAGTGAGCCGAGACCCCTCAGTAAAGGGTTCTCACTTGTGCTATTTCGGGCGCAGACTGAAAGGGCACATGGTCGGGAGTGGATTGATTAACAGTAGAACAGAAGATTAGTCTGGAGGGCAGGGACTTGATCAGGGAGGAGTCTTGAATGTGTTGCCTCTTCTCATGCTTTGTAGTAAGCGCCAAGCTTCGGGCTTGAGAGTGGAAGAAGAGCCTGCATGCTCAGAGCCAGGCTGGTGGCACGCTCTGCTAAAAGCTACCAGCATAGAGCAGATTGCTGGAATAACATCTTTTCCAAACCCTTTGTTTTTTACTAATGTTCATATCATGTGTTGCCTTGATGTCTGCTCAGTCTGACATGAGTGAGGTGACTGGATGATTTCAAAGTCTTGCTCTTAACTTACTGCAGTCTTTCTTTTCTTTGTTGGCTCTGTCTGGACTCCCGTCTACCTAATGGGTTATTTGCATTATCGATGAGTTCACCCTGTCACCTCCAACATAGACTCTTAAAAGAGAATAATTTTATGCAAATTATATATTGATGCCCTAATGATTAATTGGCTTCTAGTGTTGTTAATATGCAGTAGTTGTCTGGTTATATGCATTTCTAATTACTTTGTATCACTCTGTTCAAACAAGTGGGAGACTTTGATCATTGAAGTGCTCAAAAGCTTTTTAGCATGTTTCTGCGGAGGAAAGAGTCGAATAAGCACCCAGCTTTACAAAGACAGGCAGGAACAAATCAATTCTATGCAAAACAATTTTGGGAATATAAACACATGAAAGTCTGTAACAGCTTTAAGATCAAGCACGATATTTTAAAACATGTTCAACTTGTTTCAAATGACTTAACTATTTATAAAAACATCTATGTATTTCTGATTATAGCAAGAATATAAGCCATTATTTTCTTCATTCTGAGCTCTCTCTATTCCTTTCACACACACACTCACACACACACACACACACGCACACACACACATACACACACACACACACACATGCACGTACACACGCACACTCACACACACACACACACACACACACACACACACACACACACACACACACACACACACACATACATACACATACACACACTCACACTCACACACACACTCACACTCACACACACACACACACACACACACACACACACACACACACACACACAGTGAAGAGGACTGGCAGGCTGCTCATCCATCTTCTGGTGAGACAGCCCAAAGTGGCCCGTTTTGCCCTTTTGATTCACAGATGGGCTGAGTGTGGCAGCCGTTTTAATTTTAAATGAAGTGGAGGCATAAAGTCTCACATAGCCCCCTACTCCATCATCCCTGTCCCAGCCATCAGCACCTATCAGCGCTGCAGAACGAGCCGCCACTGGCCCCTACATGAATTAACACTTACTCAATAAAAACGCGCCCAAATTCACCCCAGATTGATCACAGGAAGTAAAACCCCTCTTCTCACTCTTCACCCTGGTACATAATTCAGGTGCAAGTGTAACATCTGAAACTACAATAGCACTGTTAAATATTCAAGTGCCAGGCCCATGGGATAATATAGAATCTTATAAAAGTGCCTTTTTTTCCAGAGTCCAGCTTGAACTGCCTTGATTCTGGGTATTAGGAGGAGCAGTTTTACTCTTTCACTCTGCTCCATGGTGCCATTTCTCAGCACCGCATTTATCGGCACGTTATGTGGTTTTTGAAGATCTTCTCTGACCTTTTTTTTCTGTCCTGCATAAGGAACAGTGAGAAAACACAATTGTTTCCACCAGGCTCACGGTTGCCTTGCCAGTCCTTTGGCTTGCTCACGATTCCACTCTGCTCTGAGCAGCCATGAGACTCCGAACACCCAGATTCCCTCTCTGCTCCCCCCGTCCAGCCCGGCGGTGGGTGCGAGACCTGCAGGATGTCACTGTCAGCCTGCATGCAGGCTGAGCTCCGGTGTGACACAGAGCTGACCTCTACGCTCTCTCTTAGCCCACGTCTGTGGGAAGGTTAGAGCGTGAGTTGGACCGGTGAGAGGCAGAGCGTGCTGACTGCTGTCCTGTCTGATTGGCCTGACACTCTCACTCATTGTGAGGTACAGCGACCTGTCTGTCTGTCAGTCAACAGTGTGTGTGTGTGTGTGTGTGTGAGAGAGAGAGAGAGAGAGAGAGAGAGAAACAGAGAGAGAGAGAGAGAAAGAGAAAGGGGGAGACTGACAGCCCTATGGCAGCACCTGTCAGCCGTGACACCAAGTATATCACAGACTCTGGCGTGTGTATGTGTCTGTGTGTGTGTTTGTTTGTATGTGTATATGTGTGTGTGTTTGTATATGTGTATGGTTGCTGCAATCTGCACTCGTGGGCCTCCCACATACCGGTGGCATTTTCCCACCATTTAGCCGCGTGTCATCTTGTCACTGTCATTGATTTATGACACATAACTAAATACATTCAATTGGAGGTTAGTGAGGTCTCATGTACTAACCTGAAAACTGGCATGTGTGTGTGTGTGTGTGTGTTTATGTAAGAGTTACACGAGGACATGGACGTTGATGGAGTCGAGCATGGCAGATGCTGTCAGGTCGTGTACGTCGCTGTTTGCTCCCTCCCTGCTCACATCACCCTCTCAGGAACATGCGCTTCACAAGGACTCTGCACAGGACTGGGCTGCGTGTGTGTGTGTGTGTGTGTGTGTGTGTGTGTGTGTGTGTGTGTGTGTGTGTGTGTGTGTTCGTGTGTAATACGCAACATAGAGACTCAGCATCATATTGTCCCATTAAGTAATTATTCAGTTAACAAAACTAAAAAAAAAAAGTGCCTGTGAAACCTGTCAGTATATGCTACCATGGAGACCTCTACAGATTTAGAGCAGATAAGCCCTCTTTGTTTTTCTGTGGGACTAGAGCGTGAGACAGGCAGCTAATTTCCAGCACTTGATCTGATTGATAAAGCACCACTGTCAGGACAGGCTAAATTAGACCTATTTGCTTTGATACATATAAATAGGAAATTAAGCAGCAGTATTGTCAGGTTTAATTAGTGGAGGGAGAGAAGCGACGTCTGCGCTGTCTGACGTCCTGAGATTCCTGTAAAATCCTATTGTCATCTCTGTCAGTGGTTACACACACACACACACGAACACACACACAAAACCACACACACCTGCATAAAGTGTGTGATTTGAAGTAGTTATTTTTATGACTCATCAATCTTGTTTGTTTTTGTGAATTGAATTGTCTTCCTGGATACAGAACATTCACTCTACAGGCCCGCATATTCCTTATCTCAGGTCAAGAAAATAAAAGAAATAATAATTAAGCAAATAAATAATTTGAATTGTTTTTTATATTTATATTTATTGCAGCTGGAATACAATAAGGACATGCTCATGCTGAAGTAATAAATTATCTTTTCAAATTTCATTTTATTAATGAAAAATGTTTTAGTTTGCACTTTTTCTTAACCCTGGCTCCCAAATTTCCTAAATGACCTTATATTTTGAAAGTTAAAAGGACATTCATTTGGGACATGAATCTGATCACAATCACATTTAGCCCTATTTTTAAAAATGAACAAATAAGTTAAAAACTACTGGCTAAAACATTCCCAAGTACTATTCTGAGTTTGTGCTCCACAGCACTGGAACTGTACAGTGGCATGTATTCAGGCTGTTTAGACGGTTTTACCAGTAGGCCTATTTATAGTGAGTTGAAAAAAATAGGCCCTCCCCTTTCAAACACAATCTTCTTCCCTGCGTATTCTGGCACGATAAATAAATAAATAAAAATGCTACCAAGCAACCATTTCAATATGAACTTTTACCTGCCAAAGAATCTACACTTTCATTGTGGTTTAAAGCAGACTGGGATTCAGGAGGCCCGCGATAAAGAACTCACACGGCTTCCTCTTGATCAGCACGCAGAGATCTACACTGTACACGTGAAGGACAGCACAGCGCGCGCGAGCTTACCCAGCGCGGTGCTCGCGCTCGGCTCGCTCCCCTGACACCGAACTGTTACTTGTTAGCGGCGCGAGAGAGCTGACACGAGAGCAAGAGCGAGAAAGTGAGCGAGCGCGGCAGAGCCATAAGTCATTACCCGCTGGAAATAGCACATCATGGAAAAGATAAGCGCAACAATGAGTTCCCATCCCATGATAAATCTAGGGGCTTGCCATGTTATTTCCCCTCTGTTATATATGGTTCCTGTTATTGAATTTAGCTCAGGACAAATAGCAGCGGTGGTCAGCCGCGGAGCCGCTCACGCTGGTCTCGGCCCTTCTCCATGTCCCGATAGCATCTGGTGTATGTGAGAGAGAGAGAGAGAGAGAGAGAGAGAGAGAGAGAGAGAGAGAGAGAGAGAGAGAGAGAGAGAGAGAGAGAGAGAGAGAGAGAGAGAGAGAGAGAGAGAGAGAGAGAGAGAGAGAGAGAGAGAGAGAGAGAGAGAGAGAGAGAGAGAGAGAGAGCACAGCTTTAACTCTGCATTTGACTGTCATTAGCTACCATGACTGCAGAGTCCAGTTTCTCCAGACCAGTGCATTTGAAAAGAAAAAATACAAAATCTGTAACCTGTAAATTTTCTGAAAATGTGTTATACTTCCATCATATCTCTTTACATTATCTTATGCCATATGTTGCACTACTGGGATCAGACCAGTCCTCCCAGCTAGGAAAGTCGCATGGTGTACTGTTGAGTGCTATCCTCAGATTCCTCTTCCAGGGGGCTTTAACTGTTCACACCTTTTCAAACCCATGATCTACACACACAGACACCATCTACAGGAACCATGCAACATCTTAAAATCCCCCGTCTGGTATTGGACCCACTGTCAAGACCACTCATCATCATTGCCCTTGATTAAGAAAAGATCCATTAAGCATATGGTAATGCATGTATAAGAGGTGGATTGATCCAGGCGGATGGAGGCTATGATGGAAATAGAAGAGGAGTGAAGGAGCTGACCTATTGGAAGACATGCTCAGTGCCGTGTCACTTTCCTACAAGGCCTAATCACTTAGTGGCGTGTGATGACCTCATGGAGTGAACTGTCTGCTCTGTGCTTACCTCTGGACCCATGGTCACCCTGAACCTTCTGCAGCCACTCTGTGCTTGTGTTTATCCAAGTTCCTCACATGCTCATTTAAGGAACAGACTCTTTTCATTTTTAAGTCTGTCATAGTTCACCTGCTCATATGGTCACCTCTAATGTCCCTTGTGGAAAAAAGATATTTCCGGAGGAGTTTTTTCTTCTTCTTAATATAGAGGTTTAGAGTAAAGCAAGAAGACAGATAAAAAAAATTCCTCATTTGCTTCAGTATATCCAACTGCACCAATGGAAACATAGTTGTCTTTGTAGATTCCACAACAGTAGCCTTATGCTGGGCTGGGTTGATTTCGTTTGACAGCTCCCAAACTCCTTGTAGTCACGTGAGTGGCCTCATCATCACTGGGAGCGACAGAGCTGCTTAAACGTGTAATGACCTCTGAGCGAGCGGGGAATCCATCTGCACTCAGCTCTCTAATTGATATGCTAATAGTTTTTGCTAATTAATTGAATCATTAATTTACAATACTGCTTCATTTTTAATTGCCTGCTACTGGATTAAGACAACATAATTTATAAAGAGGGGTGATAACAGCTTGTTATGGTGTTGTGTTGCTAGAAGAGTTGGGAGTATTTAGGCTAAGATAGGGCTGGGGAAAAAAGGTAATTATCTACACAATTATTTTTTTTAAGCTTACATACTGAGGAAAAAAAAAACTGAACTAGACCGCAAAGAAAGACAGTCTTGTTTATTCTAAGATCAGCCCTTAGCATGTGTTTCCCAGTTCTGGTCCTGAAGATCTACAGCCTCACAAAATGTAGCTCCCACACACCTTGTGTTACCATTTAGGTGCTACTGAAGACCTTGATCATCTGGATCAAGGGTCTTAGATCGGGACTAAAAAGGAAACTTTGCAGGTCAGTAAGCCTCTAGGAGCAGAGCAGGAGCCGGATCTCTGGGCTAAGGGCTCATCTCAGAACAGAATGGACCATTTTTCTCTGCAGTCTAGTTCCGTTTTTCTGTCCACGACGAGCTGTCGGATGCAGAGCAGATGCTCTGCTCCTTGTGTATGTGCATGTGAGATCACTAATGGTGCCTATCGTGTTACAGACAGTACAGATGTGCCAGAAGTGTAATATCCATAAGTCAATCTTTCACTTCTCTCAGGCACGCCAGGCAAAACTCCGCTGTGGGGCTTGGGCGGTGTACTGCACTGTGCTGTACGCACCGGCTTCGGATAAGCATTTGTACTGCGAGTTAAAGAACAGCAGTGGTCTGGGCTTACTCCTCCATTTCTCACTATGTGTAGGAATTAAAGAGGCTTTGATCTATTCTCTAATTAGTGCCATTCCCCCTAAAGTATTCCCCATTGTATTTTTCATTAATTGCAGAATGAAAACGGGGCATGTTTGGCACGAGCCTTAAAATCACTTTTGTCAGCGTTTTTATAAAAGTGTTGCAGCGCAAAACTAGATTTTTAATATGGTAAATAATAACTTATGTAAAAGACAGTTCAAACCAATCCTCCTTTTCTATACCGCAGTATAGGAACCAAAAAACCTTATGCTACTGAATTACGTCAGTGTCTCTGTTGTTATTTGTGCTGGACACTGGTGCGTTTAACAGCTGTCCTTTTTGTTTTCGTCCTTATGTTAATGGTAGGGTGAAGGATGTGGTGTGTGAGTCAGTTTGGAACATTTCCCATCACACACTGCCTGCAGTGTCTAATGTGACAGCTTTCACTGAAGGCTGGCAGAGCTTAATATATGGCACTACAGCCTAACAGCCAACAGTAAAAGGCCTTTAAGGAGTTACATCTCTCTCCCTCTCTCTTCCTGACGTTCCCCCTCGTTGTTCCAACCACAGCACTGAAACTTCAGTAGTGAGGCAGGGTTTAGAGATGCTTCGGGTGGACGGAAAGGGGGTGTGATTTCTGGGGAAGGGGGCTGATGCTGCTATGTGGAGAATGGCAGAAACTGTTGGAGATTATGCCATAATGTCAGGAGGGATAGCAACAACATCCCCCCCTCCCCAACAATTTCCATCACCCCCAACAACTGATAACAATTACATGTAATTGGTCAGTCCAATGTGCGCACTCCTTCCCCAGACAGGAAGGAAGCGAAAGTTAGTTAGGCCCTGTGCTGAGTCGCTGCTGTGTGGCACCACCAAGGACCAAGCGCTCTCACCACGTTTGAAGGCCACTTTCTCACTCTCCTACTCCCTGTCTGTACACAGCGCTATGCAACATTATATAATAGATATTTTCTTATACTCTGGACAAAGGAAAACATGCTTTTAAAGTTGCACGGAATAATCAACAGCTTTATATGTCGGGTTCACCGAACGGTTACGCTAACTTATCAGACATCAGTAGCGACAGACACACCTTTAGCTTAGCATTTGCCGACATTTCTTATTCAGAAAGCGGTTGGTCAGTTTCTCTGGTGGGAGTCAGGCAGCAGTTCAGTCAGAACAGACTGGTCAGCATGGTGTAGGGTAGATTTAACCCTTCACCTGTTACATCAGCCTGAGACTACCAGTCCTGATGGAGGTTTATGTATGCCATGCAGAGGCAGCCTTTACAGGTAAAACCTGCCATACTTTGGAATATATATAGTAGACCTATGAGCATGTGGGTTGTGTTTAAAAGGTTTTAGCATGTATTTATATGTATTTACCGTTCAAATACCTACGTTTAAAAGGCATACTGGACCTAGAATGAGATTTTGAGATTGCACAGGGGATTATATAAACAATGACAAAAGCTATTTTTATATATCATTTTCTTAATTCTATGGCCAAAAATTCTCAGACTGATATGTGCAATTGTGGTGAGCTCAGCTTTAGTACACATTTACATTCTAGTTGACTTTCTTGCAGGTAAATGACATCAATACATGAATATGCAAACTTTAAAATATCTGGATAAAATATACTGATGAAACTGTTTTACCCCAAATACTAAATTGTTCTATTAAGGAATGTTTTCACCTAGTTAAAAGATCTCTTTGTTAAAATCCCTCTCTGTTTTCATGTTGAATGGAAACAGTGGGATCTATGGTATTAAGAACCAACTACAACTAGATTTGGGACAAATATTAAAAAACAAACAAACAAATGTTTTGTACATTATTTGTATATACTGTTAACAGACACTGTTCATTTGGATATACTTTTTTTTTATATGAGCAGCCAGTTTATCCAGTTTATAGACTGAAACCACATACCTGTGTATGTAAACCCAACTCCTCTCATAAAGCTGTTTTGCTGCCACATTAAATGCATAGCTGGGCTAAATTAGGTTGTGTCTTTATGGTGCAAGGGTAAAATGAATGGAGAGGGGATGTTTTATTTTTCACTGTACTAACCCCAGTATGTGTCTAAATCAGTGAGGCTGGAGCAGAGGCAATATTACCCTAACTGCAGGGAATTCAATATAGTGATGTCAACTGGAGCTTGGCTGAGAAAAAAAAAAGATTTGCATTGTAGTAATGACAGCTCATTTAGGGCAGAGTGAGACCTATTGAACAGCACTCTTTAACACTGAATTATATTTAATCTAAGTGCATTCTGCGAAACAAACACAGATCTTTAACTTTGCCGTATACTAGGTATTTTATTTAGTGGGAAACACCTTAGGTTGTATTTACACAGAATCTTTTTAACTAACCACAGATGATGATGGCAAAGGTGCAAGGTTGTATTTAGAATAAAACAATTTTAAATACATATGTTAAGAAAAAGAAAAAAAAACCATACAAAATGTTTAGGAATATTAATAAAAACAGGAACAAGAATGAAACAGCATCTACATCATCAGAGAACAGTAAAACCCAAAGTCATGCAATTGTGAAGAACTGTGTCACATAAAGATAGTTGAAAAGACACAGATCACTCAGTCAGAGTTTAACGCCAAACAGCTTCTATCTGCTTGCCCGTAATTTCGTGATTAGGCTCACGTCTCTCCACTGCAGCGTCAGCGGGGCTTAGAGCCTGCGACACGCTCGTGCCGTCGACTCCGCGCGTTGACGTAAGAGTCCACGGATGAGCGGATGCTTGTGCAGTGTGCCATGCTCCCAGTCTCCCCTGCCTGTGAGCCTTATAATCCCCACTCATATGACTGACTGTTCCATTGCACTTTGAGGTGTATGCCTCTGACTCACTCTCCGGTAACTCGAGCTCTTGCTGACAAACTCAGTTCAAGTTGAGGCCGTTCAAAACGCCTTGCCACTGAAGTATGGCGCTTCAAGCCTTGGCGCCGCTGTTCATTCACCGGTTTCTGCTGGGCTGTGCACACTTGCTGGGCTGCCATACTGGTTTCAGTACGAGTTTGGAGGAAGGAGTTTTTGGGGTGGTTTTTCTCTTTTTTTGAGCCCTATCAGGCCGGCGCTCTTGTGAGTTTGTCATTAGGCCCGGAGTGTTGAGCGTTCCACAGGCACCGATGGGACAGGAATTCAAAATTTATGATCTGTGTGTACACTTCTTCAATCTGGCTTAACTACAGGAAATGCTACAAGCACTTTTGTTGTTATTTCTGACAGTGTCGAACCGAGCTGTTGCCAAAGTCACCAGGGGGTTGACTGGTTCCAAAAACACTGCTCTAATGAAGCAGCCTTCTGCATGACCGTGTGTGTGTGTGTGTATGTCTGCGTGTGTGTTTACTGAAGGTGCTGGTTGTGGACAGTGAAGTTTGTCTTCCTCACAGTGGGCTACTCCCTAGGTAGGTTTCCATTACTCCCAAACCCCCTGTTGCTTTTGAGGAGCTCTCGCTCCCATTTTTATTTCTGCATGTGTGTATCTGTGCGTGTGTGTGTGTGTGTGTGTGTGTGTGTGTGTGTGTGTGTGTGTGTGTGTATAGGTGTGCATGGGTGTGCACGTGTGTCCATTTTTCTGTGTAATACAGGTCCATGTATACTCCTTCATGAATTCTCCCTCTCAATAAATTAAGGTGGCGCCATTGTTTTGCTACACAACAGCGAAATGTTCGCGTTGCCGGGGGGAGTGGAGCAAAGACCTGTTACAACACCTCAGCCCTCTTTTTTTAAACTTTAATAATCTCCAGCTGTCAGGGACAACCTGACCTGCCACTTCTGCTTATAACTTGTCTCCTAGGCATGAAATAATTAAAGGTGCCAGCCGCAGACGGAGTCACTGCAGCAGGCAGAGGTCTGAGAGGGAGCCAGGGAGGCAGGGACATTATTAGATAAATAGCCCTTGAAATGGAAAGTGTGCACAAAGCAAGAGGTGCGATTTCCAGGGCCCTGGTCTCGTCCTTCTCCTCGAAGGTCCCTTGGTAGTGCTAAAGGGGACAGATTGGGAGACCAGGGCTGTCAAGTGTCCTGACGTGGGGAAAAGATCCACCTTCTCTGCCTTCTCAAACCCCACTCACTTGTGCTCTGTGAGGGAGGGTTTGGAAAGTGGCCAAGTGGAAGAACTCTGTGTATTGCGCCATTGTGGTCCCCTAATTGCTTAGTCAAGGCATGTTGATTCATCTCGTGGACAAGTTTTGATTCATCTCATGGATATCTTTTGACAAGTTGGAGTGGTTACTTTTTTTTGCTGCTAAGTGCCAGCCAAACACAGCCCTGATGGCATTCTTAATGTCTTCAAGTAAATGGCTGACTGCAAAATGATTGCCAGAATAGTGCATATTATGCCTTAATACTTTACATTACTAAGTACTATGCTTTAGACAGAATAAGATCGATGGTAGCCTGGACGGGACCTAAACATTTGAGACACACTTTAGTTTGGAAGCCCTGCACAAAATGTTATTTTCTATTAATATCACTCAACCTCAATTACCTCTTCATCTTTTTAACCTTTGATAAACTGATGTCGCTTTCCACTGCAATAGTCCAAAAATAGTAGCTTTCTGTTTGTAGAACAGAAAGTTTGTGTTTAGCAGCTTAGCTAATAAAAAGAATTGTAATTTCCTAATCAGTCTCGTCTTTGCACATCAACTCATATGAAAAAACTCAAAGGAACATGGCTAAAAATTTTATTCAGTTTACTCTATAGGTACTGTGATTAATTTTTTTCCTCTGTCTGTGTCTCTTACATTCTCTTTTACTCTGTAAAGTCCCTGTTTCTCTCTCTCTCTCTCTCTCTCTCTCTCTCTCTCTCTCTCTCTCTCTCTCTCTCTCCCTCTCTAAATATTTACCACCCTTTAACCACATTTACAGACTCATTTGCCAGTGCCCTGTATTGACTGGCAGAGAGGCTGATTAGTGATGCAGCTGAGCGTCACAGGCGGCTCATTCCTCTAGCAGCGGGGCCTGTACCCGAGAAGAACAATCCTGTCAATTTAACCACAGGGGTCTAAATGATTCAAATACTCTAAATTCTCCCTCTATGACACGTTCCTGGCACATAATTTGTCTTTTCATTCTTGCCAATTTACTGGCAATACCATCAATTAATCAACTCAGAGATTATGAGTAACTTGATCAACTCTTCATTCATTCAGATTTTTTTTAGCTTTGTGAGTTAGTGTATGCTTTTTTAAAAATCAGTGATAAATGAATGATAATAAAGACATAATTATTCACATATATACTAATATATATGCTAATATATGCAGTGGATGTGACAGTGTCAAAGTTCATAATAAACATTTATCGTTTTTTTTATTTTATTGGCATGCTATGCAGGGCAAACAACTATTAATCTATTAATTACACTATTAATCAAAACACTGCTTATCTGGAGTATCCAATATCCTGTTTGTCATGTCATCTATTACTGAAGAAAGAGGGAATTTCCCTTTCCAATGTCATCTTTTCATAGGCACAATACTTCCTCTTTGATTGTAAGTCTCCTTTGTAGTGTAAATGATTCATTATGGTCTCATATGTAAATACTTTGAATATTAAGGGTAAAAGTATTGTATTTGTATTACAGTTAATAATTGTAATACACTACATTATTCCACGGGGTTTATGCAGATTTATCATAATAAATGAAAAAAACATCACAAATATTAACTTAAAATGTTGCGAAATGACAATAAAAGTTTTCTTTTTTCCAGCACATATAAACACATATTTAGTTTTATTTAAAAATCAGGTGCTGTATGTGTTCAGTTCACATAGTTAGTAATGAGGTGTATATACAGCATTTTATTTTTATTGTTTTATTATTTGGCCCCAAGACATATAATCAGTATAGATTTGTGGATATGATTCATACATACCCTCTGTATTCTGACATGTAATTGTAGCTTACAAGTTTTGCACTTAGATATATAGGTGTGCACAGTTATAGTAGGGTCCATCAGTCTGAATCATATACCAGCAACTGTTTTTATCATTTATCTAAGATCTAATTAGAGGGGTTTTTACTTGGTTAATGATTCTTATTCAGAAATACAGTATTTAAAGTAAAAACTTTATTTTTTGATTGATTTTTGATTGTATACAATCAAAATATAAAAATATCTTGTTGTGATTGTTGTGGTGCCATGTGTATTTATTTTCAATTAAGACAGTGTCTGTAAACAACAAACATAATATTTACTCAGTTATATGGTCCTCTACATCTATTATTAAAGCTTTAACTGAATTTGGTGGAAAAATATTTTCCAGCTGTCTGGGACAGTGTTAAAGGAGCTTAGTGAGTCTGTTCTTCTGAGTGCTGAGAGGCTATCCCAGCAGACCTCAGCCATACCAGTGGACAAGTGGACTTTTGGACCCCACTGTACACTTATGTCTGATTGGTTGTGTAGGTTTGCCATATTTGTGTGTGTGTGTGTGTGTGTGTGTGTGTGTGTGTGTGTGTGTGTGTGTGTGTACACACGCATGCATAAGAAACCATGAGGGGATTGTGGTGAAAAAAACTTCCCATCTTCCATATGAGTCGAATGTCTGTGCTATCTCAAATGAGGAATCCCATAATGAAGGACTGGATTTGCTGTGTTTAATCCCTCATCAAACAACCCAATAATATTACAGCCTAATCCCCCACAATTGTGAGATTAGCTGCTTTTGGCTCCTCCTGGCCCTGGAGTGGGGATGTGATTGGCTGCTGAACATTTTATCCTCTACCATGACCTCTGCTAAGGCATTTAGCACAATATTAGCATCATTAGCTCAGCTATTATCATCCTGATTACCATTATGAGAGTCCAAGTACTTTAGGATTAGTTGTAGCTTTAAATGCTGCCAAACCCCTCTCATATGAAATATGAGTAAATATGAGAGTGTGTCTAATTATTTTCTTGGTTAGCAGAACATTCTGCAACATTCATGGTGACCAGTATTTTCATATTCATAGACTTTTTTTTTCCTGGTTATAACAATCCTATATTCTGGAAATGTTCACTGTGTCCATATTTCTGAACATTCCTAGAATGTATTTTTCTTGTTATTAGAACATTGTACAACACATTTTAAGAATGTTACAGTTTTATATTATATATTATATGAACATTCATAGCGGCCAGTTTTATTGATGTTCTTTTGGGTTATCAGAACAAATATTTTCAAAACATTATAGTACACATTTTCTTGAAACATTTATAGAGAGCAGTTTTACAAAAAAAAAAAAAAGACATTTAGCATTATTAGATTTTATAACTGTGTTGTTCACAGTGTTTCTTCTCAGCTTTGGGAACCTTCATGTCATGGTAGACAGGGTGCTGTGAACATTCCCCGTTAGCTGGGAATTCAATCAAAATAATATACAACATGAGAATAGCACACAGCAGAAGGGCTATAGTGACTGTACACATGAAGTTCTGGTATCTGCTTTACAGAGCGCTCTAAGAACCCGGGAAAGGGTGGAGACTCTTGGAGAAAGACACACTTTCATTGTTTTGTTGGTTTCATTGTTTTGCAGCTAAACTTGTAACTCATTTTATCATTCATTTTATTGCCTTTTACCTTTTAAAAAAATAAATAGGATTACATACTTTCAAATTTGGCCATTTTTAAGAAGAATAGTTACAGCTGCCATAAAAAAGATGAAAAATGAAGGAAAATGAAATTGTATTGACTTCTTTTCAGTGTAATAATGTATAAAATACACTACCTTTTGCTGGAGAACTACACAAACACACATGCACCTTAAGTTTGAGGATCTCTGATGCCATATCATACAAGCCATGTGCATATTGTTATTGTTCATATATTTATTCATTTTAGTTTGATTCCTTTTTACAACCGTTGAACTCTTTCATCTCTTCTCACTGTTGCTGGGTGCACTTATATCAAAACAAACTGACTGACATGTAAAACCTGTTTGGATATGAGAGACAATTAGCCATGAGAATATGGAGCACATGAATATGTTTGTGTTCCAAAGAACATCTTAGTTTATTCTCTGTGTTCCATTCTGTAACTTAATCCATTCAGAGAGAGAGAGAGAGAGAGAGAGAGAGAGAGAGAGAGAGAGAGAGAGAGAGAGAGAGAGAGAGAGAGAGAGAGAGAGTGAGAGTGAGCGAGAGAGAGAGAGTGAGAGAGAGAGTCTTGAAACTGCTGACGTCTGTCCTTTACTTATATGGAATGTTTCCCCCGCCAAATACACACTACAAATAGATAAGATGCCTTTGTGGCTAGAAACAGCAGAGATACCAGGAAAAAGTGGAAGTTCTATGGTTAATGTGTTATTCTATTTTCACTAGTAATATTTTGTGGATCTTACACAATTGAAATTGTAGAATTGCTCAGAAAAATACAATAAAAATGATTATACCCGCATGATCTAATTTTCTTTAACTGAATAACATAGTAAAAACCATTTTGTTTAAACATACATGTAACAGTTTTTATGTATTATAATTGATATGTCAATGATCAGTGTTTTGCATTATTCTGCCTTCGTGTCTCTAGTACTACTTGACTTGAACCATCATCCCTCACAACAAAGACAACCTGATAACATTCTGGACAATGACCTGTCTATGTTTGCAAGAGGATATGTATTTGATAGAGACTACAAATAAGGAACAAACAGCATAATTAAAAGAAAGAAAACAAATGTGCTTTGAAGATGTTTTTATGTTTGAGGATACTATAGTCTGGCCTGCTGCTTGTCTAAAGAAACACATAGTTTGTCACCATGGTGAAATATGGAGGCCCACCAGATCCAGAACAGAATCAGACTGGAGCCAGACCAGAGACAAAGGCAGACTGAGGACAGGCCAGAGGCAGAGGCAGGCTGGAGAGAAGCTGGAGGCAGAGCCAGACTGCAGATAGGCTGGAGGCAGAGGCAGGCTGGAGAGAAGCTGGAGGCAGAGGCAGACTGGAGTGAGGCTAGAGGCAGAGCCAGATCAGAGGCAGCCTAGAGCCAGATCAGGGCTGACCCATACTGATTACGAGCACTAAAGATAATTATGAGTGAAGATTATTGTGTATTAAAGTGGCCTTAGGGCAAATCCTGTTGTCTGTCACATGTAGTTAAAGAGATGAGAATTCACCCTCAGGCCTGAAGAAGTTTAATGACTCTTGTTTTGTGCTGTCTAGACTTTCTAAGCATGGTAAGGTTGAAAACCTCAACAATGGCTACAGTAAATCAAGATATTCAGATGAAACTCTAATGTAGCCAAAATGGGAAGTTTTTGTTATGTACCTCTGAAATGATTATATGATGGTCAATAAAACAATACAAAACTAAGCATCTATGGCCAAGTTTTGAGAGAACCACTCTCAAATGTCAGTCTTAATAACAGTCAAGATTAACAATCCTCAAACCTTATCGCACAACCACAAACCACTATATGCGTGTATCCATGTGTGTAAGTGTGTGCCTGTGTGTGTATGCATGTATATCTGTGTGTGTATATGTATCATTTTATGTGTAAAGAGTTTTGTGAGCATGCAGGCTGGTGTACGTGTTTGGCGTGACGGCTCAGTGAGATGGAGTGTGCAGTCCTCGCAGTGTGGGGGCCAGCGCTGACTGTGGACTCAAGCCAGGTGCGCTGTTCTGCGTTCCTACACCTGCTGACACTTAGCCAGAGTCAGTGCGCACCCAGCTGATAGCACTTATCATCATCTGACTGACTCCTGGGAGAGGCAGCCACAGGGAAACACACAGAGAAAGAGCAGCAGGCTAACTGGCTTATCATCTGTGTAACCATAATAAAAAAGACACAGTTCAGGTGTACGTACCAGTGCTAGGATCACTTTTAGAAGAAAAATCTTCTTGCTAATGAACGTTTACATAAGGGTTATTCCACTGAACACTAATCTAGAGGTTTTGTATACACTGTTCAAGCAATGTACCAAGGAATGGTTTAACCTAGTACCAAAGAGTTCTGTAAAGACAGTACTTTAATTGGAAGTCCCCCTTTGTGCTCAGAGTTAGGAGTTAGGAGCATGTACTACTCAGAGGTACCATAACATGTCCATCTACTGTGGATTTTAGGCAGCTCATACAGTTTATACTACAGGATCTACTTCTTTCAACTCATAGCACTACAAACTGTGTCCTGTATAAAATAGAGGATTTTGGTTTGAAATTTCTGTTTGAAAATGCAAAGAAAAATGTTTCTTCTTTACCCATCATGTGCACTCTGTTAGTAACAGTGGCATTGAATGGGCACTCCATTAATTAGATCTACACACACAGATGGTTTACCTGTGCTTACAATTCTCTGTATAACACAACACACTGCATCAAAATATTTAATGGCACATGGGCCATATCCAACAACTGCTGCTTTCCTCATCTGTGTGTACACCATTGAGCTGCACAGTATTTCTGACTGTCACATTTATGCTCCCAGCCACCAGGGTGCCATGAAAAAGCTTTGGTAATCTCCTGTGTCATAAAAATCATATACTTGTGTTTTTATTTGGCGCTGTAAACCTTGCTGTTGGGAAGATAAAGCCCCCATATGGTCTATTGTCTTTAATGTTATGTAAACCATAGTAGTAGTAGATTTAAATGATATGAACAAGATCTAACACCTAGAGCACTTCATATTGAGCTTTTGATTTATGCTTGTCAGCAAAAACTTAAAATGTAGCTTAGTTCTATTGTTTTAGTGGTAGAAATTTACCAACAGATGTTGTCGAGAGAAACTGTAGACGGGTCCACACCTTAGTGACTGGCTGCTTCTCACAAAGGGCAACATCCAGCTGCACATATCCGCTCCACCTCGTAAGAACAGATGCAGTAAACTGTCTTTCTAAAAACTTTTGAAGAAGTTTAGGAGATGCCGCAGGTCAAGGTCAATCTCATTATTCCCCGTTTCTGTTGTTGTATTCGATGGAACAAAAGAGAATAAGCCACCAGGCTAAACCTGATTATGAAGAGTATGCCCACCATCAGCTGACTGACATCCTCCACTGTGTCCTTTATGCCTCATGTGGTTGCAGGTGGCACCCCAGTGTCTCCTTCAGCACTCTAAAGTGCTTCAAAGACAAAATCTACTACTCGGTCACTCAGTACTAATATAACTGTTTCAACTGTATTTCTACACCTGTTTATACACATTTCAAAAATATTCAAATACACATAATATGAGAAGTTCTATATATACTTGGCAAATGCTTTTGGTATTTATTGTGCCCATGGAAATAAGGCCGTTTTCCATGAGGCAGAAGCTGAAGGCTTTGACGCCTCTGTGCCGGTGCAGAGACTGACGCTGTTAACGTTCGCCCTTATCCCGAGCTGACGCATGCGTGCTGGAGGCGGCTCTGCACCGGACCCTCCCACAGCCTCGCTGCAAACCACATGCTATGAATAGGAGCATGCTGACAGTGAAATATGGCTGCGCCGCGGACTCCCTCACTTCTAATGAGAACAGAGTGCTCTTGTCCCTGGCTCATTCTCAACGTGTTAATTTACCTGAGTCAGGCATGCTGGATACACCTTTATTCACATCCGGGAGTGCTATCTTAGAAGAAGGAATGCAAAGAATTATTTTCACTCTCTACGTGTCATCGGTGCTGCTTTCTCTATTGGTCATTTTTTAAAAGAGTTGTTGAGATTGTGAGAATTTGCGAGCCTTTTTCTAATCTTCAAACCACGTGTGCAGTTTTGTACATATATGCTATGTAAAAATTGTGAAATTTGCATGTGTTTTAAATAATTCTTTATTAGCTAGACACATAATAATCTCACTTTCTTTTCCTAAATTAATTCAGGATTTTTTGTTTCTCTCTTTAAAATGCAAATACTTTCTTCTTCTTCTACATGCAGCTGGGCAGGAATTTTCATGCACTGAGTAGTATGCAAATCACACAGTTCATTTCCATCAAATAATGTTAAAACCAAAAGTCTATAAAAGTAGTAATTTAATGAATTTTTCAAGAATGCAAATCCACTGCTGTTTGGAGTGCAGTTTCTCATCGGGCATTAAGCTGAATTGAGTTGGGCATTTTATCTTAATAGCTGATCGGGGGGCTGTGGCTCTGGTGCTAGACTGAGAGTGGAGGCCCTTTAGCCTAATCAGAGCTTTGCCTCCTCTAGCGTGGCTTTTTACAGTGACCAACTCAGAATTAGCACCACTCATGCTTCAGTACACACAAATATGACAGGCCCACCATTGATATATGCAGTTAATTACTTTCAGATGATTATTTAAGGAACCAGGCTCTCTTCCCCTTTGGGAGTCATCTATAATAGCCATGGCCTGTTTTCTGGATTACAACCTTACAACCCTTGTGTTTTTCACACCTGCGTGAAGTGAGCCCAGTTTGGGAATGCTGAAAATGTAATCTAAATATTAATTTCTCTACAGTTTGTAGGAGACCTTGGAGAAATCTTTTTATCATTATCCCACACATGCGGCTAGTGGAGAGGACTATTTCAGTCCCATCATTCCACGATTTGAACAGGCCAGTTCTAGTTCGTTTTTCATTGCATCTCTCCCACTGAATGAATGCTGAATGTGTCGGTTTCCATTGGCATAACCCTACAAGACAGGAGATTCATTGCTTAACCTAGAGACAAGCAATATAATTAGACCCATGATACTATTATCATTACAGCCCAGCAAATTAAGCTTTTATGAGCTACGGGCCACATGGCCCTCCAACTGAGGCTTTATTACACGATATATGATTGCACTATGTGCAGAAGTGATGTGGCCAGGTAAAATCACTGGCAATGTATACAGAGTATACAGTTTGTCACTTTCTCACTAAATGTACCTGCTCATGTCTTACAGATATGTTTTCATTTTTTAAAAATGGCTAATCTGACCTTAATTTGAAGCGCATCACTGAGGGACCTCTGTGGACGAGGAGACAACCACTGTTCTGTGTCCTTCCCGTTCTAAGCAGCGAGAGACACCGTGACTCGGGGCGAGACAGAGGCGTGTGTAGAGAGCATTATACAACATGGTGCTTTAAAGTTGAATTGGACTGATTCTTAAATGCACTCTGTCATAATTGTACCTCAAACGAACTTGAAAAAGTCAAGCCCTATTTATTTTTCTATTTATGCAGCACAGGCATAGAGGTGAATGGCAAAGATGGTGTATAATTACTTCCATTTAAATGGACATTATTTTAGCTTGCATTTAACAATTCACTGGAGCAGAAAATTGTCCAGTTTCATCCACACTCACTATAAACACCTCAGGAATTACTGTATAATGTATTTGTATAATTCTTAAGTGATGATTTCTTCGTCATCTTCATCTTCATCTTCGTCGTTGTCTTCTTCTTCTTTCTTTTTCCATTAAAGCAGTCCGGTCTTTGCCCGTTCTTGATTACTATAAACCATCTATAAACCTTACTTAAATCTTACGCTCTGGGTCCTTGCTTTGCCGTATAACTAAATGATGTCATACCAACACAGATATGTATTCATATAAATTGCCACCACACCATTGCTCTGGTTTGTACCACCACTGCAATAGTTTCTAAAATACACACATCACTATGTCGGTTCCCAAAGCTGCAAAAAAAGACTTCTAAAGGGCGAATGGCTCAAAAACTCCATTAAGAATCCTTTTCAAAATGTACATGACAGAATCTTCAGAATTTGAATTAGAATTTGAACTAGTATTAGTAAGATAAAGTCTTCCTAACCAAACAGCACCTGGCCCACGTGTGCCGGTTCTTCTGCCCGTGCCTCTGAGCAGGACGTGATAGCTTTGAAACATTGGCAGGGCAGGACTGAACACATTAGCATTCATAAATCCACTGAAAAGAGGAGAAAAGAAAGGTACAGGGGATTAATGGACTTCCTACTTAGTGTTAGCCAATAGCAATAGCAGGGCATTATTCTGCTCGTGGGGTCACCTTCTCTAGAGTGGGGCGTGACCAAGGCACTGCGTTTAATATAGAAGTGTCTGCGGGGGTCGAGCGTCAGTCGAGCTGAACTGGTGTGAGTTTCTCACGGCGAGGCTGACAGGGGTCGCGTGTTCGTGTGGCTGACCTTGGCGTTAGGCTGGGCGTAATTAGAAGTAATGCGGTGCCTCTTTCTTGATGGATATGTCCTGCACAGAGAGTACTGCACTGCTCATGTGATGCACGCAGCAGCCTGTCTGACAGTGATGGATCTTGGCGTATTTCACTCTAAAGGGGGTTGGGCTGGGCTGAGGAGGAAGAACAGGTGTGCTGTCTCCTGTGGGCATGTAAATATAAACTAGGTGGCCAGTACATTGCTTTCAGTCTTTTTAGCTCAAACCTACTGTTCTACAGCACATGAGTCCTTGGCATCCACCAATCAGGGACTGTAGCTCACGCGCTCTCACTCTCTCTCTATCTCCACCTCTGTTTTTAAATTTTTGCTTCTCTTTGGGTTGAGCTTTCTAAACTAAGAAAGCGAGTATATACGAACTCCTAAGTTTTTGGAGTTTCTTTGACAGTTTAAAAAGTTTTGTCCCAGTGTTTCTCAGTCTCGTAGACATATTCTAGGTGCCGTGATTTTGTGAGTCTAAAGCTTTGCTTTTCCCCCATTTGGGAAGCTACTGTACAGGATCACAGGTCTCGGGCTTCAAGCAACTCTAACACAACACGGCAGGCAATTAATGCAAGGTGTCATCTATAAGAATAAGGGAGGCAGCATGCGGAAGGCAGCGTGCGCCTAAATGTTGATCAGATGTCCAATGCGCCTCAGGTCTGCTCAGGCCAGATGCTGCTCCCACAGCCTGGTGGGAAGACCCTCGGCCTGAATGACAGCAGAAGGGTGCTGTGACACTCTGTCCCTCTTACATCCTGCACAGAGAACACTGTCAATTCTCCCTCATGCTCACTCTCTCTGCAAGCAATCTATCCATCAAGGGATGGCGCGAGCTCTCTAACAGTGCATTGACCTTGAGTGCCTCACATTGATTTCCAGTACCGTCATACGGATGGGGGTAGTACTGGGGGTTTCTTATGTGGCTGCCTGCCTGTAGGTGTGATTGGGAACAGATTTCCGAAATTCCGATACGGCACCACCTGCCTTGGATGATGGATCACCCTCCACTATCCCATCAATCCTCACCTGCAGGCGAGAGGGTGACACCTGTGTGAAATTTATCATCATATACGACGTTTCTGTATCCACCCAATAACAGCGCTCTCTTCCTAAACGAAACTCCGCCCTCTGAGCTTGTCAGGAAGCTTCTTTAAGAGGAGATTTATAAGGCTTTTTTTGCCCCTCTGCTTCTCTTCCAGCGTGTGTGTAACTATGTTACTTTTCTTTCAGTCTAATTATATTCAATAACTAATACCTTCCACAGAATAAACAAAAAACAAACAAACAAACAAAAAAACAGTGGCTCGTATTTTAAATCAGTAAAGAAATGTTGTAAAATGTCATTGATGGCAGAGTAAAATGGTATCACTGCTACACTACACCTTTCCCATACTATTCTTCTGAATGCCTCTTTTTAAGGGGACCATTCTCTTACTGTGATGGATCATGGGCTATTCCTCTTGCAGTGTATATCTAACATGCTTTATTAATATCCCATTCGTCCACCCAGAAAGGCAAGGAAAGCATTAAGGAGAGTCATATGGCCATGAATGCACTAATTTAATTAATTTCCTCATCTCCCCTCGCAAGATTTTATGGATAGTTAAGAACCTTCTGTTATTTTTATGACTTCGGGAAGCCAAGTGTGAGCTATCTTTCACTGAAGTCAATTCCTCCCTCTTAACCATCGATGATTGGCCAATTGCAAAATTAATAGTCTATACAGAGCTCCAGCAGGCTTCAGTATGCTTCCAGTACCTCAAAGAAAGACCAAGTTAATTGTTTTTCAAGTGAAGCAATCGGACTGTGACCGATGTCTTCAATAAGCACAATCTCCCTGGTAAAGCCTGCTACTAACTGTCCTTGCCAAGACTGCTAACACACAATAATGTGTTAACAGAAGTGCCCTGCATGCCTCGGTAAGACCCGTGGCTGTTGGCTGTTGCAATCCCCCTTCTCCTCACTTCATCTCATCAGCCAAGAAGACTAAAGAGCTTAACTGCACATAGGCCAGTCGGCGGAGAGACGGCCCCGACACAAAAGTCCTCGGAATACGCGGCGCTCGGCGCATATTCTCTCGCCTATTCTGCTTCCTTCTGTTTCCTGCCTCACTTACTCAAAGCCCAGAATGGATTAGGTGCCATCAAAGTCTAAGAAGTGTTACCAATTGATTTTCAGAAAAACGTGCCGCTCTCCTTTAAGCACACTTCCTTTGATATGTGGATAAAATTTGTTTGGGCCAGAAGTCATGCACAGAAGAGTCATTAACTCGATTAAGAAGATGAGGAGGTCGTGGCATTCTGTCTGTACTGCGCCTCGGCGTTTTCCAATGCTGCATCTCAGTGTACTGTGTCCTGATGCTGGGCTCCGAGAAGCACGTCGTGACTTCCCCCAAATTGGTTCAGATTGATGCGACTCTACTATTAGCGCCATTTGGGAGCCAGTCAAGATAACTTTGGCAGTTCTGACTACTGATTTGAATAATCATGGATTTCAAATTCTTTTCACAATTGGGCATATCCTATGAGCGAAGAAGCCCGGGCCAAATCACTTCAACTCGCTTGAAAACATTCAGTCATTTATAATGCCATTGAGTCCTCGGAAGTTATTTGAGGACAACAAAATACTTTGGATTTATGAATTCAAACTGAATTTACATTTACATTTACGGCATTTAGCAGACGCTCTTATCCAGAATGACTTACAAAAGTGCTTTGTCATTTACTCATAGAATACATCCTAGTACAGTAGAGTAGATTAGAGTCCAATATACCAATGATCTAGAATACTGTAGAAATACAGGGATCAATGCTGATGCCTAGACGTACAAAACACATAAGGTCTATCGTAAACAAGTGATAAGTGTAATAAACAATAAGTATGAGAATTTGTTAGTTAACATCAGTGTAATAAACAATACCGTACAATAAGTACTAGTTTCAGTTAGTCAACATAGGAGCAGGGTCAGCGGTCCACGAATAGATGGGTCTTCAGTCTACGTTTTAAGACTGCAAGGGACTCTTGTGTTTTAGTAAACTGCATTATTCTTTCAAACTATGATACTTTAGGTCATGCTATATGATACATTTTATGTAAAATTACATTTTCATCAGTATTTGCTCTATAATGCCTAACAAAAATGCTTACAAAAACAAAAGTTTGTTCATACATATGTGTGTGTACATGCTTGACTTTGTATGTGTGTGTGTGTATGTGTGTGTGTGTGTGTGTGGTGGGTCTGAAACAGAGAACAGGCTGCCATATTTCTTCATGAGGCAACCACTTCCAGCTGAATCCAGCTCTGGAATGGCCTGTCAGGGGGAATGAGAACGAATAGTTCCAGTGCAGTGCAGTGCACAAATCCTTCAACCCTCAACATGCTCGCTAACACTAAAACCTGCTCTGACTCCGGCTCTTCCAGTCTGGACAACTCTGTAGGTGACTCCTTTTAAAATGCCTTTACCTGCTGTTAGTGGTTGCTACCACTATTGTCCCATGACATAAAAACCTGAGACTGTTAGCTCTGTTTACATCATATCCGCATCTTTGTATGTTTATCACATAATTCTATACTGGAAGGCCAGTCTGTCTGATCAATCTTTGCATCTCCTTAAGGTTAAGTACTTCTTTTAAACCTTCAAGACCCTTCCAGCCATGATGTGTCTTCATTGCCCTGGGAAGAGTCCAGCAGCTGCCAGGCTTCATGTAGTCGCGCTCCTTGACTCCGCTCAGACGATTCAGGAGAATCTCGTGATGTCTCTCTTATGCATCCATTCTCTCCGTCCTTCCCCTGCACACGTCACCATCATTTGCAGCATTCCGCATTGACAGAGGAGTCATTTGAACTCGGTCTCCCAGGAGTCCACTCCTTTACTTCCTGCTCCACAAATAAGCAGTGTATTGATTAGATATCAGCTGGTAATTGGGCTCTGATCTCTCTCTCTCTCTCTCTGTCTTGCCCCTGAGATGTATGATGGCCTTGACAGGGAATGGATACCCCCTCTGATGCTGCTAAATAGTCTGTTAGACAAAATGTCTTCCCTAAACAGTTGGTATGGCAGGATTAGACCTTTTTTTTCTCCCTCTGTGCGAACCAATACTCATACATGATTGGGACAACCTCTCTGGAAAATGTATAACAGCATCACACCAAAATTTATTCTCAGGATTTATTCTACAGTTTGGACCTCCTTAAATTTTCACAGGGGATCAGGAGTAAAAAGAATCCTACTTTGTGTCGTTTAATCCCATACAAATCTCAGGTTATGCTTGAAAAAAAGCTTTAGAAACCCAAGAGCCATTTTGTTTCTTAAAATGCTGTGTAAGCTTTAAGGCTGTGTTGTAATTTGGCAATAATATATATTTCTTTCTCTATGGATAGTTTCCCATCCAGAGCGTCTGAAAAACAACTGAAGCAGATAATCTGAGTGTGTGTGTGTGTGTGTGTGTGTGTGTGTGATCCTTCCCAAAGTCCCTCTCAGGCCAATCAGACACAATGTGCCAAAACAGCCATTTACCTTGCAGACAAACCGCTTTCCGAAGGCACTACGGCTCCCCGGCTCTCCTTTAAAGCTACATTTGACAAGGATCTCATTTGGCTGCTCAATATCGCCATCATCAAACAGCCAGCCGTCTCGGCTGGCCTGTTCATCATTGTTGCATCACTTCTGCACTGCATTTCAATTATAGCTCCTGTGGGCCCCTCCAGAGAGAAGGCACAGGACATGCTCTAAACAGACATCTACCGGAATCAAAGAAAAAAGATTTTATTCTACTTTTAAGATCTACTTTTCCTAATAGAATTGGGAATGGTGCAGAGCAGATGGCTTTTAGATAGACTTAAAAACATAGATGGAGAAACATCTCTGTTATTGGGAGTCCTGCAGTAAAATGAGACAGCAAAGATATACAGCAATAATTTGTAACATAAACTGAATATCGATGGACTTGTTATTATGTTTAGTAAATCTGAACTTGCTTTTTGACAGTAAGTTTTAAGTTTATAAGTTTTATTCCAGTTAAATATTGATAATATTCAAAGTCTCACCCAAATGCGAACCCATGTCTGCAGGTCTTTTCAGGTGTGATGCACTTGACTTTTGTCTTAGAATCAGCAGCAACCTTCTGATTTGGAGCAAGGTCTTCTTTGTGAGTCTGGAGCAGCCTCTACACTCAGAGCAGAAAAACGTCCATGAGGTGTTCAGTCTGTGTCTGGAGGGCTGTTTTAGTGTCAGGTATGCCCCTTTCACTGGCCTTGTCTAATGAACCAAAAAGGAATGGCTCTGCCTGTCACTGAAAGACTCCCCGAAGGTGGATATTTATGTCTTTTCATCACAATTGTTGTGTACCAGCTACGCCTAAACTGAACCAGCTTTGAAGTGATTATGCTTTTGCAATATCACTGTATGACAGACCACATCACAATAACGCTGTACCACAGACCACATCACAATAACACTGTACCACAGATCACATCACAATACCACTGTGCGACAGATCACATCATAATAACACTGTACCACATGACAATTTCACTGTACCTCAGACCACAGCACAATATCACTGTGCCACAGGTCACATCACAATAACACTGTACGACAGATCACATCACAATAACACTGTACCACAGACCACACCACAATATCACTGTACCACAGATCACATCACAATAACACTGTACGACAGATCACATCACAATAACACAGTACCACAGACCACATCACAATATCACTGTACCACAGATCACATCACAATAACACTGTACGACAGATCACATCACAATAACACAGTACCACAGACCACATCACAATATCACTATACGAAAGATCACATCACAATAACACTGTACCACAGACCACATCACAATACCACTGTGCGACAAATCACATCACAATAACACTGTACCACAGATCACATCACAATACCACTGTGCGACAAATCACATCACAATAACACTGTACCACAGATCACATCACAATACCACTGTGCGACAGATCACATCATAATAACACTGTACCACAGACCACACCACAATATCACTGTACCACAGATCACATCACAATAACACTGTACCACAGACCACAGCACAATATCACTGCACCACAGATCACATCACAATATCACTGTACCACAGATCATATTGCAACATCCCAAATTCTCTGCATTTGATCTTAAAGAACAAATGTGGAGGCATAAAGGTTTCTTGCAGATTCAAGGTGTTGCATGAGGGGGCAACAGTGTGGTCGTCTCTCTCTCTCACACACACACACACACACACACACACACACACACACACACACACACACACACACACACACACACAAATCACCCCCCACCCCCAACTTGGTGATTCAACCGACATTCATCTGCAATCACGCCAGCCTTCCTCACCACAATGCCTTCCATCTTCTCTGTGTCTTATATAACTCATAAATAATGGCCGCGTGCATGTACGTTTACACCCCACTGTTGCATGATTCATGTCTCTTATTGTAGCTACTGTTGTGTACATTCGCAGACACGTTTTAAATGACTGCACTGATGGCCGGTATGGGAGCATTTTAGGCCTGGCACAAATGCATTTGTGGATTGTATATCTCCCCTGTTCATGTGCCCCATTACAGTCGCTCTTGCGCTCCACACTGCTCACGGATGATGGATCGCCGGCACTTGGCCTTACACACTGTTGTTGGCTGTGTGTCTAATAAACTAGTGGGGGAGATCCTCACACTGTTGTTCATATAAGGCAACCGTATCTCCTCTTGGATTTGCTCATAATGTGAATGATACACTCAACTGGTGGATAAATATTTATTTAATTCTGTGCACTTGTTATTATAATGCCAAAGTGTGAAATTTTTGTGTCATGTAGAATATTACTTAGTCCATGCCAGGGTAGCAGGAGTTTAGAGACACACCCACTCTCTCTCTCTCTCTCTCTCTCTCTCTCTCTCTCTCTCTGCTGCTTTTGGGATGGTTGCCATCTCTGAGTGTCTTCTCATATCTCTATATCAGATTTGGACCAAGGCCAGATTCCTGAGGCCAGTTGGGAGAGGAGTAAGAGGAGCTAAAGACCGTAAGCGGCTGCCACAACAAATAAATTCCCAGTGAAAAAAGGGACAGAGGATCCAGGGGGTAGATGAAGTAGAGGAAGGGGGTAATCCAAGAACACCAGGGAATTTGTGGTTCACACACACACACGGACACGGACACATTCCAACCATCTTTAGTCAAACATCTCTGCATATCTACTCAGGACACATGTGGATAGAATCTTCATATGCATATATACATGAATGCAACAATATATTTCTCAGTTGTATTTATTGCACATTACTAATGCATTAGACTTATACATGTTCTGGTGGCACTAACCTTGATTTGTGACCACTCACTAGCTTTTTAAAAAAAATTGTTCCAACACTACACCCAATCCAACACACACCCACATGCATACACGTACACACACCAAATGGACACGCACACACATACTCACACACACACACACACACACACACACACACACACATACCCACACACCCATCCACCCTAATAGTCAATTTAGGACCGGGGTGACTCTCTCCCTGCAGATCAAGTCTCATTTTAAAATTCCCCAGATGGCTGCAATCCAAACACAGTCTCTTATGGCCAGGACCCTCCTTGAGGGGCAAATCCAGAGAAGCTCTCATATACCTTAGCATTAGCATTAGCATTAGCATCAGCCCATTGCATCAGGGCCTTCTTGCACAGTCCTCTGCGGAAGCTCTCAAAACATCTATCACCAAATGAACAAAATGACATGATTTTTACACATTACACACAGATTGTGCACTACTGGGATGGCTTGAAATCTTGGTTAACTTCCAGTTATGAGATTTGGAGTCAGAAAAGAATTCATGTAAAACCGTATTGTTTAGACAAAGGTGTTCAGACAGATTTGCCAGTAATGGAAATTGTTACTAAAATGGACAGAGATTTCAGAGCTGGGGAAAATATATATTTATTAATTTGGTAAAGAATCACTTGACTCCTGCAATGTCATGTTTTGAGCTATTTTTTTGCTAACTATATTAGCTACATAGCTTAACATCCTATGTTACTACCTGCTATTTGCTTTATGGCCCTGTATTTAACTACAAATAACATGTTTACCAATATCCTCCCAATAGAAACCAGATGAGGTGAATCATTAAATCAACAGTTAAAAACGACTGCACTACTGCACACTTCATATTTACATGCTCAGTATAACCCCGAACACACGCTCTGCAAGATCGGCCTGGGGATCTGACATCAATTAACCAGCCTGGCATCTGTGAGGTAAAGGTGAGCCTATGCTACTTTGTAGAGTCCTGTTTTACTACATGCTAGAATGGTGCATGTCTTCAGGGCCAAATGCAATGAGTGAAAGGCTTTGGCTCATTTGGAGTTTGGGTGAGGTCCGAGTTACTTAAGGAACACCCAGCTGAAAATATTCCCTCTACATTCAATGCAGCAAAAGAGTTTCCCTCCAAAACTCTCCTGTAATCTCGCGATCTCACCCGAATGTATCTGCATCTACTTTCCAGTCCCTGTCCTCTCTACCCACCACCCTCCCTACCTGCAAGACTGGTCTCAGATCAGCAACCTCTAACTATGGCGCTCATCTAAGCCATGCAAAAACTGCAATCCCGTAAACCAAGCTCGGAGCCGGTGACGTTCCCACTGAGTGCAGTGCTAATTAGAGGCAGTGGGTGCACATATCTGTGTGGTGGGATGATGCAGTGCGTGAGGTGGCCTGTTCCCACGGCGAGGCTGAACTGATGGGGTCAGGGTTGAGGAGCTTGCCTTCCCCCTGCTCTCTAATAGCTCAGGTGGGAGACACTTATTAACGAGCATCTCCATAGCAATATGTGGCACATAAATAACCAAGTCAGGCACATGGCTTCCTGCCTCTGCCATATGAATCATCTGCACTCTGTACTCCCGCAGTATGGGGGTAGATACAGCCATGGTAAAACCCACTCCTGCTGACACAGAGGTCAGACTGCATGAGCCAATCATGCTGAAGTGTAAACAAACCGAACAAATGCATTATGTTTTATGTTTTATGTTCCTGTTCCATTTTGAGAGGACACCATGGTTCACTGGTTAGAACTGTTTCTAAAAGCACAGAGGAAATTCCTGAGCACTGATGCCAGGTGCCTGTAGTTGGGTGAATCTGAGGGAGAACAGTGTTGAGAAGACAGGAGACTACACAACTTGTGTAGGATGGTATGGGATGTCATCAATTCATCACAATAACTTTAATATTTTCCTTGGGTCTTGCTCAGAATGGAAACTAAGGAGCCCTTATAGAATAATATCAGGGAGAAAGTAAGAGAGAATAAGAGTCAGAGAACAACAGACAGAGAGAGAGAGAGTTACCAAATTTTATTATTCAGTACAGATTACAACAAACAAACAAAATACAATTACTCAAAGAAAGAGAGATCATATAACTTTGGGAAAACAAAACCAAGACACACAAAATCTGTCAAAAAGAAAAAGACACAGCTCTGCAAAACAACCAACAAAAACCAACATAAAAAAATTTTAATCAAGGGGTCACCCAGAACAACCTCCTAATTTTCCACAGTGCACAGACCTTCATAGTGGCCCCAGATGTTTTCAAAACTAACCAGGATATGCATGGAAGACCTGGTTAGTTTTGAAAACATCTGGCAATATGTGACACTTCACCAGTCAGAGAGAAAGATAAAGACAGGCAGATAGATAGATAGATAGATAGATAGATAGATAGATAGATAGATAGATAGATAGATAGATAGATAGATAGATAGATAGATAGATAGATAGATAGAGTGTAGACTGGAAGAACATGTGTGTACTTGTCTGCTCCTCAGCACTCTCACCTGCCAGATGACCTAAAGCTGTGTCTCTATCACCTTGGTTTGTTTGATTATATGAGTTTGAACTTGTATTAGGTGGGAAAAACATTCTGTCTTTATTTTGGTCTCCAAGGAAACTTGAGAGCTGTTTTGCAGGAAATCCAGTGACTTTTTTGCTTCTTTTTCTCATAAACGGGGAATGGAAGATGATGGACAGCACACCAGCTTAACTGCAACAGACAATTTGAGACATTTGGCTTAGTCACACAATACTACAGTGTAATTCCACAAGAATAGAGGGTCCAAATAAATGAACACAGTGAGATGGTGTTTCACTAGGCTATGAGATGGAGAAACTGACAGCACTGTTTAGCTGAGGGTTTCTGTGTATGGTAATACAGAGACGTTATGTCACATTACCTCACGTACAGTAGCGTGTGTTTTTGGACTCCCCGTGGAAAGGTAAAAAACCTTAAAATGAGCTATGCTGAAATGTTTAACAATGTTTTATGAAGCATCTGTTGTATAAGCCCTCAGTTGACTTTAAGATTTGCTTAAAAACATTCAGCATAACCCTAACCAATGAAGAACATAGTTCAGTACTCTTAGACTTTAAGGAGAAATCAGAAACCTCAGGGATGGATAGTGAAGCATTTTTTCTAATGAAAGTAGCATTACAGCACACACGTGCACATTCACACGCACACACATGCACACGCACGCGCACACGCGTAAGCACGTGCGCGCATGCGCGCACACACACATGCGCGCATTCAGACAGATACTGGGTGTGACCATAAGTCATTCATCCCTCCTCTAGTCTTTGTGTAATAAATAGATGAGTAGTAAAATGTTCATGGAGAGAGGGATGAGAAGAGTGGAAAGGAGAGAGGGAGAGATGGAGACAGAGACGAGTGGATATGTGAAGATAAATGCGTCTGTGGATGAAATTGGAGCCATATTAAAATCCAGATGGTGAAGGAGGAATATTGACTCTGAAATGAGGAAGCCGATGCTCAATTACCACACTTTGTTTCTATGAAGTGGAAGCTTATTATCTTAATATGCATTTTTTATTTCATTCATAAAACATTTCACAGAAAGAACCCCGTTAAACTGCCTTTATGTTCAACCTTGTAATAGCTTTTTATGCTTTTTTTTTCATTCTATTACAAAGAGATACAACACTTAGTTAAAAAACCTTTGGAGAAACATTTCATTTTCTGTAGCCGATAATTAAATGTTGCTCAAATGAGTGCATTGAAATCATCTTGTTCATTTGGACTAAGCTCGGGATTTAATATACTGCATTAAATAGGGGCTCCAAATGAATATTAAGCTAGCCACCCATTGGGATTGTATAATGAATGATTATGCTCATAATCCCAGTAACGGTGGATTTCTTTTCATTTAACAGCTTTATTAAAGTTCGATGGACCAGGTTTACACTGCGCTCATCAATGCTAATGGATTCTAAGGGACGGCATGATCATAGCAAACTTGTCCCAGCACCTGGTCATTACCTGCTTTATTTCATGCTGTCCTCTGAATCAGGTCAGCCATGTTACATGGTACAGCACCCACCCTATGTAAACGGATTCTAAACTGACTTAAAATATGTGTAAATAAGTGAAAATTACTTTTGATTTCAACTGGGATTAAACATAAGGGTTCTGTTTATTTCTGGTGTGCCTGCAAACATCAACTGTAATAAACAATGGGAAAATTTGACACGTCTGACAGACTGTTGGCATCTGTGTGCTAGCTACCTTACTGTAAACAAACAGTGGTCTCAGTATGTTGGCTGATCCATTGGTCATAGCAATGGGGGAAGACAGTAATGGACGTAATAATTAAACATATATACGGACAAATGGCACATCATGTGGTAGGCCTCTGAGACTGCTTATTTTTAAACAATATTCATCAATATTCTCAGGGGGTTGATATCACAAAAGTCATAACATCTCTCATTAACAAAGGCCTTGCTAATGTGCTCACATGAACCCATGAAGCTGGTGAAAATGTAGAATATAGTGCTTTTGAAGTTTGCCTCTCTTTCTCCATCTCTTTCTGAGTCTTTATTTATCTGTCTTTCTCTAATTTGTTCACTTTATCTCTCTGTCTCCTAAGTCAGAACTTTAATTGTAGTATTATAGACTGATGAACTTCTGTCTGCCTTACAGACATTAGAAGGCATGGTAAACTTGTTATGTATTGTGTGAGACCCATGAGGCCAAATGTAGTTATGATCAAAGTGTGACAACAATCATGAAATTAACATCACAATATACAACTGAATTTCAGCTAGTGGGAACTAACTGAAGCAGCTGTACACAATACTGCAGTAATGCAATACAATTATTACAGAGCATTTGCATTCCTTGACTATGACCAGAAAACATCTCTTAGTGCTTGGTTCCTCTGTTCTTTACCCCCAGATCAATAATGAGTCCGCAGCCTTTGTTGCCGGCGTGGTGTTTCTCTAAATAAAACTCGGTGAAGGTGCCATACACAACATATTTAACCATTTAACCACAGGTCCGTCGGTGATGCATTTGTCCAGGGCTCCTCGCCCTATGCCGAGAGAACCCCAGCCCAGTAAATTCAGTTTGACAGCAAGTAAATACTGACGTGCGCCCACCAGGAGCAGCCAGAGTCACAACAGAGAGTTCAACCAGCTCTCTGTGTACCAACACAAAAACACAGAATCGCTATTACATTATTTAAACGTCTTTTCACTTCATGTGTTGATACCGTGTAGTTAAATCGCGACAGCTGTTTACAGAATAAAATGCCCATATGTTAAAATGTATATGAGATCAAAACCTCCGGTGTGGTGGCTTTATAATTGTAACCAGAATGTACCGTTATAAAAGTCAGCTTGATGTTTAAGACTTAGGAGCGTCCATGTTGCACAACAGCCCGTTGAATCTTGTAAAACACTGACACTGAACGAATAGCGAGCAAAAGAAAAGTGCAAGGAACCTGCTGGCTGTTACATTAGGCCTTACCGTGACTTTCTACACGAAAAGTAGCTGCTGCAAAAACATCCCGCAAAAGGTTTCTATATATATTCGATATTTTTGTGCCTCCCGGTATTCCTCTGGACGACTGGGTCCTTATGCAGTCAGGTGGGACACAAATTCAATATTTATTCCGAGCTCCTGAAAGGCCTCGGCGGGCTTCAGTTTGTGATCTAATTAGTGAAATAATATATTTATTCTCCAAGTGTAGGTGCTCAAGAACAGTCACTGAAACCAAGAGAAGGTTTACGTCCATGTGCTTCTGTGGGAATGGATCTGTTCTTATTCTAAGATTGGCAGCTTGGTAGTTTGTGTGGCTTCCCCGCTGTATTTCAGCGTCTCAAAAGAGAACAGGCGACTTTATTGTCTTGATTGTCGCAAACCACCGCTTTAAGTGAGAATTTGATATTCGTTATTCTGTATGTTCGCCACACACACACACACACACACACACACACACACACACACACACACACACACACATATATATATATATATATATATATATATATATATATATATATATATATATATATATATATATATATAAACGTTGTTGGTGTACGCATGCGTAATGGCTGCCTCATTCATTTTCGTCGCAAAAATAATCCTGCTATAATAAATAGCTTTGGACCCTGTTGTTATGGTATATAAATATCCAGCTTTATTAAGCCAATGGTGTCTACAATCGATGAAAAACTATACGACCTAAGTCTGCACACGACTCTGAATCAGACGTATCCGGTACTTGACATGAGTTTACAGAAAGGAAATAACCTTTATATGATGTGATACGTGCTTATATGTTTTGTGAGTTTGATAGCCTATTATAACGTATGTCATCTTATGTGCATATAGCTTATGTATGGACTTAAATTAAACTATTTTCCCAAGATGACAAAATTTACATATATGAATCTAAATGAATAAACTGACAAATAGGCAACCGTTCCAGCGGTAGTTTGTACTTGCTCCGAAAGGTGGCACTGTTGTGTTTTCAGACTGCAAAGCGCCCGGCAAGCTGGAGCTCTGTCCACGTTTTGTCTGACAAAATTGACAGCTCCTCATAGTTTAATGGCAATGTTTTTTGTTTTTTTTTTGTGTTTTGTCTTATTTTACCATTTCTTAAGGTTGTATGTATCATCAAAAGGCCTCATTTCGAGTCTCTGGTATAATATGGGTTCACGTAGCCTAAGTAGTTTATAAATCATGTATAGCCTATACATTTTCTCTCACGTATGATAAAGGGTTAGAATACAACGATAATTTACAGATACATTCATTGGTAACATTCAACGGAAACATTTTTGTTTAACAGATTTTGGCATGCCGTTAAAGGACTAAGTGTATAACAAGTCATATACAATAAAAACACGAACCATGACCTCGACTGTATGCGTTTAATGCGGTACTTCAGTCTACACCACCTCAATTTGTCAACGTATTTACTCTAAAAGCGTATGCAAACTGTTACATAAAATTGACTGTCACCCGATTAATTAACCTAAAAACGTAGAGTCAATATTTTATATTTCTTGAAGAAAACGTGCAATAGCTCGCTTATTTGTGGTAAACGAGTTAAGAATCGGAGCTCGGTTATCAGTCAGGTTATCAGTTCAGAAAACTTTGTTTCTTCTCTAGTATGTAAATTAGCTCTCAGATTGAGCAAGCCTATTGGCTACGATTCCGAGTCAATTTCCTATTTCAAACCTGACGTCAGGGCAGCTATAAAACTCAGCAATGCTTTTATACTCGTCTGCCGGGTGATCCTTTAAAAACTCTACAAGCCCGCAGTCTTCTTTTTTTTCCAGCAAAGCAACAATTTGTCAGTCACATGCACGTTAACCTCCTCAGTTTTAGGCTATTGTAGGAAAAAAAGAAGCCATGAAGTGTTAAATGTTTCAAATTCAGACGCGCCGACATTCGCATGCAAAGAGAGGAACGGGAGAGACGAGTGCGCTGCTCTAATGCGTCTGTGCCACGTCTGTGAGAGGCGAAAAAAAGCGGGCTGTTAATTTATAAAATAAATCCACGCCGCAAAAGCCGACGCTTTTTCTTGTTTTCGAAGAATTAAATAAAGAAATCAAGCTGGCTCACACTGTCTCGAACCCGACCAGTTTGACAGCCGCTCTTCACCCCCTTTGGAGGACTGTCAACAGCAAAAGGATGGCATCAGAACTGGCAATGAGCAACTCCGACCTGCCCACCAGTCCCCTGGCCATGGAATATGTTAATGACTTCGATCTGATGAAGTTTGAAGTGAAAAAGGAGCCGGTGGAGCCCGATCGCAGCATCAGCCAGTGCACCCGCCCGATCGCCGGGGGATCCCTGTCTTCCACACCGATGAGCACGCCTTGCAGCTCGGTTCCTCCTTCTCCAAGCTTCTCGGCGCCTAGTCCGGGCTCCGGGAGTGAACAGAAGGCACATTTGGAGGATTTCTACTGGATGACCGGTTACCAACAGCAGCTGAACCCGGAGGCTTTGGGTTTCAGCCCCGAGGACGCCGTGGAGGCGCTGATCAACAGTAGTCACCAGCTTCAGACCTTCGATGGCTATGCTAGAGGGCAACAATTTACCGGCGCAGCCGGGGCAGGAGGCAGCATGGCCGGGGAGGAGATGGGATCAGCAGCCGCCGTTGTCTCCGCAGTTATCGCGGCTGCTGCAGCGCAGAACGGGGGTCCTCACCACCACCACCATCACCACCATCACCACCACGCTGCAGGACATCACCCAGCGCCTGGGGTCCCGACAAACGGCACTTCGGGAGGAAACCACCAACATACGCGCCTGGACGAACGATTTTCGGACGAACAGTTGGTGACCATGTCGGTGCGAGAGCTCAATCGGCAGTTACGGGGGGTCAGCAAAGAAGAGGTGATCCGGCTCAAACAGAAGAGGAGGACCCTCAAAAACAGAGGCTATGCCCAGTCCTGCCGCTTCAAGCGGGTTCAGCAGCGGCACGTGCTGGAAGGGGAGAAGACCCAGCTCATGCAGCAAGTGGATCACCTCAAACAGGAGATCTCCAGGCTGGTCCGGGAGAGGGACGCGTACAAAGAAAAATACGAGAAGCTCATCAGTAATGGCTTCAGAGAAAACGGATCCAGCAGTGACAACAACCCTTCCTCCCCGGAGTTTTTCATGTGAGTTTTTGGCACTTAATAGAGCAAGATTTCAACCGGTGAAACACAAATAAAGTTTTTCACGCGATTTATGATCATTTTTGTTGGAATATGTGGTATTAGGCAAAGTCACATTTGACAAGTGACATTTAGTTTTCTCTCATATCTTTTGCGTTTTATGTTTTCATGATCCGGAGAATGGGGTCATCGAGATTAATAGTAATTTAACAGATGAATCAAATTTCATATTTCCATGGGTTCTCCTGTTTTTGATCACGGTTTTTCATTGTCGACTTATGTCTTATATGTTTGCTTAAACTGTACGATGTGATAGCCTATACCCACTATAATTTGATATTTTTAGTATATGGTGTTCTGTCCCGAGTTACGTAGGATGCTATATGCGGTTAGGATTTTTGTAAGATTCAGGTGACAAAGATATTTTAGTGACACGGACATTTTTGACTCATGTACGCGTTAAACTTTATCTGGAAACCACGTTTATATTAAAACAAAACTGAGTGAGTTCTGAGTACATAAAACGCCTACCGGGTTTAGTTCTGTTTGGTTTAGCTTGTGAGATTTTACGCCTTTCTCCAGTCGTAATGTCTTGTAAAAATGCATTTAATTCTGTAGGCCATTAACGTACATTGTAAAGAGGCGACGTCGCCCATGTAACCGCTCCCTCATGCTGGTCATGTTGGTAGTTGGCATTTTCCCTTCTCATTGCCGTTGAATGAACTCTTTTGGATTGTTTCAGCATCACATTCATTCTTCATCGTTTGCTCTGCCCACTTTTTTGGAATTTTTCGGCAAAAAAGTGACATGCCCCCCCCCCCCCCCCCTACATGAACTTGTCCACGCTGTCTGCCTTGCAGCGACCACTTGTCATTCTTACGCATTAGACCATGTGAAATTTGTCCGACGAATTTGTTTCGTAAAGGGGAAAATATATTTATAGTCGATGCTTAGACTTCTGTGGGATGAAGAAAAGTTGCTCAAACTACTGCGACATTTCAGCAAACAGTTATTTTATTCTGTGACTAAAATGTGTGAAACGGTTTTTCAGTGTGTTAAAAATGATACAGGTTGTGATATGCAATATGCTAAATTAGCATTAGTTACATGTGGTAAATCTCACTGTAAAGTTAATTGAAAGCTGTTTTTCTAACTTTATATCACTGAAGAGAGGGATGTTGCCTAGGTACTGCAAAGTTCATTTTGGTATGTACTTAAGTAGCGTTTCCAGAAATGTACCTCAGAATTTGCGGCTTGTATCTTAAACAAATGTCTTCCACTGACGGGGAGTGTGGAAATATTACGAAATATTACTGCATTGCACTATAAGTTTGACTTGTGTTAGAAGGCATACGGACCGAGATTAATATTGTTAATAGTGGGGAATTCTAACGATTCAAGGTTATATGAATACCCGCACGACAGGATATAGACTATTTTCAAACGATGTTTAATGCGCATTTACTCAACCAGTAGCCTGTATATTTCGTGTTGCCTGCCCTGACAAGTGCTGACTGTAGCCTTTAAACCCGAACGTCGCCATAGTCCAACAATAAATTTGTAATGATGAAAACGGGTGTTTCTGTTCTCTTGTTGTATTCCTGTACATTTTCTTATTATTTCTTTACGTTTTCTAAAGACCATCTAATATCACCTCTCGCCTCAAAACCGGCTGTTGTAGTCTATTTCAGCATTCAAGGTGAAAAAACATTGAAGGGCCTCCACAAACTAAAACTAATGATTTTAAATGTTCGAATAGATTTTTTGAAAGGTATCCGATTTCCTACCCGTTTGATTTTTGAAAACTGAGCTGTTTTGAGGACTTGGCTAATGCACTCACTTGTTGCCGCACGTCAGTTTTGCGCCAGAACTCCATTTGCCTCTCTAATCAGACACATTATGCTGAAATGTTCCTTTCATATTAATGCGCAAACAAGTAAATGTGCTTTTGGTTAGGGGATATTCTTTACGGTCATCCCGTAAGGTATGTTTCGTAAATTGTTAACAAATGATCACATATATGGCCCTCAAATCTCACCATGTCGCACAAATATGAATTTTATTTAGTTGAAATACGTATTATCGAGGAGTATTGTCACTTGTGAATAGAATGTTATACATTATAGGCCCGTGAATGTGTTGCATTATATGCCGTTTAATGTGAATTGGGATGATGGTATTAAGTTTTCCTGTAGATGGGTACGACCCGTTGATTTACCCGTCGAACTGAAATGAGTGGACTGGACAGCCTTTTCGGCTGACCTTCGCTCTCTGCAGTTAATAATTCATTCAGAAAGTAGTCTCAAACTTGTTGAATATTGGAGTCTATTCCAAACTGACTATTATTGGCGGTTTTAATGCCGAAGTAAGTTTCGTTAATCTATGTTTTATTAAGTATAAACGAACAACCTCGTAATATTTTCGCGACACTAAATTGAGGAGCGATAAAGAGCCCCACAATGTATTATTATCAGATCTGAATATGTTCTGAGATGAAACATGACTTTTGTGTTACGAAAAAGCGTGACTTGGGCCTATTTGATTTTATCTTTGAAAACGACGAGAAGTGTATTTAATTTAATTTAATTTATTTAGGTATCGTGGTTCATTAATGTAGATCTGTCTGTTAATGATAATCGATAGCCTGTTCGTCATTTATTATTTTAAAAAAGAAGCTGCATTAGTTAGTAATTACTATAATTTGCAAGTGACCTAAATAACTTGAATGCCGGATGTTAATGGCTGGTTCGCTTTTTTCATGAGACCTTCGACCAGTCAGTTTACAATGTAAATCCACAATGTAAACTACAATGTGATAGTAATCAATAATACTGTACACTTAAATTTGTACTATAAAATATTTTAATTTTCGTTCATTTTATCAACATTCAGCTATACATGTCAACGTTTGTTAATTAAATGACAAGAGTCAATAAAAGAAATACAAAAATTAAAAAGAAAAAAACTAATTATTTTTACATTCTGTATTTTCCAAGCATTTGCGATGCCGAGTTCTTTAAATAAAAATCTGACATATTTAATTTTTGCTTTTGCTTATTGTTAGACTGATTATGATGGAACATAACAGAGCTATAAAAGTATCCTCCATTAGCTGGCTAAAGGGATTTACAGCACAAACATACACCCACACCCACATCTCTCTCTCTCTCTCTCTCTCTCTCTCTCTCTCTCTCTCTCTCTCCCTCAGACACCAGTTCTTTGATCAGTATACACAGTGTTTGCAGTACAGAGTGGGGTAGTACTAAGTATAGAACAAATCACTTAAAGCTCCCTGTGTTACAGAGTCCAACTCTTAGCTGTATGTTAGTGGCCTTTGTGTGTGGAGGTTGTAGTCCACCCTGTGGAAAATGCAGTGATTTCCTGCGTGATTAATAGCAGAGAAGAAACTTGTTTTTGCTCCTTTAAAATGATGTATTATTGTCTATCCTCCACAGCTGGGCATAGGCTGCCTTTGAGTAGGCTTGTATGCTGTAATTTATGGCTTTTCTACCTGATGGGGTCAATATGCACTGCTGTTTAATCACAGGAGTGTTGTGTCATGGACACGAAGTCTGCGCGTCTTCCTGCTGGCCAACACTGCTGTCTCACACAGCACCTTTTTGTCAGCTACACTAGTGCAAGACGACAGTGTTTTACACTCACTTTATTGTGACATTATCACGTTCAACTCTGAGAATTACTGTTCAGTTGCATGGATTAGAAATGTATCGAGTATTGGTGTGCTAGCTGACGAAAGCCAGTGCACATGTTAATGAACATCAAAGGCGGTCACAGGAGCATATTCCTCTGATATTTTTAGGGGATGCAGTCCATTTATGACACCTTTGGTAATTTATAGTAGGATGTAACTGTGTATAATGTAGAGGGTGATGTGTGAGAGTGAAATACATCGCCTTTCTCTCACAAACACTCCAGTAATTTCATTATATTGGCCACAATACTCTTATGTTTACTTCTTTTATGTGAACCAGAATTATTTTACCACACCAAACACTACATCCAAATAAAACATTCAACACCAAACACTACATCCAAATAAAACATTCAACACCAAACACTACATCCAAATAAAACATTCAACACCAAACACTACATCCAAATAAAACATTCAACACTGAACACTAGATCCAAATAAAATATTCAACACCAAACACTACATCCAAATAAAACATTCAACACCAAACACTACATCCAAATAAAACATTCAACACTGAACACTAGATCCAAATAAAATATTCAACACCAAACACTACATCCAAATAAAACATTCAACACCAAACACTACATCCAAATAAAACATTCAACACTGAACACTAGATCCAAATAAAATATTCAACACCAAACACTACATCCAAATAAGACATTCAACACCAAACACTACATCCAAATAAAACATTCAACACTGAACACTAGATCCAAATAAAACATTCAACACTGAACACTAGATCCAAATAAAACATTCAACACCAAACACTACATCCAAATAAAACATTCAACACTGAACACTACATCCAAATAAAACATTCAACACCAAACACTACATCCAAATAAAACATTCAACACTAAATTTCATCTCTATAATTAGCAATGCAGATATCATATATTAATCTTTACAGATCAAATACACACACACACACACACACACACACACACACACACACACACACACACACACACACACACACACACACACACACACACACATCTGCTGTAAATTGCATACTCTCGAGATTGTATTCTGGTTAATTCAATCACAACTGAAATATTGACACCATATGTGCCCTGATCATTGGTCAGGGGCAGCTATGATTAGGTTAATACTGATAATATAGTTGTCTTCTGTCACTGTATCGGTCTTTTGCATTAAAGGCCACCAATGAGAAATCACAATTGAACTCATGTATATTGGCATTTGAATCATCTACATGCATTAAGTTAAGGATATTATCTGTAATCATATCAGCAAGGGCTTGTGTTGGAATCAATGATTGGAAGGTCTGTTTCTCTTTGTCTCCCAAGAAAAGAGCTCTTTAGACCATGAATTAGATCCCAGTGTCATATATAAAACAATGATATCCTACCACACAGTACTTGGCAGACAGGGCACTCTACAGAATGCATTTTGTTGTTGTTGTTGTTTTTGTTTATTTACAAACATCTGCTTCTCGCCATCAGGTTTGGTTTATTTTAACACTGATCACCTGCCTGTATCATGTCATGCTTTTTGGAAATATAATCCATACAGTTAGAGGACGGACTCTTATTCCTCCCACCGCACTTTGCTTGGGAATGATCTCCTCGGAGGAGAACTCTGGCCGTGCCGCGTCCTGAGAGACGAAGAGGGGGTAACGGAGCTCCCACACCCCCAACACATTGCCACGTCCTCGGTCCCCGCAGCGGGTGGGGTGGGGTGGGGTGGGGCGTGTAGCCTCGGCTGCGATGCCTGGGAAGTGGAGAAACAATCTCCACGGCCTGCGCTTCATCTGCATCTCCGCCACTAAACATTTCCATTTAAAGTGATTTAATGGCAAAGGGTTTACATCACCATGGCGGCGTGTCCATCATGCACTGACATGCTCGCTGCCCAACCCTGCTCCTCCCCCACCCAGTCCATGCGCCGCTCTGCTGAATTATAGGGCATTTATTTGAAAAGCTAATAATTTAACTTTTTCCTCTCGCCCAGCACAGAGGCCTGCTGCAGTATTTTAAGGGTGTCGTGTTTATATCCTGAAGATGTGTGTTTCAGGCAGGAGTTCGTTTCGCTACAGGGACTGGTGGGGTGTGTGTGTGTGTGTGTGTCGTGCATTGTGTGTGCGCATTGCGTGTCTGCAGAATATTGGTGTGTGCCAGCTGATGGGTGTGTTTGCTTTGAACATTCATGCATGGCATTAGTACTACAGTGCTGCATGCTTAGAATGCGCCACTGACCAATGAAAATGCTGAATTATTGATCAAAATCTAAAAAATGATCAGTATAGTCAAATATACAGAAGTGGGATGAAAGATGAGAGTTATACAAAGTTTAGAAATATCCATGGAGAAAAAAACGGAGAACTATAGCAATTCTTCACAACGCAGTGGACAGTGACTGTAGGTACGTGTGTGTGTGTGTGTGTGTGTGTGTGTGTGTGTGTGTGTTTGTGCACGTGTGAGATTTGCACTGTAAGAGTTGGCTGAGTGCCCAGTCTGCGTTATACCTGCATCTCAATGAATCCAGCGAGGTGATTTACTGGAACGGTATCTCTACCGCTTTCGCTTTGTTCTGCTCACTCTCCACCATCTTCCCTTTAGCCAGCCAGTCAAAGAGACATTGATCTCTGAACCAAGCAAGGTGACCTCACAGCAACAACACTTTCCAAGTCTCTCCTTTTCTTTCTCCTTCTCTCTGCCTCTCCGCTCTTTGGTCTCCCTGCGAGCCAGGGTAGGGTGTTGACCCGCGCGGGTGATCTCACGCCCTGTGGCACAGAGCAGAACGGTGAGGGGAATGTGTAAGCTGTGGCAGCTTGGAGCTTCTCTCATCTCCATAATGCTCTCTTACCCTGCACTCTGGCACCTGCTGACCAGAAACATATTAGATTGACCTGTTTGTATGTGGTTGTTAGCCAGCAATGCCACTATTTTTGCATCTATAATTTAGAATTCTATAAGGATCCTACAAATGCTAAACACACATGAGAAATCAATCTGTAAAAATCTTTAAGATATATTCAATGTCTTTATTTTTGACTGTATTTTTTTTTTTTTAATCAGCTGGTTTAGTGTGACAAGCAAACCACGGAGACAAACTGATTTATGTTTATTCAAAATTTCCTTCTGATGGTCTGGTTTACTTTCAAAACAGCTCTGTGTGTGTTTTTCAGCCAGAGGTGAAATATTAGTGTTAACATTTTACTTTTGTTCTTCTTCACAAGGAGGACATTTCTTGTTAAACCTAAACCATGCCAAAGCACCCCACAAGATCAGAGTGACCTGGTGAATCCATGTTATGAATGACATGACACTTCTCCCATACAGATCTTAGAACATTAGCCTTGGTCTGAGTCTTGAAAACTGATGTCAGGTCAGTGTAAAGGGGCATGTTTTTCCAACACAGTGAGTGCGAGC
Source organism: Electrophorus electricus (assembly GCF_041902795.1). NCBI lineage: Eukaryota > Metazoa > Chordata > Actinopteri > Gymnotiformes > Gymnotidae > Electrophorus > Electrophorus electricus. The sequence continues at coordinate 8,138,399 of NC_137500.1, read as the reverse complement.
ATGATTGCAAATGTTACTAACACAGGCCTGGAACTGTGGAGTGTGATCTGTGCAACATTCTTCCTTCCCTCGGCCGCGTGATAGACACAGGCCTCTGTGAATCTAAACTAGTGCTGCTTCCCTACGGATGCAGAAAATGCAAACATTAAATGGCTTAAACCCCTGAGAGTTTTAAAAACACATGTTCCTGTTCCTGCAATGCCATTGGGTTGAGCTGCATGGTTCCTATATGTTGTTTCGAAATTCAAGGTTCAAAAGTTTGCAGTTGTGCATGTGTGTGTGTGTGTGTGTGTGTGTGAATTAAAAAAAAAGTTAAGTGTTTTTAATTACTAATTTTATTTCATATACCACAATCAGTGTCTAAGTGGAACATTTAAATATTCCATTTTATATTGTAGGATGCAAATAGTTTTGCATCCTTATTTATGTTTTATTCTTTCTTCTTCTCTTTCTACAATGACAGGTCTTCGAGAAAATTTCTCCACCTGTGATATGATGACCCTTGCTTTTGGCCCCTGCAGTCTGAGGTAGGAGCAGAACATTTTCTATAGTATCTCCTGTATTCACACGTTACACTCAGAAAGGCTGTCAAATGTTCTAGAAACATTATACAAGCGACTTACCATTTTCATTCTATCATCTTGCTGGTAATGTTCTTATTCAGAATCCCTTAAATTAAAAAATTAATGAATAAATCAGAGAATTCTGAGTACATAGTCAAAAACTCCCAAAATGAATAAATCAGTTTTTTTTCCCACACCTAGACATCGATTCCTGAACTGTACAAACATTGCATGATTTCATACCGCTGACATTCTTTCCTGCTCTAATTTGTCACGTGAGCCAAGTGTGAACGCACACATGTATGCATGCGGAGGATTTGACCCGCGCTAGTCGGGCTCTTGGCTGCAGCCTGGAGTCTTCCTGCTCACTAGCGTCCCTGCTACGCCTCCGAAAGAGCGTCGTGCTGTCCCAGCAGCGGAATTCCCAGCGCATGCTTTGCACTTCTATGGACACAAACTCCCAGCGTGACCACTGGCAGCTGGCCGGCATTTGGATATGATGGGGAGGGGAAGGTGTGTTTGACGCTGACCTGGGGGTCATTCCTCCGGTGGGTGCGGATGGTACGGCAGGGAGGGGAGGTGGTCTCACTCCCGCCCTCATGGAACCTGAAACAGGACCTGACCTTGGCCTCGCTCTCGGGATCGAAGGCCTGCCTTTATATAAACACTGGGTGGTCAATGCTCGGGATCAGAGGCAATGTGTGTAGATGTGCGTAGCACTTTAACGCGTGCGCGCTGCAGTCCGGCACTAACACACACCAACAGGACACGGTCTAGGATGTCTGAAATCCATTTGCAGTTTGTTATAGTATGCAGTTTGGTAGAACTACTAGAAATATACATATATGGATTGTGAAAGACATAGGCATGTGTGTGTGTGTATGTGTGACAGTGCTGTGCTCATGTTCTCTGGGTGTGACTAGAGGCTGAATACGATAGGACATTACTGGGCACTCTGAGCTCAAACTCCTGCATACAACAGCACTTTTACCTACGGTAACTCCGGGACAGCGCTGAGCTCATCCACAGAGGGCACACTGGGAGGGCCAGTGAAGGAGCTGTGTGTGTGTGTTAGTGGGCATGTCTGAAGTCTGTGAGGGGGAGAATGTGGAGAGCAGGGAACGCGCGTGGTTTGGTTAGTGCGGTAGTGCGGCATGACTTTATCTGTCATTTAGTATATCATCAAAAAACATTCCTGAATCCTTTGGAATGAGTCGGATTTCTGTGTGAATGGCTTTAAATTGCGACTTGATCTTCATCGTCATCTTAATGATAAACAAACATATTTAATAAACACCATACACAACTTAATTGAACAAATGATCAAAAAGAATGTGAACTTTCAGATTTAGGTGGTTTATTGGCAGTAGCATCAACCAAATCAGCTTTGTGGCGCAGCTGCAGAATGCTTCCCCTGTTCCACACTGCTTCACTTCAGGCACTTTCAGTTTGGAGATGTTTTGCTCCAACACCTGTTTCAGCGGGTCTGAGGTCAGGACTCTGGCTTGCCCATTCTAAAATACAGAATTTGTAAGTTCCATGTTTTAGAATGGTCGGATTCTAAAAATAAGGTGTGCGCCATTTGGCGTCGGGAAGTGCGACGTTTTTGCGAGCCGTCGTGTTCCTGCCCGCCTCCGATCCGGCGGCCAGGAGGGCGTCTCTACCTGCGGTCCCGCGGCATGCACACTTCACCTTTAGCTCTGAGGAGCTTCTCCTCCACCGCTAGTTTTCTCGGGCTCTCTCATAAAGAGAGCGCACACAGTCACGCTTGCGCTCGCTTTCCCGCGGAGTCGCACCCACTGTGCATGTGTGTGTTTGTATGTGCGAGAGGTGTGAGGCGTAACCAAAGACAGGAGGGAGCAGGGCTATGTTTAGCGGCTAGCTCCTGAAGACACCATGCTCTCCCCATGACGGTATAAATATACCTCGGTACCTCGGTACCTCAGTACCATATGTAATGGCCTTATCCCCCCTCAGCCTGTGACCCAGATCAGCCTGGCATGCTGACACATGCACGCGCACGCACACACACATACACACACACACACAAACATACACAGATGCCCACGCATGCACGCACCCCCACATGCTCACACACGAACATACACTTGCACAAACACACAAACATGCACAGATACCCACACACACATGCACATGACCACACACACACACACACACACACACACACACACACACACACACACACACACACACACACACACACACACACACACACACAGTAACCACTTGCTTGTAAAAAGCACACTCACATGACAGGAAAGCCACAGACAGTACTGGGAGTTTCCCAGTTAACATCAACTTTTGACCATTTACAAATTGCTCTTAAACAACCCACAGGTTTTTGTATAAATACCTCTGAAATTCTCATCAAGTTGTTGGTCACTCTCATTACCATTAACACACTTGTGTCTCTTTTTTCTCTAAAGTTTATCTAAAATGATTAAATTTAAATATTATTTCACTTTAGGTTAAACTAAGTATATATTTTGCTTTTGTTAATATCTCATTAAACAAATTCATGCATAAAATATGTATAATCCTGCCTGCCCACCCTCCTGCAGAGCCACACCCATCCACAGAGCCCCACCCATCCAGAGCCCCACCCATTCACAATGCCCCACCCATTCACCCACAGAGCCCCTTATAGAGGAGTCAACATAACTGAACCAATATTCACAGAGCAGTCAAATGCACGCTAGATGACCATAAAAGATGCAAAGCTTGCAGAAAACCCGCAGGAATTCTTATAAACAGGACTGTAAACGAACTAAATCTGCCCCAGAAAAACAAAACAAAAACAAAACCTCCTGTTTGTCTCTGTGACAGTAAGACCCATATTTACTGTAAGCCATTTCCACCTAGTGATGTGTCCCCAGTCTAGCATGGCCTCGTCCTGGGCTTCCAGACACGTCTGGGGCGACTGTATTCTACAGATCCATGTTAGTGCCCGTGCCCCTGTGCGCGTCCTGGATTCTCACACAGCCTCGGGGGCAGGCGCACGGAGGAGGGGCACACCCCCACAACCACTTCACCCGTGTCTCGCCCCACCAGCCACGAATGCGTCTGAGACGGGGACAGCCTCTCTCCAGCATCCCTCCATCCCTCCCTTTCTCTCTCTCTCTCTCTGTCTCTCCCTGTCTCTCTCTGTCTCTCTCTTCCTGACACCGTTATTCTCTCACTTTTATTCTCCCGCATGCAAGACCCAAAGCTGGAAATGTAATGGCACATATTTCCCAGGCAGGGCTAGAGGAACAGGGTGCCTCTTCCCCCCTTGTTAGCTTGATAAATAACTTCTCTGGCCAGAAAGTGCTGAATTTTAGGTTTCTATGTCTATTTTCTGCTGGCTGACATTAATTTTGCGTGCTCTGCAGGAACTAACTAACAGAAATAAATAAATAAGGGGATAAGAGGACTCAGGCGTGTGCTGCAGGTCCATTATGTGCTGCTCCTGCACACACGCACACACGGCCTGTTTGTTGACAGACGGGCAGCCCATTCTTTTACATGTTTGGTTTGGGAGAGCTCGGCATGCCTTTCTGTTCTGGGTTGTGATAAGGTTCATTTTGTAAGAGACAGGAGCATCTGATGCATTTGCACACACGTGAACACGCATGCAGGCATAACCGTGCACAAACAAAAACAAAAGAGAAAAAAAATGCATGGAAGCACAAGACAGACACAGTCCCAGCAACCTATAAGCACACATGCACCTTGTACGCACTTTTACATGCACATCCATACACACGCACACACACACACGCACGCACGCACGCACACACGCACACACACATGCACACACACGGACACACACACACACGCACGCACACATGCACACGCACACGCACGCACACACACACACACGCACGCACATACACGCACACACATACGTGCACATGTGCACACACACACACGAACGCACGCACACACACACACGTGCACACGCACACACACGCACGCACGCACGCATGCACACATGCACGCATGCACGCATGCACACACGCACGCACGCACACACGCACGCACACGCACGCACACGCACGTACACACGCACGTACACATGCACGCATGCACACACACATGCACGCACGCACACGCACGCACGCACACACACGCACGCACACACACGCATGCACACACACACACATGCATGCACATACACGCACATGCGCACACGCACGCACACACACACACACATGCATGCACATACACACACACGCACATATGCACACACACACACACATACACACATGCACACACACACGCACACACACACATGCACGCGCACGCACGCACGCACACACACACACGCATACACACAAATGCACAAACACATGCATGCACATCGCACGCACGCACGCACACACACACACATGCACGCACGCACAAACACGCACACGCACGCACACGCACGCACACACATGCATGCACAAACGCACGCACACACACACACACGCGCACACACACCCACACACAGGTTCACATAATCATTGTATGTGCATCATATATAAACACAAATATACACACAAGATTTGCATAATTTGAATTCAAAATTGAAAAAAAAAACTGAATTAACACTTTAATAGGAAAGTGGAGTCTTGTTTTGGTGCTGGGTCTTGTCCAGCCGTCACAGCTGGGAGCAGCTGGGAGCGACTGGACTATTGTGTCATTGTAATTGATAAACTAAAAAACAAATGAGATGATCCCTGTTTCCATGCGCTTCCACAGAAGAGCGGAGTGAAATATAAACAACACAGACTCAGCAGAGCAGGCAGCTGTCATAACCAGGTGTTGAAAAATAACTGGAAAGCAAGCAGAAAGACATAAATATTACTGATTGAGTAAATATTATATCGTATATATTTTCTAAAACTTAGATAATATGAATAGAATAAAGCCACTTCAAAATAAATGATTAAATGCTTCCTCTACAAAACGTCACAAGTACACACATTTTCTTTACTTCCAAAATGATAACATTATTGTCCGTATTACGAACGCTCACTTCAGACCTACAGTGATCTTTTGCACGTTACCTAAAGTATATCGTTTTCCTGCAGTGGAATGTAGAGGGTCATGTAGCGTGAAGTGCCGGGGCCTAAACACACAGCGCTGCCGGGTTGCGAGGACCGGTGTGCACCGTGGACTCCACTATCGGTGTTGACCAAGCGAGCACACGCGGGGGACGTCAGGATAAGCCTTCAGTCTGGGTCTCACGCACAGCTACCTTGCCCCTCTCCCCGCCACCCCGACATTTCAGTCATGCCACAAACAAGGGGCCACTTGCTCAATAAGTAGGAAATATAGAACATTCTCTT